>NW_025407827.1:101547-596845 GCF_003324165.1 Naegleria lovaniensis
CTTGGGTATCACTTTGCTGACGTTGTATATATTGTGCTCATATCTATGTGAGAAGTATTTATTAAGGTTTTACAACTTTTTGATGCCAATTGGAATCAATGAGGTGTTTCCACCCCAACTTTAAGAGGAGAAGTGCGTTGTTGGATTTCTGTCGAGGGAAAGAGTTCTTGAATTAATGTACAAAACAAATCGTCTTGCAATACAAACGCAAAATAATAAAACACTATTTATTGAAATATTTGGTGAGTACAGTGAGGAAGTCAAAGAGACTTGGAGTTTTTGAAACTACTCCAACGTTCAAAAAAATGCTCCAACCCAATTCTGGTAGTGCGTCTTCTATTGGCAATTTGGAAACTTGTCAGGCACGCGCACCACAATCATCCGATCAACAACAGCAACAACAATCATCATCCACTTACTCATCACAAGTAATGTCATTACCAATGGAAATTTCTCCTCCTCTAGTTTCTCATCTCGAGTTCAATAACACGGATCCAGTCTATTCCATTCGAGATGATCGAATTCCATTGATATACTGTTCCGATAAATTTGTGTTGAATGATTTGGCACGAATGATGAAAAGTATTTCACCACAACGACGAATAATCAGTGCCTGTTCTCGTAACTGTACAACCAATAATTATGTCATTACTGATGATTTTAAATGCTATTCTCATAATGTCAAAAAAGATGATTTACATGTATCGGAACAGCAACCTGCAACGAGTAGCAGTCCTAATGCCAGTCCTAGGACTAATTTGGTAAAATCATCATCCAATATCTTTGATGTTGCCTCCAACGTTGGAAATGCATTCAATTTACGAGTCTATCAAGCTGCTGCAGGTTACAATCATACAGCCTTATTGGTCGATCGATTATATGAACAAAATCCTATTGACTCTGAACACAAAGTCATTCATTCAGCAAGTTATCCCAGTGCAACGAAATATCATTCACTCCCGAATGGAGAAACTGTGGTCGTACCTGAACTGTGTAGTATGGTGTGTCTGTTTTCTTCGGTTTCTAATTTTACCGAATCCCTCATTGTGGGTGGCTCACATGCTGTCAATATTCATACAGGGAAAATGATTCATTCCGCACACGATGCACACAATATTGGTTTGAATCGAGATTTGATTTGGCTTACTTCGTTGGAGCAGGCACTGGAGGAGAATGAATATGTAACGTTTTTAAGCTCGGCTGCTTTTACCATTGTTGCTGTTACCAACAGAGGACACTTACTGGGAATTGGATGTAATGATTTTGGGGATATTGGTCTACCGAAAAGTGTCAAACAACAACGAACCTTTAAGAGAATACCATCACCTTCCAATGAATTTTTTGTAAAAACATGTTGTGGAGATCACAATATTGCAGCTCTCACCAAAGATGGTAAACTCTATGTCACAGGTTGTAATTTTTCAAATGAACTTGGCGTCTCTGCAAGTTGTAGTTATGGCTTGACGCATTGCAAAAATGTGGACACTCCATCCGATCCCATTGTCGACATTGCATGTGAATATTACAAAATTTACATTTTAAAGAGTAAGTATTTTGAAGACTGTCATTAAGATTGAATTCATGTCTTTATTCGAATTTTCAATTGCAACCAATGTTTGCTTCATTTTCAAACGCTCTCATTGAAAATACACAAACTCACAGAGAGTAACACACTATGGACCATTCAAGACGGTAAAGTAGTCCCCATTGCTTTTTCAAAGCGATTCCTTTCCTCCTTTCCCCATCCTCCCACGATCAACATTGAGTGTTTAAGTGCTACAGCTTCCTCCATTCAGATCATTGCTCATGTGACCTCAGGTCCTCATTCCTACCGATTTCTAATGTCCAATTCTCTCGATAGAGATTTAATTATCAATGCCATTTCTGACATCTCATCTATATATCACTCCTCTAACGAATATGCCAACAACAGTCATTCTCAACAATATCAACTTTGCTCGACTGCTTACACTGGCTTCTTCTTTTGGAAGCCAAGATATCATGCCAAGTCAGAGGAGTTATTTAAGAAGCAATTACTTGCTCAAACATGTTCACCAAATTCTCGATATTTATGTAACGTTGCTGTGATGTGCAAAGAGTGGTAATAATAATATTGTGAAGACAAAGCAATCCAAAGCATTTTATTCCCATCTTTTGTTAAAAACTTGCATTTGCCAAGGAATAGGCACATCTGGAGTCAAGGTAACCTTGTGCAAAATCCTTCCATGATTCAAATCAATGGTTAACAAATCATAGGGATCATTAATAGTCGCTCCATTCACTTGCATCATACAATACATTTTTCTGCTCACAACATTGATGGGTCCTAATGGAGCTTGTATCATGAAATAATTTCCCTCAATCACTGCACCTGTTAGTAATTGAAAACGAACACTATCCAATGTCACCAAAGCTCGAGTGTAGGTATTATTTGCAGCATTCACAAGCCCAAGACCAATCATGAGACCTGTCATTGGATCGAATTCCATTGTTTGCATGTGATATCTATTCTCGACTTGTGTCCACAATTGACCAGTGGTCCCATCAAAGGCATACAAGTAATCGATTGGGGAGGATCTTGTTGGATACAAATCAAGCCACAATATATGATTCACTGGATCAAAACCATTCGCTCCTAAATCATTTGCAATTCATATTCAACCACATTGAAGACTCTTCAAGACTTACCTGCGGATGCTAAAAAAGCTGTCATTTCAGTTAATTTCACAATTTGGGAAAAATCAGGAGAGACCTTCAACAACACGATTTTGTTTTGTGTTTGGAGTTGCCGAGTTGTACCCACGACGAAAACGCCTCCTGTATTTTGATCGACAATGACGAGTTGTCCAAGTCCAACCAAAGGAGTTCTCGCATCTACCAACATGTCTATTCTTCGAACGATTAATCCACTTTGTAAACTCAGTCCCAATAATTCCACACGGTTACTGGTTCTGTTAAAAGTTGTGGTATAGAAAATTTGATTCTTGTAATCGATATCACTTTGTTGCTGAGCGAGAATTTGATCTCCTTTCGTCACAGGTGGTCCTACAGGAGAAGGACGTGCATTGAATGGATTCATTTTGAAAAGCTGTAGAAACTGAACATAGTAGAGTGCATAAATCTCTCCTTGCGATACATTCATGTTGGGTGAATAAGGATGCACTGTTTTCAAGGCCGTTATTGGTTCTGACTCACAAAGGTGAGCTCCACTAATCATAAGTACCAGTACTACCAAAGTAAGCATCACAATACGACTCGGATACATGGTCGTCTTGGTGGTGAGTTTTTTTCGAATAAGGTTTTGTCTCACAGCTGTGAAATCCCAGAAATAAGCAAACCGGAGTTGAAATAAGGAACCTTCGCTTGTTCTAGTACACACACCAGCACGAATCATGACCACGATTACAATGATTGGGATTACAACATGCAAGCATGATACTTGTGATTATTGGTAAACCGTTATTCTTCTCAAACCCAAATCACAAATATAGAGCATGCCTGTGAGCTCACATAGACACATTCCAAGTGCATGTTTAAATTCCTGATCTTCCATCAATCATGATCATTGAAAATGAGCCAAAAGAGGCCAAACACTCTCCTTCTAGTGTCACGATTTGAATTCTAAAGTTAGTACGATCATTGACAATCAAAAATTGTGACTTCTTGTCAAAAATGATGGACTGTGCACAATCAAACTCTCCTCTGTTGTCTCCTTTCTTTCCCAACGTTTTAACACACTTCCATTCATGACTTACACTCATTTTGAAAATTTTCAAGTTAATATCGGTACTTAACACAAATTGAAAATCATTCACAAATGCCAAACTGAATGGAGATGAACTTTGCTCCAAAGAAATACAATGAATGGTTATACCACTACGAGAATCCAAAATCTTTACCGATCGAGCATCCATATCGACACAAAATATTTGTTTTGAGTTTGGTCTCATTGTTACAGACATGGTTCGTGCAATATCTGTAGATTTCCAAATAGCTAATCCTCTATTATCCTTCAACAAGTATTTTTCCAAATCATACTTGTACAGACAATGGTTTTGATGACAGAACATTAGAATAGCGTCCATCATGATATTGACATTGTCATTATAATTTTCTTCTATACAGATACTGGTTGGGAAACGTGCTGGAGTTGAAACCGAGTATTTCAATTGTTTAGATTTCAGCTCAAATACATGAATACAAGCATTGTGGAAGTTGGCAACTAAAATACAGTTGTGATGGTAGGATATTTTGACATCCATCGGAACCATAGACATGATTCCCTTGCCCAAAGTACCCACATGTTCAAACTTTCCAGAAAATCCTTTTGTATATCTTTTCTTTCCCCATCTCATCTTGATCGTTAATTTGGAAAATAAATTCATATCGGAATTGCAAAATGGATCACTCATCATCATTTTGAGATCAAGTTTCTCCTGATAAAAATCAAATAAAAGTATTTTCGTTTTAGAACAATCGTTGCGGAAGAGAAGAACCTGGTTACTCGTAGTTCCTTGCGCATTGGTTGTGGAAAACATTTTTGTGGATGAAAAATAAAAAAACAAGCTTCACAGACACCACAAGCGCCGAATCAACGAAAAGCATATTTTCTAAGGCAAATTTAAAAATGCATTTATTGGTCATTTACAAAAAAATGCGTAAACGAAAACCTGTACTCTGGCATCTTGTATTAAACAACCCGTACATGGTGTTATTAATATTTGCAAATTTGGATATGACAACACTGTTTGGAAGTTGTAGTTTGGTGTGTAGAGAATGGTATGAATTGTTTTTTGATCCGAGTCTTGATGATGATTGTGGCTCGAGAGAACAGAACCATCATCATGAAAGGACCAATGATGAATCATTCCGCAAATCTCTTCTCAAAATTGTGTATTTAAATTGTATGGCCCAAACGATGGGATTGAAAAAGCAATGGAATCATTATTATGCATTGGACGATGAAGTATTTTTACATTTTGATGAAATTAAATCGGTCCTATTGAAAAACGATGAGTTAGCTGCGTTTTCTCAATTGCTCTCCAAATCGGACAGGAAGAAGAAGAAGAAGCAGAACACTTGTAGAAAATATCTGACTATTAATTCCGTTTGTGAACTCATTCCAATGATTAGATATCCATACAAAGCCTTGAAATTTTCGAACGAAAATTCGAGACTGGTAAAAACCACTCAACATACTCAAACAAACGTGAAATCTTTTCCTCTTACCCGTTGGAAATTTGCATTGAGAAATGACTGTAGTTTTTCGATTTGCCATTATTTAATGGCTCATACTTTTCGAGTTGACACAAAACTACGCTTGGACATTACATGTACAATGACACAGAAGAGCCTTCTTACGACACCCATATCCGTGTTTAATGAAAGGTCAATTTCTGTCATGAAAATAGAAATGGTGTATCATCCTCAATTTCAAAAACGATACAAGAACAAGTTCAATATCAATGGAAAGAAAGAATGCTACGTTTACTCAGTTTATTTATTATTTGCAGCTGGAGGAATATTATATTTGAAAAAGTATTTAATTTGTGACTATTTGAGCGGAAATGTAGATTATGTGGAAGATGTGAACAATTATTTGAAACCGTTGAAATTGGAGAACCAGATCTATCGATCTCCCTCTCAGTTTTCATTTACAGTCGGAGATTGGGACTCACAAACACTCGATATTGTCCTATTTATCGATCATGTTCGACAAATTGTGTATGTTTGTGTCGACAACATGTGTGTATGTGGATTTACCAGCAATGAGCAAGCTCAAAAACACAAGCTTTACTTATATGCACCTCTACAAGTCGTCCCTTTTGAAAGTTTCAATTCAGATCGTCCATTATTGTCTGCGTATGCATTTAATGTTACAAGGGCTGCTCAACAAGAAGGTATTACTTTGGCCAACCCCTCTCACTATTCTGACTTTGTGTTATTGGAACTCAAAATGGCATGTCACGAGGTTAGTTATAGGGAAGATGAAGGTTTTGTGTATGCCGAGAAATTCTATGTTGCTATTGCTAAAAAACTCGAATGTGATCATCAAGAACATCCATACTCCATTCAATGGAAACGTTTCTCTCAATTTCTGCTTTACAAGGAATTATCATTCAAAAGCTATGGAACAGATGGTTCACCCATGATTTGTGCAAAATTTATCGATCAGGGACGACATCTCCAAGTCAAGGCTGACTATTATGAAACATCGTACGATGATAATTATGGAATCTATGAGCTAACTGTTACATATGTCACACACACTCTAGTTTATAATTCCATGTCTTGTTCATCAAATTTCACCTCAATAGAAGATTTAAAAGGTGTAAACAACAATTTGACCTTTCCCCATCACTTGGTATTGGACACTTCACTGAATTTATGTATACCATCCTTTGATCGAGCCATGTTTGCAACGGATGTTTTGGAAGTGCTGACCTTTGATTTGAATAGTAGATGTGCGTTGAGAATAGATATATTGAATAAGAGATATGAATTGGTGTTTTTTTGAGAGACTTTTACGACTCTTGACCGTTTCAAGCTTGCTACAGAACATGCCTCAGTGAATCAGATAACTGAGAACTGATGAAGGGTGGATATATCATGACGCAAGAACAATGAATGCGATTGGATTTGAATTTATTTGGAATTACATTGTAATTTCATTAAATTCTTCAACAGTTTACGGTAAGGAGAATTCTTCTTCTTGGCGCTCTTCTTGACCTTTCTTGCAATCTTTTTCAATACCTTTTTAGCTTTTTGCAATTGCTTTCTCAATTTAGCTATTTGTTTTTTACACTTTCCAAAATGCTTCTTCTTCTTGCTTGCTCTTTTACAGGTCTTGTTTTTCAATTTGATGGAACGAACACATTTCACAATCTTGGAAGCTACCAATCGTCCCTTCTTCAACAATGGATCCTTCTTGACCAACTTGTTCATGATAGCTAAAGCCTTACCCTTTTTTCTCTTCTTATGTTTCTTTCTAAGTTTTTTCAACAAATCGATCATAGGTTGGTTGAATCCGTACAATGTAGTTGCAGCGGCCACAACACTCTTTCCCTTCTTTTTCTTTCCCTTCTTGTTCTTGATGAAGGTCACAAAGAATAGAGTGTTGATGGCAGTTTCTTCTGCACTGTCATGTTCTGCTTGCACCAAAGAGGTGTACATGCACAACATGGCAATTGTGCACAACAGCAGCACAATCAAAGTCTTGAAAGAGGATTTCATATTGAAACTATTTTTTTTTGATATCCAAGTCGTGCGTTGGTCAAGTCAGTGAAATTATTGGATAGTAGCATACCATTTGAGGATTGTCAGTGATAATCACGAAAGATACGTGATGGTCTCTTGAGAACGACGTTTTGATGTCCGTTCCAATTTGCAGAATAGACCGGCAACCATTTCTCATTGCAACAATCGTTTAAAAATAAGATTAAAAATAAACAAAAGGGAGCATGGTCTAGTGGTATGATTCCTGCTTTGGGTGCAGGAGGCCGTGGGTTCGATTCCCACTGCCCAGTGGAAATTTTTACTTTGCGTTCAAAACAACAAACCCTGTCAATCATGGATCCACATTTAAATCTTCTTTATTGGAAAAACATTCATTAATGGTTGTACTCCTCAGACAGGGAATGAATTCAATGAACCGATTTATTTTGAGTTCTCACTATTCCCCTTCAAGTGGTCAATGGGATCGATCAAGTCCTTAAATCTTTGGAAACGTTCGGAATACCTTTGCCTTTTTGTTTCAGGTTGTAACTGATATCTTTCATCATATCGCTGCACCAATTCCCACCAATCCTTTGTCAAATTTTTGCATTCATTGATTTTAGAAATTTCAGGAGTACGTGGGGCCTCATTCATGCCATCCATTAACACTTTGGCGTAGTTAGGAATTAATCTTCCTTGGTATAACTGTTCTCCTTGATTTGCCAATTTGAATGCTGCGACTAATTCCATACACTTGCTGTATTCTCTGTATCGCTTAAGTATTTCATTTTCCATCTCAAACGATTCTTTTGATTGTGTATATTACCCAAGGCAACCTTAACAATCTCACCGAGTGGTGCAAACTGTTTCATAAATGGACTGTAAAAAACATTGGCGCTGGCCAAAATTATTCGTCACCCAATCAGGAAGATGTTTGGCTGTTGTGGTATTCTTTTGTGAAATGCAACGATTTATATGGCGCCAAAAAAAATTGTTGTGGCTGTCCTAACACTCCATTTCATACCCTTAAAAAACTTATGATGTTGTGAAATGGAATGATCTAAGGGACATACTTTAGTTTAGAAATGTTCAAACATCGATTAAAAAAAACAGATACAACAATTTAAATATTGCTTGAACAAAACTGTGAGAAGGATGGTTCAACAAGTTCAACACAATGTTTCTCTGTGTTTCATTGAAGTTCAACGATTCGAGTCATGCAACTCTCATTGATCTTTCCCACACACTTTATCATTTCCATTTCATTTCGAATCTGTAATGAAGAAACCAAGTAACGCAGACATTTATTCTTTCCAAAGTCTCTTGTACTTGGTTTCTCACTCCCTCGAAATACCTTCTATATTGAATTTGTCAAATAAAAGTGGGAACATCGAATCCTGTCAATTCTGGATGAATAGCAAAAAAAAACGTACTTCACACTCCTATGGAACAAGCAACTCCGGTGTGGAAGCATCAACATGGGTCATCAACATGGACCCTCACGAGCTCACGCCTCGTGAAAAGTATCTTCTTGGCCGTGATGATGCTTCTAGCGGTTCTCACCCTGTCACTTGCCAACGCATCATCCTCACCCAGATCCATTCCTTTCGTCTCTCTCATTCACGAAGAGAATGCTCGTTCCTCCCACGAACAAACCACTCGTTCCTTCCAACTCAATCATGAAAACAATTTAATGAACAACTTGAATCAATTACAAACTCTCATGAATCGAAGAGAAATGATTTCTTCCATTGTCTCTCCTCCTTCTTCCATGAAGAGAGATGAAAATATGGATTCCGAAACCATGATTGTGAAACAACTCGATGAACCTCGTAGTCAATTTATTATCAAATTGAAACATCAAGCAACACATTCACAACAACAACATGAATTTGTTCAATCGGTCATCCAATCTGGAAAACCTTTGGGTTATGGTGATGTGTTTTCTGTGGTCATGAAAACTTCAGAAATCATTACTCATACGAGTGCATTGAACAACATGTTGGATGACAAACCCATTGAATGGATTGCTGAATATGAACCAAGATTCAAGAGTGATTTGAATTTTCCAAAAATTCAACAATTAGCTCTCGAACAAATGAATTTGGAAAATCATGTCAAGAACTCGGAGAGTACTACTACTAGTACTACTCGTGTCTCAGACAACAATAATATTAATAATACTGATGAAGACGTCGACCATGACAACTTGTTTGTGCCAGTTATTATTACCATTCTTCCTTCTCTAGATGCTGTACGTGTGAACAAGGAACTTGAAGAGGCCAAACTCATTGCTTCTGAATTGAATTTGAAATTCTCTCAATTATTTCCTTCGAACAACAACAACAAGAAGATGCTTTCTCAAATTCATGTCACTGATCAGAACAAACTTGAAATGAGTTTCTCTCCTCTCATTGCTCAACAAGTGGGTGAAATTTTGAAAAATCATCCTCATGTACATTTCATTGAGAGAAGACATGTTTATCAATTGTTTAATAAGAAATCAAGTGTCATAATGCAAGGTTATGGTCCTTCTCCAAGTGTAGGAATGTCTGCCGTTCCTTTTTATGAAATGGGAATTTTAGGAAATGGACAAATTGTCGGAGTTTCAGATACAGGCATTGATTGGGATAATTGTTTATTTAGAGATGCTTTGAATCCAACCGTGAGAACCAATACTCTCAATTTTGATCATCGCAAAATTGTGAAATATGATACTGTGAGTGTTTATTCCGGTTGGACCACTTACACTTCGGATGGTCACGACGGAGTGGATGGTCACGGAACTCACGTCGCCGGTTCTGTGTGTGGCAGTATTCAAAATATGACGTATGATTCAAGTGTCAATCCAATCAATGAGTATCATGGAATAGCTCCCAATGCCAGACTCTATTTTACAGATTTACAAAAAACTGGAAATCCACAATTATTAATACCTTCATCGTATCAAACTGACATTTTCAAACCTGCGTATGACACCGGAGCAAGAATTTTCTCAAATTCATGGGGAGCAAGTGCTGAAGCTTACTTTTCATGTAGTTATGATTGTAAGGATTGTATTTGGAGAGTTTCAGTGAGTGGTTATAGAGCTGGACAGAGAGTGAGTGATGACACTTGTCGAGCATTGTTTGGAAGTGACACTTGTTGCTCTGTTTTCAACAAGTATAACGCTCAATGTCAAGATGTGGATCAAGCATTATGGAAGAATCAAGATAGTATCATTCTTTTTGCACAGGTAAGGAATTTTTGAATTTGAAATTGATTGCTGACTTTTATGTAAGGGTAATTCTGGAGCAATTTCTTCGAAAGGAAATGTTGGATCTCCTGCAGTTGCAAAGAATTCAGTCTCTGTAGGTGCCAGTATGACTTCAAATGCTGCATTCCAAGATTCAGTTTATTATGAAGATTATAAAAACAAAATTCAAAATGCCGGATTGCCATTCTCTACTACTGCGGAATGTTGTTCCTATGTTGGAGAGAAGCAAGATATTGGTAAGTATTGTGAGGTGTCGATCGAGATGAATATTCAAATTTACCAATGATTCAACTCAAAATTAAATTTGAAACAATGAATTTCTAAATTTGGGAAAAAAAAGTTCGAGGTTACTGCTGTCCAAGTGAAGTGAAAAGCAAGTATACCAACAATCCAAGTATTTACAATGAGAACAATTTGGCTTACTTTAGCTCGAGAGGTCCAGCTGTTGGTGACAGAATCAAACCTGACGTCACTGGAATTGGTTACAATGTTGTTTCTGGCCATTCGGATGGTTCTACTAGCACAAATCAGTGCAGTACTATTGGTCCAGTTCAAGCTAATTCAGCAGCCCTCATGACCAATCAAGGTATGTATTTGAATGGTGTTGAATGTGTGTCATCTTTGTGTGACCATTATTGTTCACATGTTTTGAAAATTTATTTCTAACTTTCAATCTTTGGAAAAAATCAAAATCTCTGAATGAACAACCACGTATTTCATACTACTACTCATATTGATCATTGAAATATTCACATTTACAGGAACTTCGATGGCAACTCCATTGACTGCTGGAGCCGTTGCATTATTAAGAGAGTTTTTCCAAAACAAGAAGAGTATTATCACTCCAAGTGGTCCATTATTGAAAGCTGCTCTCGTTCATAGTTCCATTCCCATGTCAGGTTCAGTTGCATACTCTACCGATGAAACTCAACGACGAAAACTCTCCCAGTTGGGAACTCCAAACTCTTACGAAGGTTTCGGTCGAGTTTTTTTGGGAAGTTTATTGAACAATCAAGATGGCACTCCATTAAGTATGAGTATTAATGAAAAATCCTTCTCCAATACTGGTGAATCTCTTCGATTATGTTTTAAGAGAAAGAGTACTCAAACTGTGAAAACTTCTCCATTCTTTAAGGCTACACTTGCTTGGTATGATTATCCTGGAAGTGTTGCTGTCACACCTCAATTAATCAGTGATTTGAATTTATTTGTTAATACCTATGTGAGCAGTAGTAGCAGTAGTGGAAATGACAATTCAAAACCTTCACAACTTACAGTCATTGCTGGTAATTATGGAAACAAATTGGACACAACGAATAATGTCGAAAGAATTGTTGTGGAACAATTGCCAGAAGTCTCCAATTCAGACAGCAATTCTTCTGTTTATGTGAGTGTTGCAGTTTATATTACATCAATCATGACAGGTGTGAGTCAACCATATGCCTTGTTATTGACCTATCCAACTGAGATGTTTGAACAAGTATCAACAGATTCATGTGTCTATAGCACGGACTTGCCTGTTATTATTTCGGATGGAGCAATTGCTGGAATTGTTATTGGATCATTGTTGGCAGTGGTATTGGTAGTAGCTGTGATTGCAGTCATTGTGTATTTGGTGTTGAGAAGCCGTAAGGGAAAGGTACCTTCTCAACCAGGTATGCATGAAAATCTCATTTCAGATTATGCTTATTATAGCAAGAGAAATTAAGGTGTGAAAAATGTCAATACCCTTTTTTTTTAATACTCTGTAAATATGCAAGGTTGTTTCAATAGATTTAGTATAAATAATTAAACCATTAATTTTCTATTAATTTATGCTGAATTTCACATTCATTTTCTAATAATTCCTGCTTGATAGAATGGTGTGAAAATATTGATTGAATCCACAAAACTTTAATTAAAAATTGAAAAAAATGTCATCATCGGAGCAACAAATATCCACCCCATCACCTCCCAAGAAAAGTAAACAAGAAGAAAAATTACAGAAAATCCGAGAAAGTAGAACTCTTGAATTTATTCGTCCTCATCGGTGCGATATTCGTTTGGAAGAATTCTATGCTGGAACGTGGGCAACATTTAATCCACTTGTATCTTTTAAATTATTTTCAACCTATGTAAAATGTTTACGTTCCGAAGTTGGACAGGAGCCCACCACTCCACTTCATTACATTAGTGATGATGCCTATAATATTTACAAAAAAGTCTATCAAGATGGAAGAGTGAGGGGAAAGTTTTTTCAAAATACTGAAACTACAATGGCAAAAGAAAGGATAGCCCAAAAACAACAGCAACAAACAACACTATCCACGTCAGCGACGACTAGGAATAACTTTGAAAATTCATCCATGACGGAAACAAACACACCTCAGAACACGAGTCAAACTACCATTACGCAACAGCCAACTCTGACCTTACCTGAATTGCAAAGATTAAAGAAGAAGTAATTCAAGACCCTCCTTCCACTCCTTGACACGAAGGGTTGTGAGAAATTATACTTTTGAAGTAAATTTAAGGGATTTGAAGTCAATTAGTTTATTACACTTGTAAATCTCTGAAATTTACTTCAAAAGTATAATTTATGAGAGAGGAGTGCGAAAATTTTCTCCGTTCGATCTATCGACCAACCTAGGAGCAGAAGGAAGCAGGTATACCGCATGAGTAATCAGAAAATAAGTGCGGTCAAAAATAAGACGTTTATCTACCATCGAAAAATACCGTCGATTAAAATACTGCTGGACGAATACGGATGGAGAATATCCCTGGTTAAAATACTGATGGATATTAACCATGGCATCAAGGACGACATAATACAACAGGGCAATTACATGTGCATAATACTGGTCATCAAAATACCGTCGGAAAAGTAAATGAGGAAAATACTGACCGACGAATATATGACATATTTTACTGCTCGACCAATACTGTCGGATGAAATACCACTGGCAAGATATGGACGGAGAATAATATTGACAAAATAATGATTGAAATTAATTATGATAACAACGACGGACAATACCTTCGGATTGGTTCGGATGAAAGTACCACGAATTATTTTCATCGATACTTTGTTGAATAAGACTTGTTGATTTTTGAAATATTTAGAAAATTAATATTTATTTACAAAAATTATAACAAAATGCAAATTGATTCAATTGCCACTTTAACCCAGATGGCAATGAATAGCAAATACAGCTACATTTAGACTTGACTTTGCTGATATCTATTGCTGATAGCATTAGTTGTGGAATGCATTTGAGGTGATACATATAGGAAACGTTATCCATGTGTTTCACTTCAAAGATCAAGGAACTAAGAACTACCTTATCAGTTACTTGTTTAACGAACGCAATGTTCATTTCTCCTTGATCCGTTTCAAATAGGACAAAAATGTCTTTTTCAAGCTTGAATTCTGGTTCTTTTGCTCTTGGTATCAATTTTCTGCATTGAGGATATTTTGTAAAAAGAGCTTTCATGACCATTTCTCGTTCAGAAGCCCTTTTTTCAAGCTGTTTTTTGTTACTTTTGTCATTGAATTGCTTGTACGTGGAATGTTTTAACTCATAGAGGAGAGTCCAAAACCAAGTAACATGACCAATATCATCGACATCCTCAAATATATGACAGCCTGCATGAAAGTTTGGAAATTTACACTTTTCGGATCCAAAACAGTTTCTATATGCAACTCGCCACGCTACATAGAGTTTCTCGGCTTCTTTTAAGTCGTGGTCTGTATGGTCAAACCGCAACAATCGAACAAAATACTGCAAATGTAAAATCCAACACTCATATAGTTTTTGTCTCTTCTCCAAAGTATTATCTGAATATTTGGTATTTAGGAATAGAAATTTGTACCAAATTGGAGCGCTTATTGCTATAAATTCAAGCATCTCTGTTCCGGATAGTTTGTCAATATCACTGTACATTGTAATCCTTTTGCCATTCGGCAACCTTTCTCTCTCACAAACATCCAAAAAATCGTCCATGATTGTTGAGTAATGAATTGCTTTCATTGTTCTTTTAAATTGGGTTCGAAAAGTTCCTTGGATCTCTAAATGGAAAAAATCAATTAAGGCTTTGTGAAATGCATCCACAGTATTAGGATATTTTAAAAAAGGATTATCTATGATATGCAGAACAGGTAATTCTCGTAATTTTTGCGTTATTTTCGCTTTAGATAATTTCAAATCTTTGAATTGCATTTCTTCCCATATTAAGGGTTTAAAACCCTTGTCCTTTGTTCTGTCATTTGATCTTAAATCGATGCTATTAATAACAGTGTTTGCTTCAAATATATTTCTTTTCTCGAAATGCGTGACATACTTTGGATCTTCTATCGTAGACGCTCCAAATAAACAATCTGGTGTTTTATGTTGATTATCATAAATTCCTTCACAACGGCTACATTCTTCTTTCATGAGTTGCAAGGAATACATCTTCTCGACTGTGTCCCATAAAAACCCTGCAACAACAATCTGAAATTTTCTAGACTCACCTGTAGAGGGATCTTCTATTTCAATTATCTCCCCATCAAGGTGATTAATTTCTTTCATCAAATGGCTTGTCATTGTCCAAAAATCGCAGTGAGTTTTTGAGAACCCAAGTAAGCTTATAGATTCAAGTTTTCTCATGAAGTCGCTATTGAAATTCAACAAACTTGAGTACACTCCACATGTTGATGTTGACTTTGTTCTGAATTTTACAAAATCGTCCACATATATCAGCATCACAAGAGGGAATATATCACTTTGACACTTCTCCAAAATTTTGTTGAATATTTTAGATTGAAATGGTTGCTTGGTTGCAAACTGTTGTTGATGCTTTTCTCGGTTGAGACATAATTGGTTGACCAAATACGGATCCATTAACATGTTTCGAATAGTATCTTGTACAGAGTAAAGGATGAAATTATCATTGAACTGCATGGGTTTTTGGGGATTCAAATTATTTCCTCTTGCTTTCAAGGTATCATAGCTCACAAATAATTTCATCAACTCAGGACGGTCTTTAAATGTTGATTTCAGCATTTGAATCATGAAATTATATGCTTGTTTAGAAATTCCAAAGTGATTGATTAACATAAAACAACATAATTCTTCAAAACTTTCAAAAGGGTGATCTTTAGGGAAGTGAAATTCTTGTTCATGCTCGCACGAGTGATTTGATACATATGGCATAGATTGTTTCAGTTTCTCAAAAAATTCAAATATTGGAAATGGTGTTTGTACTAAATTCTGCACGTCAGCAGTGAGAGCTTCTAAGTTCATCAATAAACCACCAATATCACAACCTTCCTCCATAACAACCACTCCTGTCGTTTTCTTGTTGTTTTTTTCGTCATCCATTTTATCCTCATGTTTGCGTTTTTTTAAAAACGAACACAAATGACCACAATGATTTTTGATGATATGAGAATAATAATGATCAAACTCTGTCGTTTGTTCGGAACAACACTTGAAAACGGGGTTCTGAGCTTCATCTTTGTTTGAACATCTTTTCATGTGTTTTAAAAAATTGGATGCATGAGAGTCGGAGAAGCAATCTTTGCAAAAAGGACAAGTGAAGTAAGTTGTGCCGCATGAAAAACAAGTGCATTTGATAGAGGGATTCAAGGTTTTACACTTTGCCGAATTATGGATATACAATTCCAAATCATGTACATTGCACTTGTGGCACATTCTCAAGGAAACCATGTCAAAGAATTTGGATTCGGCCTTGTTCTGAAGCATGATATTTTTTTTTGTAAAGAAAACGCTTCCTGTGCGCGCTCGATCTGAACTCGCTTACAAAAACTTCTCTCCAATAGTTTCAAAGTTGACCCGTTTAAATATTTTCAAAAATCAAAACAAAAAAAAACCAATCATAATGCCAACTGACACTGTAAGGGGTATCAAGAAGAAACGTAATCGAAAAAACATTTCTTATATAGCTCCATCATTAAATATAACACTTTTTCAAGAAAGCAAGCAATTCTTAACTCAGAACAACGCAAGGTTTGTTTCTTGTCAATATTTCTTGGTGATCATTTCTTTCCATGAAGCATCAAACAATGTTGTAAATTGAAATTTCATTCATTTCTCTCCCAAGTAAGTTGTAATGTTGTTCCTATAAATTTTAATTCTTCAGATCTGTTCTAATCCCCAAACACAAGAGCAAAAGCTTCAACTTTCAGACACAGTGGTTACTCATGTTAAAACATTTTGTTCAAGTCTTCCAAACTATAGTATTCTTTCAGATTGTGATAAATCCCAGGTAGATGAAATAGTAAGTTGTGTTTGTTATTTGTTTGACTAAATTTCACAACAATCGTTTTTAGTTGATAAAGATATGCAGGAAACATATAAGTCAAATATTTGTGAACGCAAAAAAGAAGGCGAAACTTCGTAGAAGATCTGGAGTCTCAAAAAGCAAAAATTCAGACAACCTTTTTGACTTTGAAAACGACGAAGATGTGTATGACATCAATTCTGAGGAATATAAATTGTATCAAGAGCATTTACGTAAATCATCATCAGCGAAAATGAGACGCTCAAGACCTGTCAACCCTGCCAACGTTGTTGAGTTGTAAATTATGATGCCAATAAAATTTAAAATGCATTTGCAATAACAATTTTAAATCAAATATTGAACCAAAAAAATTTCAAATTGAATTAAAATAAAATAAGAAGATTTCTATCATTATCGTCGATAGTAACAGCCACAGGTGTTGTGGTAGGTTATTTCAACAGTATTTCCGTCGTTATTTCGTTCATTAAACCTCCATTATTAGAATATTTAACATGATGCTTCTTCCGGCTGTATTTTGTGTCTTGGTGGATTCTTTTCGTCAGTAACTCCCGACAGTATTTTTTATCTCGAGTTTTACCGTCGGCTGTACCTGCGGAAACAAGCTTGAATCACCTTCGAAATAACAGACCGCAATAAGGAGACACTACTTATGCACAATATGCATTCAATAAGCTTCATTTACTACCGACGATAACTATGTAAAATACAGACGCGATTCTCTGCTCCTAGGAACCTTGCCTTCTCTTCAAATCTCTACAAAAAAATTCATCATCATCATCATTGAGGAATATGTCCCTTGTTGAATTTCTCACTTCGCCTCTTGGACTGGGTCTGAGTGTTGGACTCACTCTGGTCATCATTTACTTTGTTTTCTTCACTGGAAATTCTGATGAAACACCAACCAATGAAACCGATGAAATTGTGCACTCCAATAGAGCTGGAATTACTCGTAAGGAAGTTGCCGAACACAACTCGATGGATGATTTATGGGTTATTATTGATAACAAGGTGTATGATTTGACCAAGTTTGCACCCTCTCATCCTGGTGGTGATGTTATTGCCCGTAATGCTGGTGGTGATGCTACTGCCGGATTCTATGGTATTCAACATCCCGAGAGAGCCTTTGTTGAAATTGAGGACATGATTGTTGGTACTTTGAAGGAAGAGGAACACGCCAGATACATTACTCCAGAAGAAATCGCCAAGCACAACACTGAGAAGGATTGTTGGATTGTTATTGCCACTCGTGTTTATGACGTTTCTCCCTTCCTAAAGACTCATCCTGGAGGTGTTTCAGCAATTATGAAGTACGCCGGTGGTAAACAAGATGCTACCAAGGCTTTCCTCGATAATCCAAGCCATCCATTCCCTGATGCCAAGTCTGATTTGTATCCACTCTTCATTGGATACGTTTCCAAGGATGGAGTCAATCCATTCTCTGACAACAAGAAGAAGGCAGCAGTCGAAAAACAAAAGAAACTTGCTGTTAAATAACTTTTTCAACAATCTAGCTCTCTAACCATTGATCATCACATGCCAATAAATATGTTACAGTTTCATCTCCGAAACCAAGTGCTCCGATGCTCTCAAAACGAAAGAAGAAAAAATGTCGATGGGTACCCATGATGATGATTATGGAACGACGGATGAAGCCAATCATCAGCAAGACGTTGTCGGAATTGCAGAAATGCATCACGAGCATCAACACATCAATTACGTAGATGCTCCCATGAAACAACGGAAAAAGAAATCATCAGAGGCTCATACTTATGGATCTTTTGTTGCCTATTGTTTTTGCGTCAATTATATTTTAGGAGTTGGTGTGCTAGGTAGGTTCATTCCATAGTATTTGCTGGATGATAATCAAGGAACTCCTACGGAACTCGTTTTCACCATGGTGCATTTTGAATTTCTCATTTGGGAAATATTGTACTCTGAATATTACTTTTTCAAATATTTTCAAATCACATGTGAATTCAAACACATTTAAAAAAATCAGGCGTTCCAAATGGTTTTCAACAGGGTGGTGTTTTAATTGGACCTATTTTTCTCTTTATTGTCACTATTTTTGCAGCATTGGTTTTGAATTGGATTTTGGAAACGTTGTGTCGAGCGAATGCCTTCATGAAAGAACAAGAAAAACAAAAATTGGAAGAAAAATCATCATTGCTTCACCATGAACCATCAAGTGAGGATGGTAACGAAACAGCTGTAGTTACTGCTTCTGTTGATACTGACAATAGAGTCATCATTGAAGATCACACAGCTACAAGTGAGCTTTTCGAATTTCCACAACGGAGATATGAAATGAATGAGTTGAGTCGATTGTTTTTGGGAAGAATTGGAAAGGTCATTTATGAAATTGCATTGTGTTGTTACTTGTATGGCTCTCTGTGGAGTTATTCTACAGTTTTTGCAGAGTCAATGGCTTCACACGTTCCTTTACCAATTAATGGATGGTTTACTTGCAATGTGTATTCAGACACTTCATCAACTTGTGATGCCTTGTACAAAATTTATGTTGGCCTCTATGCTCTGGTAGTAGTACCAATGACATGCTTGAATTTGACTGAACAAAAACCAGTTCGTAAGTTGAAGCGAAATTTGTTTCATGTTGTCGTTGTTGAGCTATCCATATATATATTTTATTCATTCGTTTTATTTGTATTTAAATTTTCAAATAATTTTTGTGATATACATGTACCTTCATTGTCTTGGTGTGATTGGTGAAATATATTCTCACTCCAGAAATTATTCTCACCATCTTTAGATATGTGGCTTTAGCACTCATGATTGGAGTGGCATTTATTTCCATGTTTGTAGATCCTTATTCGCGCTATCCTTCAAATCCACATACAGCCATGGAGAGACATCCTCCGTACGTGTCCGAGACATATCTAGCAAGAGGACAAGGAATCTATATTTTGTTACCTATTTGCATTTATTCTCAAATTTTGCACCATTCAGTCCCTGGTTTGGTAGGTTGCAATTATTTAACATTTACTTGATGACTGAGTTATGTATATTAATCAAATGGCTTTTCAAATTTTTTCTGTGAAAATAATTTTCAAATAGTGTGAACCAGTGAGAAATAAGAAGCATTTACCTGCAATTTTTACCTCAACTTTTGTCACAACATATTTATTCTACACAATTTTGGGTATTGTTCTTGCTGTGTACTATGGAGATAATATTTTGGGAACATGTTCTCTAAATTTTGGATATTACAGAGGAGGAAAACCATTTGGAATGAGTACACCTATTTGGGCCGAATTAATTGTCTATGTGATCATTCTATTTCCTGCCATAGACGTTTTGTCAGCCTTTCCATTGGTAAGTGTGTTGTGGAATTGAGAATTCATTCGTAATAATTATGTGTAATCAAAAATGAATAATTTGATTCCATTTTCAGAATGCCATTACTCTTGGTAATAATATTCACGCTGCATTTTTCACAGGAACCAAATGGATGGACAGCCGAAAGATTCAAGTTGTGTTCCGTTTGGTTGCTGCTGTTCCACCAATTATTGGAGCATTATTTGTTTCCAATTTAGAATTCAGTAAGTAGTTGCGAGTTGAATTGTCATCAATATTTTCTTTGACCAATAATTTGCATTTCATTCATCAGTTTTGAAATATGTTGGATTATTTGGGTTCCTCATTACGTTCGTGATACCTCCAACATTGTTTCTGGTGTCAAAGTACAAAGCTCGCAAACAGTTTGGCACTGAGAAAACTCCATACACCAGATCTATCATCAGCTCAAACATTTTGGCTGTAATTTGCATATTATTTGGTGTTGCCGCAATTATTTATTGTATCATTGCAAATATTGTGGAGAGTGTTATTCAAAAATAATAAATAATGTCACAATATTATCGAGCGCTCATGGTTCCAATAATTTTTGAGGCAACGAGTTCATCAGAGATTTGGTGTTTACTGCTCTCAGTAAATTCTGTTTTTAGGCCTGACACACGCGGTGGGTATGACGCAAATGGCTGCAACAAGAGAAATTGCTCCAAAAACTCCTAATATTCCTCCAACCATGTAATACGTTTCAAAGAGTGGAGAAATGGCAACCAATATGTTGACTTGATCTTCTTGTTTGTTTGTGTAACATTTTACAATGTCACCTTCTTTCATTGGATAATACAAGCCTGTTTCAGCCATATTATAAGGTAAATTGCTTGTCAAATTAATATATTGCGGAAAAGTTGATGAATTTTTCAACGATAAAAATTGTACTTTAAAATAGCAATGAAGACCTCTATCTAGATATTTTCCTCTTTCCGCACAATTATAACTCGTATCCAAAAGTGTGCAATTATGTTCCCATGTGAGAGCATTGGGATCACTCTTAAATGTTGGGTCATTGTCAATGACTTCGAAAAAATATCCACACAATCCTAATTGAACTCCTCCGAGAATTGAACAAATAATAATGGTTGGAATTACAAATGCAAAAACAAAGAGCCAATGAGGTGTATCTCCTTTCATGAGTTTGGCAGAAATTGAATTGGGATCTTCTACAGGTTCATTTGATGATGATGATGATGCATTCTTTTGAATTGGATGTTCTTCCTTCACTTGTATTGATGGATCACTTTGTTGTTGTGGCTGAGAAAGAGGTGGAAGCATCACCTCAGTAAAGCCTTTTCCATATTGATCTTGTTTTTGTGTTGGTAATGTCTTTGTTTGCGGTTCGGAATCGGCAGAGGATATCATGAGTGGAGAGTGTTTTTGAGTATAATGAATAGCAGGTGATGTTCTAGTAGAATTCAGAGCACCACTACCACCATTGGCATATTTTGAATGATGAGAGGATTCTTCTTCCTCACTTAATGAATCATTTCCATCGTCCTCATCATCAACACCACCGCCCACTTCATCCTCAAATCTAATTTTTCCATTCTTCTTGGATCTCTTCAACTTGTTTTTAATTTTGCTTTTCAAATTGTTAGGATTATTATTATTGGATGATGACCGATGATCCGATATTCCTTGCTCGTGAAATTTCTCATTCTTATCATCAAATAGAATGACATCATCAACGACTTTTTGAGTAATATTATTGTTGTAGGTTGATGGAGTGTTTCCATTCCAAGTGTTGTTCAAAGCAGCACTATGGCCACCAGCGCCATTAGAAGTAATCATCATATCCGATAAATCTTCGAGTTCGACATTTGAGCTGTTGTTATTGACATTTGAGCTGTTAGTTGGAGCAAAACGGATATGGTTGGATGTTGTTGATGATGATGATGGGAAACTCGAAGCGATGGATCCCGTCGTCGTCCCATCATACGGATTGGCATAGGGATTCATTTCAATGAAATTTTTTGTGGTGAATTTAATTCCAAAATCCAAACTGCGTAAATGGGTGTGAGGACATTTTTGTCAACTGCGATAGTAGCCCAATTACAACAAAATTATTTAATTATTATCATTATGACGCTCTTTATTCATATTCTTGGTGTGAGCAATTTAGTTTAGTAGTTCATATGAAAGAGTGTTGACTTCTTGGTTTTGATGTAAAAATGTCACGGCCTTATTATTATTGATAAGGTTTGATGACTTGACTGTAGTATTTGGCCGAGTTCTTAATGTGACGATCGAGGTTGGAACTCTTATAATCGACATACACAATACCAAAACGACATCTATATCCATTGGCCCATTCAAAATTATCCATGAGACTCCAAACTGTAGCAAAATACGGCGTGTATTCATCATTGATACAAACCGTATTCGTTGAGACAAAAATTACTTACCATAATAAGCTTTCACATTGACACCATCTTGCATGACTGCCTTAGAAACCTCAGCCAAATAATCATGAATGTAATTTTGTCTGAAAGTATCATTCAATGCTTGTTGAATGGGCATGTCACTTTCGTTTGGAACATCCACTCCATTTTCAGTCACGTAAATCATCTTGGGTTGATATCTGTGTTGAATCCAGTTCAAAATGGAACGAATTCCAGGAGCATAGACATAGAGCCAATCAGAATCTGCTTGTGGTCCAATAGGTACTCCATTCTTGTAGCTTTGAAAAATTAGTTTTTGTAAAATTATTGATCATGAATATTCATTCAACCATTAGAAATTAA
This sequence comes from Naegleria lovaniensis, assembly GCF_003324165.1. Lineage (NCBI taxonomy): Eukaryota > Heterolobosea > Eutetramitea > Acrasida > Naegleriidae > Naegleria > Naegleria lovaniensis. Next base: position 124,411 of record NW_025407827.1, read on the forward strand.
CATCATGATTCTCAAATCACTCACCTTGAACCAATGGTTCTCTGATCATCGTTGAAAGTTCTTTGATAAACTGGAGGCAGTGGAGTGTCTCTATTTCCAATATAGTTACTCGTGTAGTGATTAAGGCCAATAAAGTCAACAGATCCTTTCAATAACTTCTTTTGTTCAGGTGTGAATTGAGGCAATCTTCCTCCTTCAACAAAGTCTTTCATCACTTGGGGATAGTCTCCAAAGAACACTGGATCAGCAAACCAACCAAATCCGAACAAAAGAGCTCTCTCACATGCAACATAGTCTGCTTGAGTGTTAGTTAATGGATAATAAAAGTTGGAATTCAATGTAATACCAATTCTTCCATTTTGATGTTTTTGATACTTGTCACGGTATACTTTGACAGCAACAGCATGTGATAACAATTGAGAATGGGTTGCCAAATAAGGGCCTTTTTTCGTTATTAATATGCAAATAATTATTGAACATCAAAAATTAACAATTTCCAAGAAACGAGAAATTCATGCATACATGAAATATGGCAGATGTAAAAGTACTTACTGTGGAAGAGTTGGTACTTCCCGGAGCCATTCCTTCATTGCCATAACCTTGTACAGATGTCACAAATGGTTCGTTGAAAGTGATCCAATCCTTGACACGATCTCCAAATTTTGCAAAACATAAATCAGCATAATCTCTAAAGGCCTCGACAACCTCATTGGAATTAAGCCATCCTCCATACAAATCTGTTTTGTAGAATTGAGAACAATTTTTTGAAAATAGTTTCTGTCATCTCGGTGTTTTGTTGCTAATACTAACCTTGTAAATGTTGAGGCAAATCCCAATGGTAACTATTTGAATTGAGCAACATGATATTCGATCAATTTTGTCGAGAAAACTTACAGTGTGACGGCAACATTAATACCAGCATTCACCAACATGTTAATTTCCCTGTCATAGTGATCAATTCCTTTTTGATTGATACCGTCTTTAATGAGACCTGTTGGAATGACTCGTGACCAGCTGATACTCATTCTATAGTTTTTCACTCTCAAAGACTTCATCATCTCAACATCTTCTCTCACTTTGTGATAGTGATCGTCAGCAACGTCACCAGTTTGATTCATATAAATTTTTCCAGGAATGTGACTCCAAATGTCCCAAATACTCATTCCTCTTCCATCTTCATTGTATGCACCTTCCTATTCCGAATAGAAATAATAATAATAATTATTAAATAAAAAAAATAATAATTTCAAAATCAATTAGTAGTGGCGATTATAATAACGGTTAGTTATTATAATTATTTAAATTTCGTTTATCCCTCTCTACCAATGAATGCATCATCAAAACATGATACATACAATCTGATAGGCTGCCGTAGCAACACCAAATCTAAAATCCTTCGGAAACACCAAATCATCAAGAGATCTTTTATTTGGTGAAGCCTTGATCACTTGATTTTCTCCAAGTATAAGGAGTGTACTGATTCCGATCAGAAGCAATACACCAACCATTGCACTCGATTCCATCGTATCACGAAACAACATTTTTTTGTCATTGGTTTTTCCATGTCCATAAATGGTTCTTTTAAAATCTATTCCCAATCATTGCTGCTGTGGATTTGGAATGTTTCCACTCCTTATGAGCCATTCAATTTCTTGTTCCAATAGAATTTCATCATTCAATATGTGTGTAACATTGGAATATTCAAATGATGAGAAATTTCTGAAAGACATTTGGTCGTGTGTTCAGTGCTCACATTCTCCTCAAGATCCGATCCAATCGATAATTGTAAGTGTTCATAACGAAACATGTGTACAATACCAAATATTGAATTGTGATTGGTCATGTGCGAGTACTTGTTTGAATGATTCATTTCCGAGTTCAGTAAATCTAGCCAGTCCTTATAGCTCAGCAATTTCAATTTGAATTTCTTCTTTTCTAATAATACTTTGGTCATAGTCTTCATGTTTCTTTCCAATTTTTTCTTTTCCAAATTTAGATTTGTTAAATGATAAATCTTTCATAATGATCACGACTATTCCTTCCATTATTTGCAATTTTAACAATACATTTTGCACAAGTATCAACAGGTATCACTTGTATGCCTCCTTCTGAATACTCGTACGGAATGGCTTCCAAATGAACAAATCCACACGTCAATCGACAAATCCATTCTCGAACATTACAAAAACCGTTCATCGAATGACCAACCACCAAACCTGGTCGATAAATTTTGATCCATCGAAAGTTCTTTTCTTGAATGACGTGATTCAAAACATGCTCAGCAATATATTTCGATTGAGGATAACCTTCAGATAGCTCATTAAAAACGTTAAAGCTTAATGGAATGAAATCTTCTGGAACCAGTGTTTCATGTTCCTTGTGTTGATCAAGTATTGAGGAAGGGATGACACTAATGGTAGAGACAAAATGTAGAGGTTTGATCTTTTCTCGTGTACAAAGCTTGAGACATTCCACGACACTATGGACATTTGTTGGTTTCAATTGAGAATAATTCATTACAAAATTCACAGTAGCAGCGCAATGAATGATAGAATCCACTTTTCTGGATAATGTTTCATAAGTCGTGTCATCAAGTCCAAAATTTGCTAAAGAAATGTCACCAAGTAATAAATGTACTCGCTTTTCAAATTGCTGTTTTAAGGTTTCCAATGGTTCTGCTTGCAAATGATAACAATAATGTCGAATATTTTCAAAAACTCTGTGTTTTTCCTCTTCAACACTACGTCCTCTAACAATGCAATAGATACTCGAGATGTTGTTTTCTAATAATTGTTCACACCAAATGCCAACTCCAATAAAACCTGTGGCACCAGTGAGCAAGATACATTCGGGTTGTGTCAAATCCCAATATTGCTCGTTCGAGATTTTAGGTATTGCTTTAACAAGTGTATCAATTTCTTGTTCAATCTCTTGCAATGATGTAAATATTTGTTCACCGTCTTCATTATTTCTGTATTTTTCAATTAATTCCATAAGTTTAGAAGCAGGATTCTCGTGACTCTTGCATTCTTGTAAAATTCTATCTGCTCGAATGTTGACATTAAATTTTTGGGAGAGTATGTTTGAAAGACGAATGGAGCTTAAGGAGTCCACAATACCGCCACTCTTAAATAGTTCGTGTAAGAATTGTTGGAGCTCTTCTTTGGTCGATATGTTATTCATATTCGAGAAATCCGCCCTTTCAAATTGTAAGTATAATTCTTCCAAAGCTTGTTTGTAAAATTTCACAAGAGCTGGTCGGCATAACTTGTCTGATGCTGTCATTTTTCCATTTTCAGGTGTAAACTTTTCCAATTCAATAATGAAAGCTTTGGGAATTTCATAGGACTCTATTTTTGCTTCTCTCGCGACCTTATTGATATCATCTTGAATAATGTGATACATGACGCCATTTCTTGAAAGATCAAGCACGTCAACACTGGAATTTGTTTCATGTAGTCTGTTCATAGCCATTTCTTTCAATAGGTGTAAATTTTTAGGAACTACAACTGCCACAAGAAATGATTTTTCAGAGTTGCCATATAAAAATATTTGGTCGACAAACATGGATTTGGAAATGAATAAATTTTCCAAGTTTTCTGGAGCTACAAATTCTCCTTGACTAGATTTGGTGGATGATCAACCATGTTTCTATTCAAAATCATAGAACATACCTTAATTTGAAAATATTCTTCTTTCGATCGATCACTCTCAAACTTAGTTTCTCCTTATCAATTTCTCCAATGTCACCTGTTTGAAAATAATTTTCAGAATCAAAGGCCGTTTTAGTTTTTTCACTATCTCTGTAATAATTCTTAATAATGGTGCCACTTTTCACACAAATTTCGCCTCTGGCATGTGGTTGATCGGTGATAAAATATCCTAGCTCTGGTACGCTTTCAAGTTTAATTTCTACTCCATCCAATAGCATGACATGCCGAGGAAGCTTCTTATTTTCTTCTTGGATTTTTTCATTCAAATAATCCACTCCATTCACTCCTAGAGATCCAATAAATCCACACTCTGTTGAAGAGTACCCATTAAAAACGGGACATTTAAAACAATCTTTCAGAAATTGTATGACTTGGGGAGAAGTTGAAGCTCCGCCTGTGACTAGCGATTTAATTCTTCCTCCTAACATGTTTCTAATCTGTTGATAAATAGATTCTTGTTCTTGTGATATTGGACCTTCTCCAAGCTGATTTCGTAATCTCTGATATTCACTGTAAAGTATATTATAAAATCTGGGAGTATTCGAGTCTGTTACTGGTTGAACGGATTGGTAATCTTCAAATACTCGATCCATGTCTCCACAATAGAATCCAGTTCTTCCACCGTTGATCATGCAAGCTGTAGTATTCACTCGATCGGTCATGTGTGAAAGTGGAGCATAGGAAATGAATACTAGAGGATGATAATGAAAAATTGACATGGTGACGTTCTCATTGTAGTGTTTATCAGAGAGAACTGCTCCTTTGGGCTCCGCGGATGTCGACCCTGACGTATAGATGATGGTGCAAAGATCATTGACATTCTTATTGGTCCTTACATTGAATCGAAGTGAGTCAGAGAAGGAAGGATATTCGTTGAATGTTGAGAGTTCTATTGAGATCATATCTTTCAACTCAATGGACAATTCTTTGGCAAGTATTCTTGCTTTGCAATCCAAATTAAAATCATTTTCTGAAATATAATTTAAGAGAACAAAGTCTTCATCTTTCAAATTCCAATCACACAAATCTTCAATTGATACGTGCATGTTCCAATTGGAGTCTGGATATCGACTTTTCATGAGATAATAGTATGGTGTTGTTGTGTCTTGTTTGAAAGTTGTGAATTTTTTGGTCAGTTCCTTTAAATTCGTCTGATAATTCAATCTCAGCATTTGCAGATAATCTTCTAAAGAATGGTCTTGATATGCCTTCCAATATGCAGCCGAATCAAAACCATCTTCTATCAGAAAATCATCCATTTGAATGATTGCTTGCACTGACGGAAGCAAACCATTCTTGATGAGTTTCAAAAATTTCACACTCAGCTCTCTACTACAAACAATGAGAGGAATCTGAGAATTATTGACAATCGAAATAATTTCGTGACATGCGCTCTTCATCACGTCCACGCTCTCCATATTCACAATGTCCTCAGATAAACAATCCACTTTGGCCTTTGGTAAAGCTATGGATACAAAACTTTGAGTGAGACAGGCCCAATCAGCAACAAAGAAATCAGGTCTATTGCCAGAGCATATTCCAACAAATCCTCTTCCTTCCTCCTCTGAAAAAGGTCTTGGTTGTTTGATCAATTTTTCATTGTCATAATTGTTGAACATTCCAACACCAAACCGCATCACTCGTTCATAAAGTTGAGCAAACGTGTAAAATCGATGTCTATTCTCAAAATCGTTGTGTGTGATTTTTCTTCGAAATCCCAAACAAGGACGATCACTGAAAGCATTCAATGCATTCACAATGGTCTCTGAAATGTATGCACTTTTCACAAGTCCGTGCAAATATCCAGGATGTTTTGAATTTTTCACAAAAAACAAATCTCTTGCTTCAGGATACTGTTCTCTTGCTTTCTTCTTCCATTCCTCGGAATTTCTTTCAAATTCTTCCAAAGTAATATTAAATTCATCAAATTTACTCGCTTCCAAACAATGAACATGACATTGATGAGGCGATCGCTTGACCATTCTTTTCCCATCATTTTCAAAACATTCAAATTCATAAACATCTCTACAATAGGTTTCATAATTATCCATTCGAATTCCATGTTCTTTCTGATAATTTTCAGCTTGTTCAATTTCTTCTTCATTGTCAACCAGTGCTCGACTCAAATCCAGTGATTTATTGGGCATACATTTCAATGGATCTGGTGTAATGGTTGTCAAATACGAGACAGGCACCCATCCACTCGTACTGCTCAACAATGGAGGATTTGTAGGTTTATTCCTCTCATCATATAATTTATAGGCATGTTTGTGAAGCGCATAAATGTTCACACGTTGGACTAGACTCATCCATTGATTATTCCGAAATTCTGTTTTGAGAATGAGAAACATATCACCAAAGGCTGCATTGAGTTGTTGATAACAATTATGATGATGATGATCACCATTGGTGGATTCCACCATGGAGGAAGGAGTGGTTGTCAGGGCATATTTGTGAAAATTAAACATTTTTTTTAAATGATGAATGAATTTTATTGTAAACAATTGAACTCAAGATGCGCACGACAGGCGTTTATTTACAAAAATTTATAGAGCTGACCTGACCATAGAGATTACAAGGAACCTCCTCTCAATCTCAAGACCAAATGTAGAGTGGAATCCTTTTGAACACTATAATCAGACAAGGTTCTTCCATCTTCTAATTGTTTTCCAGCAAAAATCAATCGTTGTTGATCGGCTGGAATGCCTTCCTTGTCTGCAATTTTACTCTTCACGTTCTCAATGGTATCGTTGGACTCAACTTCCAACGTGATGGTTTTACCAGTTAATGTCTTGACAAATATTTGCATTTTGTTGTTTTTTTTGTTGTTCGAATGAAGGAAACACTTGTTTGCTCTTTCTATTTAAATAAATTTGACATTCCTAAAAATACCATTGAACTGGTTCATGATGTTCATTGACAACATTCACGCATTTCCAATATTTCGTGATGTCAATAACGAAGAACTGAATAGTTGTTCAAATTGATCGACCACAGGCAGATGGTCACAAATCGACACAAAGCTATGTCCAAACATTGTTCCAAATCACTCCTCAACGTTGGGATCATGAATGATATCATTCAGATTTTTGATTTGTGTCTCAATTAATGGAACTCCTGTCCAATACAGAGATGGGTTTGTTTCCAAATATTGCTTCATTTCATCCAATAATTCCTCAAGATTGTTCACAATCTCTCGTAAGTCGTTCTTGGATTTGGCAAGGTATTTTTGACACTAGCTTTTCAAATCTCAACATGGGATGATGGTTATACTCAACCAAATACTCTTCAAGTTTTTCCATACAACGTTCCGCATGTCCTAAAGCAAGTATGCTGTTTGCTGCCAATAAAATCACATCAATGATCAATGATTGTTCCTCAATTAGATCCTTAAATTCGTTAGAAAAAACGTTTGCCAAATGAATGACTTGTTCAAATTGGTTGCATGCATAATAGCAAAAAGCTTTCTGGTAAAGATGTATGCCATGATACACAGGTACTCGTGAAAAACTTTCAACTTGTGTAATGCAATCGAGAGCTTGTGTGGCGTACAAATAACCTTGGTCGGAAGGCAACTCCTCCGTTGCATGCCATAAAAGTGAAGATTTTAAGAAAAGAAACGGTGTAAATTTGAGGTTATTAATTCGTTTTTCTTCTGGAGCTGCAAGAGTTGTTTTTTCAAGCATCAACTTTTCCAATTTTGGTAAATAATGAGTTTTGGCGCTGTTCATAACCTCAAGTGCTTGCTCACACAACTCTATCGCTTTAAATATATGTTCTAAAGCCAATCCTGAATCTGTTTGTTGTACAATCCAACATCTATAACAAACAATCTTCAAATACAAAATATATGGATTTTTAGGATTCAATTCCAAACATTCAGAATCTAATCTGACAAGTGCTTTCCATAACTCTTCGCTCAAATCTTCTGATGCCTCTTCATCTAAGTCCATTCTTTGTGCCACAATTTCTAGAGCTCTAATAAAAGCTCCTAAATGAATTGGTAAATTTGTTTCCAAATCAACAAACCAATCAAAATCATCTTCGTTGTTGTTTTTATCTTGTTCAAGATATAATTTCTTCATATTCCTGTAATCTTGAGCCAATTGCACAATGTGCTCATACTGAGAAATTGGCCTCTTATTAGAACTATCATACAATGTCATGTAATAAAAGTAGGCGCTTGCAATGAGACTATATCGATTATGAGGGAAAAATGGTTTTTGATTTGCATAGGCAGCATTTGAAAGTAAATGTACAAGACACAAGAAGAGATAATACGCGTCGTCCATTTCATGGATAGGAACAATGAAAAAATGTTCTTTCCACCTTAAATCTGTTGGTCTTACAAATTTTTTCAACTCATTCAAATGAAACCATTCATGTAAAACTCCTTTCACAGCCAATAACTGAGCTTGCTTACAAATATCGAGAATTTTCATTCCTAAAGTGTTGGAAAAAAAGAATTTTGGGCTGATACGAAAGGGATTCATGACGATATTGGCAGTAGTGGTGCTTTCGTGGGGAATGATCGCAAGACACTTTTGAATTAATGTGAAAATGGAGGCCAGTAATTCATTTGAAATTTTCTGTTCTGGATTTTCATTAAATTTTTCAACCTCGGCTACAAGGTGTTTTGAAATTTTGTGAAATTCCTCTTCGACATCTTTCAAATATGTAGCAAGTTGTTTCTCTCGAAATTTCGCAAGTAGATCGTTCAAAAAATTTTCTCCGAATTGAAATTTCAATGGTCCTTGATGAGAATGAAAATTTCTTCCATTCAGTGATTCTCTATCGGAATAACTGGTATTCGCATTCACGATCATCATCATCACGGTATTAGTGTTTTTAAATGAAAATATTGAACTTGACGATGAAATATTTTTGACATTATTCCAACCCCTTGAACGCACACAGAGGGTAGAGTGTGTTGATGGAACAAATCGAGCTGCACGAGTTGTCATTATTTTTTGATATTATAACTTTGATTTGATTAGACAGTAAGCTCAGTCTTTTCCTATGATTCCAGCAACGTAAGAAGATATCAATGTCACCCAACAGTGCAATTTCAAATTGCAAAATCATTCGAGCGCAACACAAAATCAAAAAAAATGATTTCATTTCCAAACTCTTCGCCGTCGTCGGAAATACCTACCCGAGCATTGACTCTGGAGGAAATGATCGCCCAAAATGATGCGGAAATTGATGAAGCGATTAGGAAGGGTACTGTAGATTATTCGGTCTTGTATGACGATGATGAGGACAAGGAGCCATTTGAGGATAATTTTGATGAGAGTAGTGATGAACAGGTGGATTACGAGGAAATTGAAGAAGAGAGAAAATCTTGGGCAAAGAAGAAAAAGCGTCACGGACATGCAACTTTAAAGAGAAACAATTATGATGATTTAAATTTATATTCTGATGATATGGTGTTGCTCGCAAAAATCGAACAGAGAAAATTTAATTGGTATCTTAAGAGAGGACTTGCTGAACAAATTAATGAAAACAGTATCAAACTCGTGTTTAAACCAAAAGGATATGGGCACACGGACGATGCATTCTACATGTCGAAAATTGATAATATTTGTGTTGCGTGTGGAATTGACAAGGACCTCACTAGACACCACATTGTGAGCTTTGAATATAGAAAAAATATGCCCGAGTTTGTAAGATCTCACTCTAGCCATGACATTTGTCTTTTATGTGCTCATTGCCACGAAGAGTATGAAACAGAAGCATTCAAGTTGAGAAAACAAATATCAGAGCAATTCAATTCGCCACTGGGAGGTGTGGGAATGACCAAGAATTTGCATTATGCAGCTGCTAAAAAAGCAGCCAATGCTCTCCTTAAATGTCGTGACATACTTCCAAGCAATCGTGTTCAAGATTTGGAGAAGGAATTGAGAAAATTCCTAAAATCTTGGAAAGAATGCGTTTCTGCAGTTGGCGATGATGCCAGACAAACCATCAACACTCAAAACGTTTTGAATGAAGAAGAAGATTCAGAAAATCCAATACCAAAGGAACAGTTAGAAATGGTTTTAACGGTTCAAGTGAACGACAAGACCATGTTCGTTTCTCATGGCGAAGGAGTTATTAAGGCCATGAAGCAACAATCAGCCAATGATGAAGACTATTTGAACAAATTGGATGCTTTTTGTCGAATGTGGAGACAGCATTTTGTCGATGTCCTTCAACCCAAGTACATGAATCCACACTGGAAAGTAGACAAGAGGATTCGACGTGGAGAACAGGACGATCCAAATAAGAGAATTCTCATCAGCGAGTGAAGAGTTCATTAATTCATGACCCAGAGATTTCATGAATCATTTTCTCATGATTGAAATTGAGCACAACGTATGACGCCAAATGTTCACTGGTTTCATTGCTTTTAAACTTGATACAAAACAAACAGAATATGAATCTGCTTGGACGCCTGTTCCTAACAGTAAGTGAAACGTTATAAAACAAATTTCCATTCCAATAATATCTATTATAAGAGATCCCAAAGATGCAATCCATCGATCGACATCAACATTGTAAACGCCTAATATCGTCATTAGACATCTACAGTTTAGTACTTGGTTTTCCACCCTCGAATGTCATCATTGGACATCACATCAATCCATTTCCACAATCAACTCCAACCAAACCGTATCCATTACAACAACCTGAGAGCAAATTCCATACAAAAAAAACTTTTCATATGGCTCCCAAAGTCGTTCCAACAACCTCTTCATCCTCATGCTCAAAAGATTCTCTTGTAAGTTTTATATTCTCCAGAGAGGGAGAGGAATTTCAACAACAATAACATGCATTCACTACTACCTCAATCATTATAATAATTAGAAAGATGACGAACTCTGTAGCGAGTTAGATGAAGAGGCCAAACTCATGGTTGCTCAAGTTCTCAATGACGCTGATGCTGCTAGTGTGGCCAATGTGACCAACTCGGGAAAAGTTCAGCCCAAACAACCTACTCTCCTTGCTGGATGTTGTTCCATGCGGCTCTTCATTATTTTACTCATTTTGATACTTTTAATTGCTTGTTCTGTGTTCATTTGGTTAGCATCATATATTGGTTCTTCTCAAGCATTGAATGCATTGAGTGGTGATTTAATTTCACGAGTAGGTGAGAAGGTAATGACTTTTATGGATTCAGAATTGTCTCCGTATATGAAATTGACTTGGTCTATTGCTGACGATTTCAACAATGGAATTATTGGAAGAATTCCTTCATTGAAATATTTATTTTCGAGGTATCATATTTATAATCCGTTTGCAGTTGGAATTTTCTTTCCACTCGAGTTGTATACATATTTGATAAGTGGTACACCACCCAATGAAGTCCTTACTTTTGGATATAAACCATTTAACTTTACAGGTATGTGGGTTGAATCAAATACTTGATGACATTTGACACTTGTTCCTTAATACAACTCTGTCTACGAAAGGTGTGACTGTCATGTTTGCCAACTCAACCGATGGTAGTATCATTGGAGTGTTCAATAATGACACTCGTCCCTTCATCATTACTCAACAAGCATACTGGACCAGATCCTTCGAACTCTTCAACCAATTAGGAGTGGATGGCGTGTTCGGCGAACCATATGTCGTGAAAGACAGCGGAGTTTGTATTTATTACACAGTCAAGTTATTCGATCCCACTCTCTATGCACAAGGTCAAAAACAAGTAGTTGGTCTCTCCAAAACAAATCTCTCCCTTAATAATATTCAAAAATTCTTACAAAAACTCCTCCTTGATAGGAGAGGGATTCGTACTCGTGGCCGAACGAAATGATATGGTGATTGGTGGTTCCATAAACACGACAGCTCTCGATGGAAGATCTCGATTATCATTGTTTTCATTGACCACCAAGAACGCTGGACCATTGATGCAAGATTTGAAGAACAAGTATGGTTCTTTGAATGACATGCCTCAAACTGTAGAGGTGAACAGTCTAGGTATTGATTATATTATTCACAAAATGGAATATTCCTTTCAGAATATTCGATGGAATGTCTTTTTAGTGGTCTATAAGGAAGATATTGCTCGAACGACGAATATGAACACATACATATCCGTGGGAGTTGCTGCAGGTGTGATTATCATTGGTATTTTGTGTAGTATTGTCATTGGTTATATCATTACTCATCCATTACGATATTTAGAAAAACAATTTATGAAAATCAAAACCTTTGATTTGGAGAAGGTCTTATTCATTTCCAGTAAATTCAAGGAAGTAGATAGTATTTATGGAGATCTCCATGAAATGGTTCAATGGTTGAATGAATTCAAAAGTTTCTTGCCAGAGAATGTTTTCAATCAATTGAGAAATTTCCACTCGTCGTCCGATAACCATGAACAGAAAAAGCAAGACCATAACTCCTCCTCACACAACAAGGATGACACCATATCCTCCTCTGCAGGAGCAACATCTGCATCCAGAATGTCCAGTAAGAAGAGTTCTCTTCATGACCATGCAGCAGGACCCAAAGGACTCTTTCGTCTTGGACTCTCACAAAAACAAACCAGTGTGGTGCATATTGAATTGCATGATTTTGCAAAAACTCACTCAGCTTCAGAAATTACACATACCTTTGCAAAGATTGCTAGTGGTTTAAGTACTTTGGCCAAGACCTTAAAAGCCGATTTACAAATTCACAGCGTTGAGGAATTTCAACTTTCATTCACCGACGAAGGAGAGAGTTTGGGACCTAACAAGAAGAAGACCAATGTCGTGGCTTTGGAGAGTGCTTTAAAGATTTCTAAAGTGTTAGATAATATTGGAAAATCAAACAACAAAAAGAGTGCAAACCACTTGAAATATTCGATTGGAATTTCTTCAGGATTATCCAATACAGGAAATTTAGGAACTTCGAACGTGAGAGTGTACTCCATTGTGGGACCAGTGTTGAGCAATGCGAGAAAAATGTCACAATTAGGTCGAGCTTTGAATTGTAAAATTCTCACCGATTCTGTTTGTTCAGAATCACAATCTCAATTTGTGGTGAGACCTGTCGATCGATTTCAAATTGAGAAGTGTTCTACAACTAGTAATGGAGAAGAATATCAGACTTGTGTGAAATCAGTATATGAGGTCATTAAGGAAAATATTGTTGAAAAAGATGGTAAGTGAAATTTTAATCATTATTATTAACGAGAATAACAATTTATTATTATTTTACTTTTCATCATGTGAAACTATGAATCTTTTGTTGTTCAATTTTCAGAATGGATGTATGAATTGGAACAGCAAAAAGCCAACCAAAGATTCAAAGACTTCCAAACAGCCTTCTCTCTTTTTGAAGCATTTGAAAATTGCCATAACAACAACACAAACCTTAATTCTCACTCTTCTCCTGTCTCCCTGAATCAAGTATTAGAACACCTCAACCAATCTCAAACCATTCTTCAAGAACATTTAGAGAAATATCCAGAAGATTCACTCATTACCAATCGTTTATTACGAGTCCTAGATCCATTCATTGAAGAAGGAAAGAACCCAAGTAGTAGCACTCATTCAGACTCATTGGGACAATCCTTCATGCAATCTCTCATGAATTATCATTCTGAAATTTCCATGTCGTTGAAGGGAGTGATTCACATGGGACAACCATCTCAAGCCAATATGATTGTTCATGATCAAACAATTTGTTAAATCAAAAGAGACTGTAGAGTCCTCTTCCATAGATGATAAAAACGTAACAAATAATTTCCGTGTGCATTTTCAAACAAAAACAAACACCTTCATCAAAGCTAAAAAAAGAAAAAATTTGCAAACGACAATTGTTGTTCCTATCATCATCATCATCTAATATAGTCGCGAGAAGAACATTGTTTGGGTGTGGTGTCGTATTATTCTTTGAGAAGGCACAAGTTGAATTCCAATAATATTTTAGATCGATCTTCAACACGTTGTTGATCAACCATTCCGTCCAAAATATCCAACAAGATCGGATATATTCATCAAATCATTTCTGGTTTTTTCTAAATTCATTCCGATCGTGCCTGTTCGATCAGCCACGTCTTTATATTATTGTATTTTACTATTTCATTATACTGTAATTTTTATCATCATCAAACCAATACATCATCAAAAGATCATGGTCTTTATACTTTCATGTGGATCCAACGTTTACTCCCAATGTTGCCAAAAAGGATCATCTGACAAAATAACAACCTTGAGTCCCATTACAGTAATACCGGAGGGAGTATCTCTCACCAGTGTAAAGAAAATTGCTTGTGGAAGAGAACACACCATGTTATTACTTCGGGATGGAAGGTTATTCGGCATTGGACATAATCAACATGGTCAAATCCAGGGGAAAACAGAGTCCCATTATTCGGAATTTGTCAAAATTGATACTACTTCTTTTCTTAAGCCGGGAGATTGTATTGTGGACGTATTTTGCACACAAATCAATACCTATGTCATGACTGAATATGGGCACATTTATTGGTCTGGATGGGAAAATGTTCATGCTGAGAAAAAATATCTCAAAGTGCATCATGATGAAAGTGATATGATCACAAGGATAGATTATTTTGTGACCAATTCAAACGCAGTTCATTGTTTTGTCAGCGCACGTAGGTATTTTAATCTTATATCCTCAGATGATTCACACCTCAAAAAATATTTTTCATTTTCAAATTGAATATTTACGTTCGACAATTGTTGAACTAATGTGAATTTACATGTATTTATGTGAATTTTCCAAGATGGCAAGCTAAAAAGCTGTGGGTGGAATTCACACGGGCAACTTTCGATTGGAACAAAGGTAGATTCTTATGGAACACTTCGAGAAGTGGATTTTGATGTCAAAAAAATTAAATGCATTGCTTTGGGAGCTCAATTTTCAATATTGGCAACCACTGATGGCATTCTCTATGGTAGGTTCTTTGACAATTATTTTGAAAAGCTCTTAATTTTTCTAAACGTGTGATCACAACATCATCATGGACACTATGTACAGGTTGTGGATCGAATGGAGATTTCCAGCTTTCTTCTGGGTACTCAACATCAGATGTATTCTCTGTCATTGATACCCCATTCAAGGGTAAACAAATTAGGAATATTGTTTGTGGAGGTTTCCACACGCTTGTGCAGCTTGAAAATGAAGAAATTTGGGGATGTGGAAAAAATATTTCTTCAGACATGTTTGTAAAACTTGATATCAATGAACCAGTCCGAGCGATTGGTGCTGGTTGGCAATTTTTCATTTGCCTTGGAAAGAGTATGAAATTGTATGTCTGTGGAGCTAACAGCTATGGTATGTGTGACGAATTTAACACTAATCCTTAATTGTTATTATATTCATATAATTCGTATTCATTTTGGAACTATCGTGATAGGCCAATTGGGCACCACAAATTGCGACGAACAGCATCACATTACTCGCCTTCCTCCAAACATTCACATTTCTTCGTATTCAAAGATAATTTTTGATTGTGGAGAATATTATACTTTTTGCTATGCAGTTTCTGATTCCATCACCAACCATTTCATTTTCATGACTTCAATTCTGAGGCGAACAAATGGAATGATAAATCGAGAGAGCCACTACCCCAATGATAACCTGTTTTTGTCAGATGTTAATATTTTGTCCAGTGACACTTCTCTCCAATAATCCATGGTACACATTCAATGGTAAAGTGGGATAGGATGACAATAAAGCGAATGCCTTTATTGATACAGGGTTTGATGCCGTTTCTTTTAATCTCACAAAGTTCAAATTAATCCACAGGTGATGACCAGTTTGTTGAAATTAAATATTCTAAGCTTTCTTGGTTTTGCAAAGTAGTCCAGCAAAGCTATACTGACTAGCCACAGTATAAACTGAGAGTCAAGACAGAGTGTCCGGATTGAATTGCATCATCATTCGTCATGGGTGCAAGCGTGGTCCGACAATATCTTGGTGACATAACAAATGACCTTCTTTGTGTATTCCAAGCAAAGGTGCTCATTAGGGCCATGGGCATTAGAACCAGGTCCAGCAACACCTGTGACAATAAATTGTGCGTTCTTGTAACAGTCATTGAGGACCTTAATAAAAGGAATAGATCCTCCTTCTGCAAGAAAACCAGTTTCATACTGGGAGCCAAAAAATGTCTTGCAACCATCATCGAACGATTTTAACAACCAGGGTTTAAACTCTTGACAATACCATCCAGATCCTGTGTGAACGTTCTTAATTTCCACATGTGCATTGTACGGAATATTTGTAGTGAGTGTTTCAATAACTTTCTGTTCAGCCATTTCAGGTGAAACATGAGGAGGTAACCGGATGGAGAGCTTTAAATTAGTTCGTGGACGTAAAACATTGCCAGCTTTTGCAAATTTAGGCAAACCTTCAGCACCTGTTATGGTCAAAGTTGGGCGCCATGTCTTGTTCAACAACAATTGCAACAAGTCATCACTCATGAGCTCGACATTGTCATCTACTAAGGGTACGGCTTCACAAACGCCTTCTCTTCCCAATAGCTCGGCTGATACTGACAATTTTTGAAGGACCCATTTTGGAATATAAGGTTCATTCTCATTCACTTCAGATGTGGAGGTTCCATAGAGGTCCTTAATTTTAATTTGGCCTGTATTTTCATCTTCGAGTCTTGAAAGAAGTATTCTCGCCACTCTAAAGCTGTCAGCCACTAATCCAGAATATCTAATTATCCGAAAAGCATCATAGCAATAATATGGACAAATTAAATTGTGATAATTTTGGGTTGTACTTACCCTCCAGAATGAACACCTTGAGTGATTAAGCTCACATGCATTTCTAAAACCAGAATGCCTCTCAATGAAAGTGTCACCCATGGCTGCAAGTAATTTCCAACACCAGAATCAAGACAAATCATTAAATCTACTTCACCCTCGATTTTTCCTTGGTAATCTTGAGGAATTGTGGGTGCATCCTCTCCGAGTGCCTCTCTAATGTGTTTACTTTTTTCAAAAGGCAGTAAATAACATAAATAATAGGGTAAATCACACGAACCAGATTCCTCACTAAATTCACAACAAACGATTATTCTGCCATGAGGCATCTTTTGTTCCTGCAACGACTTGACAGCAAGAATGGAAGAAAATACAGCCTGTTTTTCATTGAATCATGCAGAAAATTCCAAATGTCATCTATCTTCACAGAATTGTGGTACTTACATAACCATCATCATTAGATCCTCTTCCGTATAAATATGTAAAATCATCAGCAACGTGACCACGATCGGAAGGCAACCGACTTCGAACAACAGGTATGTAGGGAGAGAGACCTTCGGCCCATCCCTCTGCAGGTGGTTGTTTATCAGCATGTCCATACAAGAATGCAATTGGAACATTAGATTTCCATCCTTTCTTTCCTATTCATCATTATTATACCAAATGCAACGAAAATCATTTCGGAAAGTGCTTTTGTTAAAAGATCAATCCTCATGATCATCCAACCTACCTTCTATGGTTGAATCAATATCCACAAAGATCAATGGTGTTTTTCCTTCAATTCTCATCACTTCCAACTTTAATCCTTGAATATTTTGTTTTTCAATCCAATGCACAATCAAACTCAAGGCTTGTTCCATATAACCGTTTGTTAATACATGACTATCAAAATTCGGAGATTGATTAGGAATACGAATAAAATCCTTCAGAGCAGGAAGCACATTCTCATCAAATTCACGCTCCACAAACGATTGCAATGATTCAAGATTAAGGCTTTGATCATGATAGGAGTGTGAAGACATTTTTGTTGTAAAAATTTAAAAAAATGAAATCCTTTAAACTGCCCTTTCCGATCTCAAGAAAGTTACTTTTAAAATAATATCGGAGAGATTAATTTTATACTATAAATGATGATGTGAATATATATCAATAGCATATAATTCTCAAAATGACATTAGAAAATTATATATTCAACAACACAAGAAAAATGGATGAATTGCCGTGAAGATGCCAACGGGTAATTTATTTCGTGCGGAAAAACGAACGATAACATCACTCACTATAGCTCATCCAAATGTTGCAAGATTTAGAAATACACGACCCGAATAATAACAAGTACCAAAGCGTACATTACCAATTATATGTACACTTATGAACCGTCGGCGCCGATTTCAAAGTTTAATTTGTTGTATAGACTCAATGTGTTTTGATGTCTTTCAACAAGTATTGAAAGCTTCTTATTACGGATGTTTGATAAATACAAGATACCAAGCATATTACAACATGTCTATGAACCAAAGCCATGGTTACCGCACAATCTATGTCAGGTAGTAATCCTTCTGTATCCAGATTCTTATGGTTTTAGATTTCGGCTTAACATTATGTGATGTTGTAGTTGATAACATGTCCAACCCAAGTACAAGTACATCATTTCAGAAAAATTTCAAAATACAACAAAATCAAACGACAGTGCTCAAAACCAAATATGACGACCACTTCTTTTAGAGAAGATACAAGTGCATCCTCTTCCGTGGAAGGAATACCAGTTAGTGTCAATTCCCAACTTCAATTAGCCCAACAACAAGCCCAACAAAACGGCAATACTGGCTCCATCTATCTTTCTGAAAGTGCCCACAACACAGCAACAAACACCAGTAGCTCAGATGGCTATTCCATGGCTGCTCATACTGTTGATATGGTCACGAAGATGATTGTTTCTTTGGAAGATAGACAAGTTAAAAAGGGTTGGAAGTTGTACATTGTTTATTTATTCATGTATGCTCATTTGATTTGGACACAAATGATGACACCAACCATTCGTGATTATCAATGGGGTCAATACGGTGCGTATGTGTTCCAAGTGTTGAACTTTCCCACCACATTTCTTTTGGACATGATTCCATACAAAGCAAATGTAGTGTTGGCTTGTATTGTGGCCTTCTTCATTCTCTTGAATGTGGTTCTGTTTGGTCTTGCACTGAGATTTACCATGAAGCCTAGCAAGTATTTCAAGAAATTGAAAGAAGCTCTCAGGTTTATCAGCTTTTTCTTGAGAACATTTTCTTTGACAATTCTGTTCATTTTACTGGGATTTTTCGATTGTGACGTGAATAGTTTGATCACGGTCACAATTACTTCTGCTGGATCAAGTACTGTGAGCCAAATGGCTCCGTTGAACCGATTTCCTGGCAATGCATGCACAGAGTCAAATAATGCAATCATGATGGCGATCAGTGCAGTTGCTGTACTCTCCTTATTGATTCTATTTCCTCTTTCTGAACTAATTTTAACCAATTCTAACCCTCTCAGCAAGGTACCTTTGATAAGAGATAACTCGTTGGTAGTAATGCTTGTAGGAGAACTTTCCATGTTGCAATTAGTGGTATCTTTTGTAATTCCAAAACAATTCTCATACGCCTCTGCTGCTTTCAATGTGATCACAAGTGTTGTATCATGTGGCATCTTTTTCTACTTTATTCCTTTTTTGAGAAGATATGACAATTCATTGTACTTTGGGGCATGTTGCGGTAGAGTTGGAGCAAGTATTGGTTCCTTAATCTCCTCAGCAGCAAATATAGACTCTGATTTGCCAGCATTTAATGACATGGGTGGAGGATATACAGGCATGACATTGGGTCTGATCATGACCATGTTCGTTGCAGGAACATGTTTTATGGAGCTTTATCTAAGATTTCATGCAAAGAAAATGAGAGACTATTTGATGAACTCGGTAGTAACATCTCAGACAGATCTTGATCTATTTGAAAAGCACTTGTTATTTGGAGTTGAAAAGTCTGCTACTTCACTGTACAACGACTTGGAGGAATCAAAAGCAATTTCATCACTTTACATATTCTTAAAATTATCTTTAAAGAGCGGAGAGAGAAATGTCAGAGGAAGCGATTATGCTGATTCCGATCTATCTTTGGCGTTTATTAAGGGCCTTGCACATCAGAAAGCATTTAATGACATTTCATTGCTTGTAATCTCAGCATTGATTAGTAAGTATGAATTGAATGGTTTGTTAATAATGACCGTATTAATAATCATTTACACCATACATAGTTCAAGTTAAATGGCAAGGAGAATCAAATTGTTCTATATTTGCTCAAAGTTTATTGCGACGTGCTCTCAAGCAACATCCAAACATATTTAACAAGCTCTTCATTCAAGAACGAATGAAAGAAGTAGAATCGATGTCACAATCCAACAATGCTCTGTTTGAAGCAAGTTCTCAAATTGAATCATTGGAAAAAAATCAGGCAGCTCTTTTAGCACTGCACCGTGACTTTTGGAAAGAATGTGCCAATGAGCATATTAATTTTGACACTCTCGAAAATATTATCCGGTCAATCTATGCTTTAAAAAGTGAATGTAAGAGCACTCTTTCAAACCTACTTTTTAACTATCCAAGTAACAAACAATCATCAGATTGAATGCAAACTTTTTAGAGAACTTTGAATTCAACAAAGAGCTCGCCCAACAACTCTTCGCAGAAGCCAATTCTATTGAAGACGATGAAACAAAGAAACGAAAGGGAGGGCTCAATTCTAGTTCTAAAAAAGGTAATCGAGTGGCACCAGCTGCTTCTTCTGAATACTATAGCAAGTATGAAATATCCTCAGCTATTCCATTGGATGAAAGCTTTACAGAAATTGGAGCTGAAGCTAAGGATGATGGCTTTGAGTTGGAAAGCGCTTTTGATAATCCACAGATGAAGAAAGAAAATATATTCCGTCAAGCGTTATTCAATTCGAGAGACCACAAATTATTTAGTATCATTTTGGTCGTTTATTTTGCTCTCGCTTTTGGTATCATGATAGCATCTATTGCCTTAAGTGTTTACTACTCTCAAGCTGTCATGTCACAAGTTCCATACGTTGAACAGGTAAGTATTTTGCTATATAGCAACATTGGTTTTGTATCATTATCCTCCTCTAAATTAGGTGTGTTTTCCTGGAACGATACCAATGTCTACAATACGAAATATCAGAGCTACTCAAAACTGGGTGAATGTTTTTTATTTATTCGGCTATTCGTGGCCATCGACTAATGATGGATTTCCAACTGTAACCAAGTTATTTTACATTACAGATCATATTACTCAGTTGACAAGAAGTATTGATTTTTTCAACAGACTGATAGCTGTAGCTCAAGCCAATACGTTCAGTAATGATGTCTACTCTGAATATTCCGAAAACAAATATACGTTATACTTTCCCAACGAAGACCCATACAAAAAGAATGTATATACAGGATCCTATTCTTCTAAGAATGCATCTATTTATGAAATAACCAATGCATTAATTACAGCTACCCAAAATGTGATCACCAACTACCCTCTTTCTACTCTATTAAGTATTGAGACAGGTAATAACACCTTTCAAAGGACACAGACACTTTTAAATCGTGTTGCTGCACATAGTTATTTCAATCCATTAACTGGTATGTGATAGTTCAAACATGGTGAACACAATTTTCTAACTTAAATATTTTTTACAAAGACTATAATTTTATGTTTCTTTGGATTAATCGTGAGAATACAGCCGCTGCCTATGAAAGCTTTTGCAAGGCATATTTAGATCGGTCATTTAGCGTCATTAATAACTCCATGAATGAGTTTGTCATCTATCTTGCAACAATACTCAGCTTCTTTGTTCTAATAAGCATCCTATTCTTTATTTACATTTATTATGAGCTGAAATATCTGAGAAAGGTATCACGAATCTTTGGAAATCAAATTCAAAAGGATGTTGTTGGCAAGATATTCCAAACATTGAGCAAGAAAGCTGAAAGTGGAGCCGTACATCAAAGAAAACGATTTTCATTGAACAAAGCAAGTGCAAAATATATTATATTACCGCTATTCATTTTTGGAGTGTCATGTGTAGCAGTTTGTGTGGCACTAATGTTCACGGAGAGCAATTTGAATGCGAATACATCATCGTTGACAATGTCGAAGGTTAGACTAAGCGTTCAAGCGGCCCTTTCTGTGGAAAGAGCAAGTATTAACATTGGTGAAACATTTACTTATTACGGAGCATCGGAAATTACAAAATCCAACTCACCATTACCGCCTCTCTTTAATCGAACAGTGAATTTTGGAGATACTAATTTGTGGAATACTACTAATTTTGAGTTTTTAATCACGAGAATATCCAGAAGAACTGCCGAATTGACGAAACAGTTTTCGTCCCTTATTTATGGAGATGCATCCAAAGGATTATCTTCAATCATTGGACAATATCCTGCCGTTGATACTATTATTACTATTGGTATGGACAATTGTACAGACTACATGAAAAAAAACAATATCACGTACACTTTCACAAGCAACTTGCTGTATTGCAGGGGTATGGAAAAAGTGTTGTCTGATTTTGTGACACTTTCTTCTCTAGTGATAACCGATTCAAGAAAAGCCTATCTCCTTCAACAAGATGCCCTTGCCAACAACACTCTATTGAGTCCTGTCTCCGTTGCAATGCAGCACTATACTATTTTCCGTACTGCTGCTCCATTGTTGAATAAGTTTGTCATGTTTATTAGAGAATTTGTGAAAAGCTCTTCACAACCCTCTTCCATTGTTGTGACAGTATCCGCAATATTTGGAATTTTATTAACATTTTCAAGCTTTGTAGGAATTTGGTTCATGTTTTCCAATTATTGGAATCATATTCAAACATTAAGATTAATGCTAAATTACATTCCAATTGAAATGATGGATAGAAATGAGACTCTGAGAGAGTACATGCTCAATCATTCTGTTGATTTGATAACAAAGAAAAAAGCCAAAAAGAAGAAGAACTTAAACGGAGACGATGATTGCATACATAATTTGAAGATTGTGTTTAATTCTAGCGTGGAGGGTGCTATCATTTGTTCAGAATCTGGAGAAATGGAACTATTCAATGCTTCTGGCTTGAGAATGTTTGGCATGAAAATGATTGATATTTTGGGTAGCTCAATTTATGATCTGTTCGACGAATCAGCTAGAACCGAGATTAAGAAAAGAGTAGACGCATTGGTTGGAAAATCTAAACAAACAGCAGACGCTGTCAGCAGCAGTAGTATGGAAGATATGACAGTCACGAACCAACTTGTGGAATCAATTGAAGTGAATTGCATACGAAAAAATATGACCAAATTCCCAGCCAAGTTCACTTTTTATGTTGTGAATTTGGAAGGCAGAATAGGAACCTCTATGGTTGTCACCTTTAAAGACATCACATTGGAAAAGAAGCAAAATGCCTTGTTGTGAAGAAAAACATCGAGCTGACAATTTATTGAAGAATATTCTTCCAACGGCTGTTGCCAATCGATTGAAAACGGGAGGTGATTCGTTCATTGCAGAACAGTTAAACGATGTCACCTGCTTCTTTAGCGATATGGTTGGTTTCACACGAATCAGCTCGAAAATGCAGGCATCCGAATTAGTACTCATGCTCAACGCTATTGTGAATGGATTTGATGCATTGACCGAAAAGTATGAGATTGAAAAGATAAAGACCATTGGAGATGCCTATTTTTGTGTAGGAGGTTTGCATAATTCACAAATGGCAAGTCATCACACAGCAGATCATCCTGAACGCGTGTTAAGGTTTGCCATTGACACATTTGGAGTCATTCACCACTATAACACTCATAAAAAGGTGGAAAATCAAGAAGATATTGGAATCAGAATTGGTATCAATAGCGGACCCATTGTGGCAGGAGTGATTGGAAAGAAAAAGTTTGCCTATGATTTATGGGGTGACACTGTCAATTTTGCATCACGGTAAGGTAGGTTTTTTATTTCACCATTATATGGTACAAACAATCATTGAGTTGCTAGTTTGATATTGTTTGTTTTGGAATTATTCATTTAATATTTGTAATTTTTGGACAATATTTCACACAAACTCTCTCCAGAATGGAATCCACATCCCTGTCAAACAGAATTCAAATATCCAGATCAACCTATGAGAGAGTATATGATCTTGGATTAGAGTTTGAGGAACGTGAGGTCGATGTTAAAGGAAAAGGATTGATTAAGGCGTATTTAGTCAATGACAAACACCACAAGCAAGTAGAAGTCGCTGAATCCATCATGGATAACCACAATGATTTGAGTAACTTGAGAGAATCAGTGTCCCTTCCAAGCAACGATGATGATACCATACCACTAACCTTGGAATATTCGAATCAAGAATAGCGACACATTTCGTCAGCACCAACACAACCATTTCTAGTGTACAATGGATCACGCAAGTGACAACTTTGTGGTGTACACCATTAAGATTGGGCACGTGTTGTGAAAGTGTAGCTTAACAAATTAGACACTTGCTAGTGCTGAATCCGTTGTTTGCTAATATCTTTTTGTCATGTTCAATTATTTCCTTCAACATAAAAGTGTAAATGAGTTTTCTCACCATTCTTATACCTTGTTCGAATAGTTCTATTGTTCCCTCTCCTGTTTGTGTGTTTACCTGGACAATTTGGTAATTGGAAATTTGATACTTTTTCAATTCTGTTTCGATTAATTCCACAGTTCTAGAATCGAAAGATGATCGTTCAGTTTCCTCCGACTTGGCGTTGTTATCAATAAGAACGGCTATATATGGAAAACAAGTGCAACACTTTTGCTCCATACAGAATTTCAATAATGAAGAAATATTGTGAATACTAGAAGTGTCACGCGTATAATCTAACACTTGTACAATACATTGACCATCATTTTCAAATTTAGGATGGTAATAAAAACTTCCTCCATTCAAGGCATCACCAAAATAAACAGTCAACCTGCTTTTAATTCCATCCACAACCGTTGGTTTGACAAACAAGTCTTCATGAACAATGTGATAGTTAGTGTAGATAGAGTAACCAAACAACCAATACTCGGTTAGTGTTCTCTTCAACGTAAAGTCTGTTTTTCAACATTCCATTAATACATTTCAAATGATCAATTGCTCCAATAACTAACCTCCTTCCAAAATAATACTCAATGACTCTTCATCATGTTCCGAACCAGTTCTATTGCCACGATTGCGATTTCGTCGCTTCATTTGAACTACATATAAAAGCATGGTCATACACCGTTTGACTCCCTTTTCAACGACTAACTTTTTCAATTCCTCATCGCGTTCCATATTCACTCCCAATTCCTTGAAACAAATCCAAAACCAAAATTTTCCAAAATTGCTGTTAACATCTGCAGAACGATTAAATTTTGAGCTCAATGATTGCAAGCAACATGCATTCCGTTTCATTTCCGAAATTATTCTCGTTATTGGAATACTAACATGATCATCATGATGAATCCTCGTACCCGTTTTGATCGGATGTTCATTTTCAATGGAATCAAGATGCATGGAAAAATCTCCAACTAAATATTGAAATATTTGAATGAGAGTATCATCAGGAAGAGACATAAAGTTCCATTCCTCTTGATTCACGTGAAATCGATCATCATGATGACCACCAAAGAAAGCTTTTAACATTTTTTTTCAAGATAGAACATGGAACTTGAGCATGTTTGTTTATTTACATCGAACGATGACTTTGATTTAACAACTAAAACATGCTTGGAACACATCTCCGTTTGCCAAATGCAAAGTATTCATATCATCGCCAGTGGCATCCAACATGTCAATTTTTGTCACTCCAGTTGGATCAAAGAAACTCAAAAAGCTCAAATACTTGTCCAATCGAGTATTGAACGAATAGTACACGACGGCAGTTCTGTTGTCACTAGGATCTTCACATCTCAATTTGAATTGATCAGGAGTCGAGGCAGTCACTACCCATGTCTTTTGAGAGTTTTCTCTATATTTAGGAGGAAGGTTGAATACACGACGAGGTGCCAACGACATCTTTAACTCTCGTTGAGAAGCTTCTGTTTGGGTGGTTGATACTGGGATTACAGAAGTATCCAATGGACGAGTTTCAAGAGCTCTTGTGGATTGTTGTCTGAAAAAACTGTGAAAACTTCTTCCCAACGTTGCTGGAAGAGTGAAACTAATAATGACACCTCCAGTATTTTGCATACTATTCGAAATACGTAATGTTACAACATAATCAAAATATTAAAAAACAATACTTACATATCATTGACAGTGTTGGTTCTCTTCAATGGATTCGTCTCTGTCAAATTGAGCCAATAGATCATGTAGATCTTGTCATTACTGGCGAAATTGTACCATCCCAATTCTTCCATCGTGCCCTCAAAGAACAATTGTCCGTTCGACCTCATCTCAAACACATGGGCAGAGTCAGCACGATGAGTACACGCATAAGGAGTAGCAGTGTTTTGATCCATGAGGTAGTTTCCTGTACAGGACAACAGAGTGCTGTGAGCCATTGGAATGACCATGATCGCTACGGTGCAGACCATAAGCATGGTCATGAGGAATGTGGAGTTGGACATTTGCTGTTATGTTTGATTGTTGTTGTTTTTTTGATAATGAATGCATTGGGAGAGGAGAGAATGTTGTGGAATTTATACGTTTTGCAAAGTTTCTTGTTGGGAAGTCTGTTCTCTAACAATACCACTCGACCAAAAATTCTTGCGTGAAACGTGCTGGTGTTGTTCGAACCTTGATGGGAATTCACGATTCGAACGCTGATGCGTGAAAGTGCTGACGGCTCGTCATCCCAAAGAATCTTCAGAACTCAAAAAAATTTTGGCGTCGCAAGTTTTCTTGCGAAACCTGTGAGTCAGGTTCAGAGAGAAATGGTATCGAAAACAAACTGTAAATTTACTGTAAACAGGTCTACCGATTTGGCAATTGGTCCGACATGTCCACAAGAACAGATAAATTTTGAATGATCTAGTCGCGCTCATCATTGATGAAGGTATATATTATAGGAATCACAAATGTTCATACGGTTGATTCCTTTCGGGAATGCTCTATATGACTTGTAGTATTTTTTGATTTGAAGCATTTAGAGATCAATATTTCGAAAATCTTTCGACACAATTTTCCAAAAGGTGTCTTGTCGAAAGCATCCTTCTTGAACAACACATAAATACATCCAGCCGAGATGGTCACCAAGCACCAAAATAATAAATGCCATGTCAATGCCCATTGATATCTACATGACCAGGATCTAACATGTTGATGAACATGTGAAATTGAATGTAAGCTTGAATGTGTCATGGTACTTACGGTGAAGAGTATGCGGCAATGAAGTGAAGAATTTGTAAAGAGTAGGGAGACAAACATATGGCTGAATAAATGACAAATCTACTAAATCGATATTCGAGAATTCGGACTTTCTTCACACGTGACAACATTTTCAACAAAATGATTGCTAAAATAATTAATATAATAACTGTCAGAAATGCAACAAACATGACAATGAGTTCTGTAGTGTTGACAGCATCAATGAGTTGATCAAATACAGCATCTGGCGTTCCATTGTTGTCAATATAATCCAAATATGCTCCCATTGCAATAAACGCAATCAGAAATAATGTGAAAAAAGCAAAAACTGCTTGACCCAATGCTCTTCACGCATTAATAAAATTATAAAATTCATATCATTTACACCTTAATATTCAGTATCAGCAAGAATTATTTGAAACACTTACATGAATGGTATTGGAGTTCGTATTCGATTCTTAAATGATTTGATAATAATATCTAACCATGTGAAAATAATAAAAATACTTGCAAATACCAATGTAATTCCAGAACAGTTCAAAAAGATGGTAGCAACAGTAATATAAGCAATATACAGAGACATTCCAATAATTGCCAATATCAAACTCAATAATGTGAGAATGGTCGAATACAGCGGAAAATTTGAGAGAATGTGTTGTCACCAGACGACACCAATTCTGATCTTTGGATGTTTTAAATGTCTCAATAATTTCAGCAACTCGTGGCCAAAGATTCAACAAGACACATAATATCATCAATACAATAAAACCACATAATTCAATAGCATATAGAGGGGTAGTTCTGAAAATGGGATACCATACTAAACTGTAAAATCTACATTCACTCGAGACGTATCCATTCGAAGGACAATAACAACCAATCGCCACACTTCGAAATGAAGTTGGTGACAAGTAGGGAATTCCAGAATTTCCACAATAATCTTGCTCATAGAGTTGTGCTAAAATTGGAAAATTCTCATTGGTCCATTGTTGAAAATCATCATATCTTGAATGATTACAATACAAACAATAAGTCATGCTTTGAAATGCTTGATACAGTGGAATGGACATGTTCACTGAAATTCCTTCCCACATGCTCATTGTGAAATTTGAAAATTGTTGTTGCTGAGAGGAAGATTGTTGAAACCACCACATGTAATAGCGAGCGACTTTCCAGAATTCATTTCTTGCATCATTGGAATGATCATTCTTCGTTGAGTTCCAAAGATCATTCATCAAGTTGTAACATACAGAATCATTCACTGAAAAACCACTTCCAAAATACTGATCCACATAATTGCATGCGTTGACAGGTCGAATATCCATAAACAAATCAGGTCCTTTGAATCTGTATACATGGAGCTCATCGCGAGCCATTTTCATGATGGGAGGAGGAGATTTATAAGTGAAGTTGTTGAGAGTCGTTGCATAAACGAAAGGATGGTTAGAAAAAGAAGAAAACATTGCTAGTTGGAATAAGAACAGTAGCAGCGTGGTCGTGAGTACAGTGTGAAGGGCGATCATTGTACGATAGTGAGGTGTTGTGGTGTGAAGTCTGTTGAAAGTGAAATAGCGAGCGGTAGTGACGATTCGACACATTTTTGAGTTGTTGGTCAACTCGATACGTTCGGACCCGATTGCCAGCTGTCAAGCAAAGGGAACATGTCAAGATAATCTAGGGCCTCAAATAGCCATACTAATCCCTATTCCGAATGTAAATGTCATTCAATTATGGAATCTTAACATTGCTGAAGTGACTCATGTATGTCACGAAGAGCTGTGTTATTCACGAACACCGCTAAAAGTAGAAACTATTGGATTCATTGTCACTGAGTATACATTTTGTTGTAAGATTTCGTGTTGTTGTAAGATTTTCCTCATGCTCTACTGTGACGAATATTCAAAGAAATCTCCTCCTTACATGACATCATACTTATTTTCTTGTTGTTGCTGTTTCACTAAATAATTCGCTATAATTGCCAACAATGGTAACACAATCATTGGAATGGGCACAAGAAACAAACTCGCAAATCCAAAAGTCACATTTTCCTGAATTTGCAACATGCTCACATGATGCATCATTAACAACACTATTCCTACCACCAATGTTGCATGAAATATCAAATAAATAAAACGTTGAGAATTGGAACGTGCCACCTTACATTCCAATTTGAACCAAACCATAACAATGAGTGCAATCCCAATCAATACAAATGCCTCGACGAGAAAGATTGGAATCATTGCCAAAGCCCAAGTCATGCCCACTACTGGAGAATTGGACATGTTTAAAGTAATCAGAGCAGCACATAAAATCACATAAAAACAGAGTAAGAGAAGTGAAATACCATTGCACAGGGAACATCCAAGACTAATGAGTGAACCATATCTTTGTTGTCGAATCACAAACCAGCAGAGAGCATAAATCATGAGGAGCACCATTTCACTCACAAAGATGATAAAGAGATACCATCCATTTTGACCAAATGAGGTATGAGGTAAGGATAAATATGCATTCCAAGCCAATCCCAATACAAATGCCAATACAGACATGATCACTTTGAGAATGGAGGTCATGAAATTATCAAAAAAATGTTTTCGGAATTTCAATACAATTCTCGCCTTTTGCTTTCGTTTCGTATCTTTCACTTGATGATGAATGATCCAATACTTTTTCATGGATAATCGGGTATCTATGATGGAATAGATCAATAACATGATCATGGCCAAATAGAATGGTACAAACACTAAACACCAATTCCATTCACTTTCATAATCCGCTCCCATGTTCATTAATATTCCCTTAATGGCAATTAATAATACAAAGAATGTCCATAAGGCACACGTGATGGGCATGGCAAGAAAGAAGTGCCATCGTAACCGAGCGTCCAATGTTTCCAACAAGAGTTGTTCTGGCAATGGAACAGCAGGTCGTTCAGGTTTATGAGAATTTCGTTTGGTCTTGCTGAGAATGTCCCTTCCGTGCTGCCGAACCAAATATTCCATACGTAAGAGTTCGAGATAGCAGTCTTTTTCGAATATATGAAATGAATGATGAGCTTGACGAGTATGATGATGGCTCGAGGAAGAACCAACATGTTGTGTAGGAAAAGACGATTTTGTAGAGGACCAGAAATAAGGAGAATTAGAGTTGAAGGCTTGATGAGTCTCATCATGATGATACTGACTATTTCTACGACTGCTACTACTACTACTACTCGTAATGATCGGTGAAGTAGTGGTATGATTCAATACATTTTCCATGTTCAATAATTTGACTTTTCGAAACACAGAAGGAGGAATGAGATTCGTTGGATCCATATGAAATGCGTTCAAATCTAAAAAGGCCGAGTTGGCTGAGGTCATGGAGGCTGTTGAGGATCCATTCTCAGAGAGTGCTGATGAGTGAGTATTTAAAACTTCCCATTCTCCTTCACTCATGACAAGCATGTCTTCATGAACGTGTTCAGAAGTGAGGCTTGAACGAAATTCTCGTTCTACGATTTCATTATTGTTGTGGTGGTTGGAAGTGAGTAACTCAATGGGAGAGGGAGGATGTTGAGGTTGCTGAGGTTGTTGAGGTTGTTGTTGCTGCTGTTGTAAGGCCATGATTGCTTTCAAACGTCGACGGCAAACCCTCTCCTGAACTTGTAAATCAAAATCTTTCAGATAGAATTCACGTAATTCACGAATTTTGATCGAATACAGTTGAGAATAGAACAAAGGTTGATTATTGAGATAATGGAACCACATGGAACATGTATGAGGTAGTGAAGCAAGAGTGAATGAGTCGTCCAAAAAACTTGCTATGTTGAGTAGACAATCATTGGGAATTAAATTTCGAAAATTCTCCCAATGAAGATTGGTCGGAAGTGTGCCCACCATCGTCGTTGTTGTTGTCATGATCATGGTCGAGGAAGGTAGATTTAAAACAGAATTTAAAAAGTAATGTTGTTGCGAGGAAGGTGAAGAAGAGTCTAGAGGGGGTGTGGTGGATAGAGGTGGTGTGTGATTGGATTCCGATATGATGGAAGCAAAATGATGTGACTGATTTCGACGTGTGGTTATAGATGAGGATCTATTTCTCGTGGTGTTGTTCCTCTCATGAATGTTGGACTCTCGGAACGGAGATTGTCCAGCAGGAGAAATATTAAATGTAGAAAAACTATTGTCATGATTATTATGATTTGTGGATATTATCAATGGTTGTGTATGAATTCTCTCGTCTATCAGTTCAATATTTTCAACGTGATGAACATGTGATGATTTGGATCGACTTCGAGACATTTTTTATGCATGGATGACGCTTGACAGTTTTCTGCTGTAATTTTGACTTTTGGTCATCCTGTTTTTTCTAAAGCTGCCACCATCGATTTCTTACGCTCTTTCACGTGCAAAAATTTACCAAAATCAGTAAACCACACAAGAACCTATTCTGCAATTTCCTTCAAAATTGTGTCTAATTTCTGCTCTTCATGGGCATCACAATTTCCAAGAATGTCATCTTCCATATCTTCATCATTTTGGACAAGATCATCGTCACTTAACTCTCCAAATTCTTCATCGGATATTGAATCTTCTACTTGTAGAGTTGTTGCTTTTTCTGCAAGAATTGGTGCAGTAGTATTTGATACAGAGGACGCTATTGAATTGGTATTTAAATCCTCATCGAGAAGACCAAGCTTCTTCTTTCTAAACTCTTCTAGCTTTTTCATTTCGGTGGTTGTGAGCTCTTGCAATTTATCAAGTTTGGCTTTCACTTCCTCGCTCAATTCATCCTCACTACAAAAAAACCGCTCATAAACCACATGCCTAAAACATTGTAACAAAATGATCTTATCCTGTGAAATTTCTTGAGTCAATAAATTTCTAATTAATGATTGAGCTGCCTTTGCATTGCTATCATCTTGATTAGATTCCTCTTTTTTATCCTTCTCAATTCCCATTACTTTTAGGAGAGATTTCACTTTTTCTGAGGCTCCGATAATAATTTCTCCCTTCTTTCTCCTCTCGGCAAGTTCTTTTTCCTTTTCAATGACATTGTTTCGAGTTGGATAATTTTTTCTACGTTCCTCTCTATATTTTTCAATATCTTCTGGTGTTTCCATTGGTTTTTTATAAAGCATTGAGAAAATTGGATTTTTGTAATTTTTCTTGTAGTCTTGTAAAAACTTGACATATTCTGGTATATTTTCTTCATTTACGTCCGATGATGGTTTTTCATTATCAGACTCTTCATGCGAATCTTCGTCATCATCTTTGGGTCGTTTCCGCTTCTCATGATCATTTCCTCCTCGTTCGTACCGATTGTTGTGATGCCTTCCTCTTGAGCCTCTACCTCTACGATTCCCTCCGCGATGATAACCTCCTCGGTTACTTTTTTGCTGAAGTCCTCCTCGTCCAGCACTGTACAGGGCTTGGAGCCAAGCTTGTGGATGAACAGGTTTTTGACCCTCATTGTTCGATGATGATTCAACAATGGATGATGAAGAGGCACTATCCCGAGAAGAAACAGCCTCCGAAGATGAACTAGTTGTGGATGATGAAGGAGCTGAGACGGTAGAAATGTTTTCTGGTTGAGGATGTTCTTGCATTTTTTTGAATTCAAAAAACAATTTAAATTTGAAAGCATCTTTGATGAAAGGTCTTCAACGTTGCCTTGTCGATGAGATTTTTCAAGGTTGATGAATTCATTGTTCTCACGATTGTGAAAGATTGCACGTGAGAATCTTCGCTAAAACCAATCAAAAAATGACTCCAAGTTCCTCTTCCCACGACGAAAAGATTGATCACGATCATGGACGATACTCTTCTGTGGCATCCGATCCATCCTCAACTGAAGCTTCTTCTCGGAATAATAATAATAACAACATGACAGATGAACATGATCTCTCTTTATCATCCAGTAACTATTCAATCGTACGATCAAAGCCATCATTATCTGGCTCTGAACATAAATCATCACCATCAACCCCAGTGAATTTCGATAAAAGCAAATATATTTTAGTCATTGTCGTGGGCATATTATTTCATCTTGCTTACATGATGAGCATCTTTGATATTTATTTTAAATCACCGATTGTACATGGAATGGATCAGAATAGCTTTGATAGATATTTGAATGATAGCAATATTAATTTATCGACGGTAACATCTTCCCAAGGAGGGTCCAGTTTGTTTGCAAAACGATTGGTCTTTATTGTCGGAGATGGATTACGAGCAGATAAGTTGTTTGAAATAGTCCGAGACAAGGATAAAATGGTTGGAGATGACAGACATCAATTTGTTATTCAGAAAAAGAAAAAGTTAGGCCCTTCTCCCTATAATATTTATGAAGGTGCCATTGATTCGCAGATCACCTCTGCACTTTCAGATCTTGAAACATCGGCTCCTTTTATTCGTTCAAAGATGGAAACTGTAGCAAGTTTTGGCATTTCTCATACAAGAGTTCCCACTGAATCAAGACCTTGCCACGTGGCAATGATTGCAGGATTTTATGAGGACGTGAGTGCTGTGACTACAGGATGGAAGGAAAATCCCATAGAATTCGACAGTGTTTTTAATCAAACAAATTATGTGCTGCAAATTGGCTCACCAGATGTTGTGCATCTGTTCAAAGGAAGTCATATTGACACCTATAACTATCCTCCAGAAATGGAAGACTTTGCCATGCATGACAAGACCACTTTGGACAGATGGGTTTTTGACAAGTTCGAGCAATTAATATCCCACAATGAAACAGTTCAAAACAAGCTCAATCAAGACAAAGTAATTATATTTTTGCATTTATTGGGCATTGATACGAGTGGACACGCATACAAGATGGGAAAAGGTTACTATGACAGCATTCGATACGTGGACGAGGGTGTTGAAAGAGTGCACAATTTGATTTCAAACTTTTTCGGAGACAATGAAACGGCCTTCATATTCACAGCTGATCATGGGATGTCATCAAAGGGTTCTCATGGTGATGGAAACCCTGAATGTACAAGAACTCCTTTAGTCTGTTGGGGAAAAGGAATTCGTCCCTTTTATGAAGGCAAAGGCCATATCATTTCTGATGGCTCGTTTCCATCCATTGCTGCAGAAGAAAAATATGTGAAACAAGCTTGGATGATTAATCCCAAGTATAGAAAAGATATTAAGCAAGCAGACATGGCTACTCTCATGAGCGCTTTGTTGGGCATTCCATTTCCAATGAACAATGTTGGAATATTGCCTCTCTCCTATCTCAATGGAAATGAAATGTTTAGAAGTATTAATTTGCACGTCAATGCTAAACAAATATCAGAACAATTTTTGAAGAAGCAAGATGTCAAAAAAGAAAAAACCCTTCTTTTCTTTCGCCATTATATGAAACGACAAGATTTGGAATTGAAATCTCGAGAAATTACCTCGCTGATTATGAGTGGAGATTTTGAGAAAGCGCAAGAGGAAATTTACCAATTGATTAATATGGGAATTAGAGGCCTTAACTATTTTATGACCTATGATTGGCCTCAGCTCATGTCAACAGTTATCTTGGGATACATTGGATGGATGTTCTACTTACTTGTATTTTGCTTGCGTCATTATACCAAGCTGGGCCATGAAATTAAGAGTGACAAGAATGTTTTCACTGTTTCCTGTGCTTCCGTTGCTCTATTTGTGGTCTTGAGCGCGCTTTTATTTGTTCAGCATGATCCACTTCACTACCACATGTATATAATTTTCCCAATTTACTTCTTTGCATACATATTCAATCATACGAAATTGATTTATGCTTTCCTCACTCAACATTTTTCAATTCATACAGATGGACAATCCTTATTGGTGATCATTGCAGTTCTCGAAGTCATGGTGTGTGGATATTATTCCAGAGATATTTTCTCAGTTTGCTTTATTGTTCTTGGAGTTTTACCAACCATTCTCGAAATGAATTTCACATACAGGTTTGGTTGGCTTACTACATGTATCATTATGAGCTTATTTACTTTATTGCCTCCTGACTACGGCAATGATATTACATTGGTGATATGTGGAGCAATAGTGTTCTGTGTTTGTCAAATCACATGGAGATTTATCAAGCCTCCTAAAGAAACTCAGAGCCTTTTTCAACAAACATTGTTCTACGGCCAGCTTGTATTAATTCTTCTCGCATGTGGTGTCACAGTTAGCACAGATCTTTCCCTGTCAAAGAAGCAAGGGTTGCCACTCCTGAATCAACTGGCTGCATGGATTTTATCAATTGTGTCATTACTTCTTCCATTTCTATCTTCAAACTTTTACCAAGTTAGAGCTCAAAGCATTCTTTCTTCATTTGCCACTCCACTTGTATTGTTGAGCGTGAATTATGAAGTGTTATTCTACGCAGGAGTGTTAGTAACCTTTTTATTTTGGATGAGACAAGAAAAGCAGAAGAGAAAAAAAGATCCATCCTTCAATCCTGGATGGCTTTCAAAAACAGAGTTCAGTACGGCCATATTTTTCATTTTCCTCTTTAATGTTGGATTTTTTGGAACTGGAAATCTTGCTACAATTGCTAGCTTTGAATTAAGTTCAGTCTACCGATTTATTTCAATATTCAGTCCGTTCACAATGGCTGCAATTTTGATTTTCAAACTTGCCATTCCACTACTTGCTGTCACTGTAATTTTTGTAATCATTCTACGAGTTTCAAGAACACCTCACTTTGCTGCTCTCCTTGTGGTATTAGCTCTCAGCGATATCATGACTATTAACTTCTTTTTCCTTGTTTCAGACATCGGAAGTTGGCTTGAAATTGGAAATAGCATTAGTCGATTTGCCATTGGAAATGCCATGATCATTATTCTACTTTTACTCTTCTCATTTGCTCAAATCTATGTCAGAAATGTACACAATCAACCTGGTGGTGTAAGCAATAGTGACCTCAAGTCAAAAACAGACTGAAAGAATCTTAAAGCATGCTGTCGAAGATTTGCAAGAACATTAAAAATTTTCATGAATAAAAAACAAAAAAAACAAAATCGTCATTTGTTGCAACGGCAATTTTTTGATCATCACACCTTCCGAAGAAAACAAACGCACACAGCAGAAATTCTTCTTCATCAACAAGAGTAGACTTTTCCAATCTGAACGATTGAGGCAGTGATCTGATTGCACACACCTCTTCTTCACCTCCTTCACTAGATCCGTATCCGTTTATTCTTCTTGTAAATTAATCATCAATCACTTCCCAACTCTGATCTTGGCTGAGAAACCAACAACACAACAACAATTATTCATCATCGCTACTACCGCTCACCACTCTAACAAGATCCGATTTCTCTCTTTTATTTATTGCACTCGTCATTCCACTTCAACACCTTTCCCAATATTTGTATTTCCCAATTGACGTTGTCGTTCCATCATCATCATGTCCCAACAACCTACATCCATGCTCTCACTCCTCACTGATTCCTCTCCTACTTTGTTGCAACCACCGATCACAAGTGGAAGATCCAATTCATCATCAAGCTATGCATTTGCAAATTCACTTTCTTCACCCAATTCAAATACGTCACTTTTGAACTTGATACAACCAACTGGAAATGCTTTAACTGATACCAATATTACTGCACATGTATTGGGACATGGTCCTACCATTGTCAAACAACAACATCCCACAGTTTTATCAAGGACTATTAGTAGTAACGGAACAACAAGTAATTCTGCTGGTTTTGCTCATCCTTTGCCAGCTGATTTTTATCTTCCAAAAAACATTCCTCAACAAGTGTGCATTCTCATTGATACAACAGGTGGAATGAGACAATATTTTGGTGATTTTCTAAAGAAAATTATTTTGCCCTATTTGGAACAGTTGAAAAACAACAATACAGAATATGGAGCAGTATTATTTCAAAATCATCCACCGTTTGGGGATTTTATGGTTAAAGTCATACCTTTCATACGGCAATACAATACATTTACAAGCATTTTAGAAGATTTGAAAGAAAAATTTCATGCTGGAGGTGTCTGTGAAAGCTGTGTGACAGAAGCTATGGCTGCATCACTCACCGATTTACAGTGGGAAAAAGAATGTCTCAAATATTGCCTAATTTGCTCTTCCACTCCAGTCGACCATCCTTGTACCTTACCCGGACCATATTCTGGAAAAACTGCAAGCTATCTAGCTCGTGAAATGGCTCATAAGAAAGGAATAATTGTCTCCTTCGTTGCTCCTTCCACTAACAAAAATTGGAAACCTCTCTTTGAGAATAGTCAAATTGTTCATACAAGCACCTCCAAGAAGGACAAATCTAAGCAAGAAAACATGATGGAAGATGAAACAATAGA
The DNA here is from genome assembly GCF_003324165.1 of Naegleria lovaniensis. Classification (NCBI taxonomy): domain Eukaryota; phylum Heterolobosea; class Eutetramitea; order Acrasida; family Naegleriidae; genus Naegleria; species Naegleria lovaniensis. Next base: position 161,493 of record NW_025407827.1, read on the forward strand.
ATTACGAGTTGTGAATGGAACCATTGAAGGCTCAAATCTTTCAAGAAATGCATCCAACGACGAAAAAATTATTCGCTTAATACTTGAAAAGTCATCAAAAACAACCTCTTCAAAGAAGGAACTTGTTGAATTTAAGCCTGCATTTATTGAACTGAGAGGTCTACAATTGAATCTTTCACAGCAAAATGCACCAAGCACCACTGTTCAACCTCTGGTTCCACTCAAAACTGCCACTACTACAGCAACAACAACAGCTGGAGGACCCAACAACTCGACAATTGTCATTTCATCTCCTCCCCTAGGTACCACCACTCCAGCATCCAACACGGCAACATCCAAAACTGCAACGACCACATCGAAACCACCAACCAAAGCCACTACCATAGCTCCCAAAGTAAGTACGTCTCAATCTTCACAGGCATCAACAACGTCGAGCACCTCCTCTCCAGAAAAGTCCTCTTCAACCACTACCACTCCTTCCAATGTGACCACTCCTCCACAGCAACCACAGACGACAAGTGGCAGCACACCACCACAACCGCCAGTCAAACCAACCACTTCTCCACCCCAGGTGACATCATCATCTGCCACTAGTACAGGTTCTGGTCTTGATAGTGCTCACAGTACAGGCTCTCCTTCTCTTCACTCCATTACCTTTTCTATTGATCCGAATGCCAATGCTCTCTTCACACTCGACCTCATTCACAACAGTTATATCAACACACCTGATTATCCAGATCAAGCCAAACTCTTCATCACAAAGGCGCCAAAAGCATGTGATATCAAACGAGTTGCCCATCAAGCTATGCCTAATACTCTCAAACCGTGCCTCGACAGGCTTTCCTTCTTTTATTTGTGGAAACCCAAAGATGAAGCTCCCCGTTTCGAAGGTTTCTACAAAACTGTGAATGAAAAACAATTTTTGATTGCTGTACCCGTACCTTCACCGCCTCGTGACAATGAACAGCAAGAAGCTCAACAAAATGTTCGATTTTTGGTTTTTATCACCAGTGAATTATACAAGGCAAACAAATCTAAGGAAAATACTAAGGTCGCTTATCAAGACATTCCCGACAAGCTATTTCTTTCATATGTTGTGGATAAAACGACTCTGAGTGGAATGGTCAAGCCAAGTACTAAAACCACCAGTGGTCAACCTTCCTCAGTGCCTGTGACACAACCACCAAGACAACCCACTCCTAACTTGCAACCAGCCACTTCTGCTACTAATCCATCCAATGCAACGGGTGTCACGCCATCATCACAAATGACAGGAATGTTACCTGTATCTGGTACGGCAACAACGGGAAGTTCAACGACTGTGGATGCTTCTGCTCTTGCGTTGGCTTCTACTCTTCAAGGAGTTGGAGGCAATACGACAAGACTTGGCATACCTCCAAATACATTCATTGCAAATGGTATGCCACTTGTGTACAATCCTTTCTTTTCTCAAGGAATTATGATGATGCCAGGAGGCACTCAGTTCTTACTGAATCCTAACATGTTGGGAGGTATGTTGCCGACAACGACTGGAGCAGGAACTCAACCCAATGCTCAACAGTCCAATGCAGGTAACACTGGAAATGCACAACCCAACAATGCCAAGAAATAAAAACTTTGGTGTCATTTTAAAATTGGCTGGCTTCAGAAAATGATTATCTACCAAAAACAATGTAATTTCGCTGGTGCAAGCTCAATCCTCTCATTATTATTTTCGAAATTTTGTCAATTGCAATCTACTTTGCTTCTCCGTCCCAGGCATGGTCAACTGAGTAAACTACACTAAGCTTGGTAAATGTTTGAGGTTGGATAAATAAAATTGAAATTGCGAACCATAATTGCATGCAATAATTCTTAGAATTGAAAGAGAGCCGCGGCCTCTCTGTCCATTTCTCATATTCGATGAAAACACACATCCCCCAAGATATGATCCTCTCTCAACGTTTCATACTGCTGCTCGGATGTCTGGATACTCAGAGGTATCAGCTTCTGCACTCTACTCTTCTGGGTGTGGATCTAGGACACTTCACACAGCAATGTTCATGATAACTTTTTTGTTATCTCCAAAACTTTGTCAACAAATAGAAGAATCACAAGACAACCAACGAAAGACCTTCGCTTGAGAACCCAGTCATTCGAACAACAACAACAACTCTTGCTGAGATTTATGAATTTTTAAATATTTAGGAGGATTTATTTTTATATGAAGTAAATAAATTGGATTTAGAAGAGACCACCGAAAGCATCAGCATCATCCTCGGACTCGGATTCCTTCTTCTTTTCTTCCTTCTTCTCTTCCTTCTTTTCCTCAACAGCAGCAGCACCACCAGTAGCAGCAGCAGCACCTCCGGTTGGGACGGAAGCCAACTTCTCCTTACCTTGAGCAATAACGTCAAAAACGTTCTTGCCTTCCAATTCCTTCAAGAGTTTATCAACTTGTTCTCCATCGACTTCAGCACCAACTGCTCCCAAAATCTTTTCAATATCCTTCTTTCCTGGGGTTTGGTTTCCACCGAGCACTGCCAACAAATAAGCTGCGACGACCTTCATGATGAGTTTGTGATGTAATGGCTTTTTTTTTCAGACAAAATTTTTTATTTTTTAATAAACTTACAATCAACCAAGTTTTAGAGTTTACAATGAAAATTTTTTGGCTTGTTCTTCAAGCCTTCACTTTGGAGCTTTCTCTTCAATCTGGTGATGAATCAGCTCCATGAACATCATGATGTCTGACCATGTATACAACCAACACATATGACCAATATCTTTGAATTGAGAATTGGCGAGGTTTCTGTCATCAAGTGTCAAATGCCATCCCATTAAAAGTCGTCATATTCGCTCTTAGCATACAATTGATCTTCAATGTCCAAATCATCGTCATTAAAACCTCCAGCGCTGAATCCAGAAGTATCTGATTTCCAACCTTCAGAATGAGTAGTATTCAATAAATCATCGTCTTCGCCCACTCCAAAATGATCGTACACTTGTTGATCGTTACTTGTAACAATGGGGTCATTGACGTGCTGATCCTGTAGTTCTTCTTCTTCCAGTGCTTGATGAGCTTCAACTGACGAGTGCTGAATATGTTGTTCTTCTTCCTCATGTTGAACCGTATTTGAATCAACCTCATCGAGCGCATCTTGATTCCATGGGACTTGATGAGAAGTTTCTATGGTCGTGTCTTGCTCTTCTTCCCTCATAGATGCTTGATGTTCCTCAATTCGATGGTAATTGTTGTTCTCATCAACAACAACAGCAGTTGAATTTAATTGGGCTGTAGTTGCTGAATTGGTATTTGTTGTTTTAGAAACTGGTTGTGAATTCTCATGATGGACTGGTTGCACGTGGTTGATAGTCCTTGTCTCTTCCAAAGACTTTGTTCCATCAACCATAACCGGCCGAGCGTTTTCACTTGTTGATAGCTGTTGATCTTGTTGCATATAACTATTCATGGGTTTCACTTCACCCAAAAGTGAGTTCGTTCTATCTGTTGAAGACGCATTCCTTTTCATATCCTCGTTCACAGAGTAGGTCTCTCCTTGCAGTGACATTGGATTATTCATCACTGTACTGGATGCTCTTATTTCTTGATCGTTGTAATGAACTCGGTCCATGTTAGTGGTGCTATTCGATAGAACTTCTTTTGCCTTAATCACTACGGAAGTGCTATTCATTACTGTTTCCGAATTAACATCCTGAAGAGATAAAGTATTGTTACGAGGTTCCTCCAACGTCGTACGTTGCGCTTGAATATCCACAGAATCCACACCCCGGTAGACAAGTGGAGATGAGTCTAGCAACGTTGTCCTTGCTCCATCTGTGGTATCATAGAGTCCCTTCTGGTTGTATTGCTTTTCAAGAGAGTGAGGAATTAGAGCTTGTTCACTTGCAGGATGACGGTGGCCATCACCACTCATAGTACCTCCTCCAACGAAAACAGAATTTCTAAGCTGAGTTTTGGAATCAAATGTTTTCAGGAAGGAATCATCCAAACTACTCGACACATCATCCAAAAGCATGGAAGGTGTGAAGCCAGTGGTGTTGTTATTGTTCATTTCTGGCCTATTCTTTTGAGTGTTAGCAGTGACAGAATCCAAATTAAAATCTCTATTGAGAGACATTCCCATCTTGTCAATTTCTTTGAGTTTGTCATGAATGGAGATGGGAGGGTATTCATTTAGTGATAATCGTTCATAAATATTGTCGTCTCGTAGTGAGCTAGGGTATGCAATATCAATTGGTTTTCCAAGTTGTGAAAGGTCTCCAAACTTGGATGCGTCAGCACTAGATACTCGAGGTAATTCCAACAAATTTCTTAAACGATCAATTTCATGTTGCAGAGTTCTGTTTTGAAGATATTGCTCTTCCAAATCCCGTTGCATTCGTTCTGTTCGGACTCTCTCTTTCTGTAGTTTTTCAACCATGGCATTGCGTTCAGTGTTTTGCCAATGCATCAAGTATTTCTTTGTTTTTTGTTTTTCTTCCAGCAACTCTCGTTTGAAATCCTCGATCAACTTTTTCTTTTCTCTTTCATTCTCTTCTAGAGTGGTTTTTAAATGTTTTTCGCTGCGTTCTAACATTAACATCTTGTCTTGGAGAGAATTAAAAGCAATTTCCTTGTGCTTGAGTTGATTTCTAAGATCCTCATTTTCTCGTTGAATTAAGCTGTCACAAGGCACATCAATGCTTGTAGTGACAGGCTTGATATCATTGTTAGATTCCTTAACTAGAGAAAGTTGCATTCTCATTTGGTCGTTCATTTCCTCTAAATCTCGTATTCGCTTTCTGGACTCATGTAATTCACTTTTAACAATGTCGAGAGAATGTTGGTACTGTTTGATTGTCTCCTCTAAGTGAGAGGCGTCGCTATGTTTTTTCATCATTTCAGACAATTTCTCTTTTTCTAAATCAAGTCTTCTTTTTTCTTCTTCAAGTTTCTGGACCTTGGTAATATTTTCTCTCTCTAAATTTGCCCTCATGAGCGACAATTCTGACTTCATGTCCATTGATGTTTGTGATGCGAGAACGTCCAGTCTTCTGGCTTTATCATCAATCTCTGCCTTCTTCATTTCAAGTAATTGTCGCTCTCTCGCAATGGCTTGATTTTTTCTTTGAATTTCCTCCATTTCTTTGAACATTTTCTGTCGGTGCTCGTAAGACAGCTTTTCAATTTCTTTTTCTTTCTTTTCTAGACGATCTGCAATTTCTCGTTCTCTCTCGGTGGCTCTCTCCATTTTTCTCATGTGCGCCTTTTCCATTTCTTCAAGCTCTCTAGCCAATCGTTCGCGATATTTTGCACTCTCTTCCAATCTCATGGCGCTTATAGTCGTTTCTTCGAACATTTTTAGACGAGCTTTTAACTCTTCGTTTGCTCTCCTTTCACATTCACGCTGATATTCCAAATACTTTTGTTCTAGAGTTTGTGATTGATTCCTTTTATCACTCTCCATTTCTGCTTCATATTCTGCGTCAATCATTTTTAATTTGGTTTCCATTGGAAACTCTTCTTTCTCTTCTGTTTGACATGATTCATTCCTTGTTTTTCGATTTGCAATTTGTTTAAGTATCGTCAAAAATTTAACTAGAGCGCTCTCACCTTTCCAAGATGGGCTATAATACATTTCCGAAAGTGTTTTTGTGAGAAAATTGTTGGGATCTTGATCCATAATGTCAGCAATATCATTTTCTTTCACTATATCCGTGTTATAAACTCGAATTCCAATCGAATGATAAACATCATATTCTGAATTTTTTGTTAAATCCTGCAAATTAGCCTCTGAAGTGAAAACACTGGCAGTAAATGAATAGCCATTTTTTTTCAAGTGATCAAGAACCAGTCGTTCCTATTTCGGTCGTTATTTGATACATTCAATTTTAAAATATTAAGAGAATGCAATCAAGATCAACTCAAATAATAAACCATTGAAAAATGTTTAAAATAACTTACACATGCTCTCTGTAATTCTGGTCTATTTCCGAAAACTGTGATGGATGCCTCCTTAAGTGGGTGATTTTTTTTTGTCAAGTCCTCATAAATCATTGACCTTAATTGAGTTTTCAACAATCCAATAACTCCCTTGTCTTTGTACTTTTTGTACATCTTTTTTTTCAAATCTTCCTCGGATAATTCATCGAGAACATTCTTTCGTTTTGAAGTGTCAGAATATAAAGAACTTCTTCCGCTGCTCACAGAGGAGTAGGACAGAGATGGAGAATACAGAGCTGGGTCCTGATCCATTCTTGAGCTCTCTGGATCATGATAGGATGAAACTTGCGTTTTCGCCTTTCTCAATGCAAAGTCATAGTTATCGGAAGGGTTTTGATATTCGTATTCATCAGCTACAGCATTGTTCGTAAAATCAAATTCAGTTTGATGAAAGGACAGAGAAGAATTGGATGAAGACAATGAAGAATGTTTTTTCCGCCTGTGATGATGATGTGGAGCTTGGTGATGATGAGAATGCATTGTTTTTGAATCAATTACATGTTCCGTTCTACAAAATGTGGTGTTTGGCGCCTAGCCAGTTCCCGCTACCAAAATATATGTATTTCCCTCCAAATTTTAGAAACCGTTAGCAAGTTTAAAATATTTTAAAATTCAAAATATTTTTGTTCTTCCACATAAAAAAAAGCCTCTCTTTCACACACTCTCACAGCCCTTCTTCTCACCATGGTCAACAAGGTTAAGATTGCTAACGTTGAAATCAAGAACAACCCAAGTCCTTTCACTGAAAACATTGTAATGGATGTTACCGTTGATTGTATTGAACAAATCAATGCCGATTTAGAATTAGAAGTTGTCTATGTTGGCAACAGCGAGAACGCACAAGGTGATCAAGTTTTAGATTCTGCTTGTGTTGGTCCAGTGAAGGTCGGAACCAACAAATTCACTCTCACTGCTCCTCCACCAAATATTCAAAACATTGCTGCTGCCGACTTGTTGGATTGTACCGTTCTCTTGCTCAAGGTCTCCTACAAGAACCAATTATTCACTCAAGTTGGTTACTTTGTTTCCAATTATTACACCGACCCACAACTCCAAGAGAATCCACCTGCACAACCAGCCGTCGATAAGTTGATGAGAAATTTGAATGATACACCAAGAGTTACTACATTCAGTATTGACTGGGATTAATCTTGTGTGTGAATTTCATTCAATATTTATTTCATCTCGGCTCCGACACTGTTGGAGTGTAGAATCATGAAAATTCAAACCTAGCCATTTGCGAATTGCCAAATGCTGTTGAATGTTTAATTATCATTCAAAGCCAATAGCAATTTTCAAAGTTTAGCGATTTAATAAACTAAGTTATTCATCTTCTTCAGGAACATCTAGTACTTGTTCCGTCTCTTCTCCGAGCATTTCTACATTGGCCTGAGGAGTTGATGATGAAGAGGTCTCGTTGACTTTTGGTTTAATGAAGAGCCAACCTCTTAGATAGAGCAAAAATTTGCCAATGGCATGATCTTCCTTTTCGACTTGGAGCATGTGTGAATAAATTCTCTTTTTGAATTCCTCCATTTCATTGGCATAATCAGAAGCTGAGACATTGCCGTGCAGTTGAGAACCAGCTTTCGAATTGTATCTTTTAAATTCTTGCTCACACAACAAGAGGCCATTGGCAGGGGCAAGTGGAACTGGCACTGTCTTTTCCTTATCGACTGTCAAGTCAAATTCATTCTCATCAAAAACGCCACGCATGACACCAATAAAAAAGCCCACCATCTTTCTAATCTGGTTGTAAATGAATGAGCTGCCGCATACTGTTAATTTCACAACCTTAACACCTGCAATTTCGAATGGATTCGAACATTCAAATCTTGTAATGTGCCTGTTGAAAGAATTAGGTTTTGCCTTGGTCAATTGAGTATAATTATGATAGCTATGAGTTCCAATAAAGTTTTTCAACACACGATTTGCCATTTCTACCTCTTCAGATGTAGCATCATAATTATAAATGTCTAATAAACCATGATTTTCAATGTCTGAATCAGTAATCTTTTCCAAGTTGGTCATTCTAAACCATTCTTTAGCATGAGGGTCTTTAGCAAGAGCAAAAGCCGGTAACAAGTATTCGTACGTTCTTGCTGTGCAGTGCTCCTTAGCATGGAATGATTTAGATACTCTCTTAAACCCATAAAAAACAATGTCATCTGGGAGAAGTTTTCTCACTTCCTCAATTAGGCCTGGTTTTAAGAGAAGTTTCATTTCAAGAACATTGGAAGCTGCATGAACTCCTTTATCGGTACGCGAGCTTCTGTGAAAATGTACCTTGTTCATATCTGTGCTATTGTGTTCTGCAACTCCGCCTGCTTTACACAGTGCCTTGAAAAAGGTTTCTTCAACTGTGACAACATTTGGATTTGTGAAATTTCTACATGAATATGTCATTGTGACCATCATAAATGTAGTCATGTTCCATATGATTATCGATAAGTATCAATCATGTATCAAATTAAATTACGAATTTTGAAAATTGAAAATGGATGTGTTCAACGGTGGCAATCATGAGAAAAATTAATTTTCAAATATTAAATTACAATGAAAAAACATACGATGTCTGTGAGCCATTGTAATTGGTTCCGAGATATCCAATGAACAAGGCTACTCTTTTCTTTTGATATTTCTCCTCATTCTCATTCTTGGCCTTGTTAGGATTCGGTTTTCCCCATTCCGAGTTTGCAGTTGTTTTTTCAGTAGCTTCTTTCTTTCCTCTATGGTTGTTATTATTTTTACCATTGTTTCCCTTTCTCCTCTTGTTTTTATCATGATTCTTTTGACTATTATTATTATCGGATGATGAAGTGGGTGGTTCCTTTCTCTTATTATTTTCGGAATTGTTGCTATTGTCAACATGAGTATCTACAGAATTAGAGGATGTAGTAATTGTATCAGTACTTTTATCCACTACCTGCTGTGATGATTCCTGAGTGGTTGAATGTTCATTTCCTTGCATTTTTTTTTGATTTTGAAAAATTCTTTTTGTAACTTGCATCTTCGATTGTTTGCATTGTTTATTGAAGTCAAGATTAAAAACCAAACAAGACATTGAGTTTTGGAAGGTGCCACTTTCTGGTGTTTTGGAATACAGCAGCAACTTGTTGATAAACCATTAAGGGGTTTTCAACTCCCGGTAAGAAGTGAGAATCGAGATTCATCAAGTATTCATACATGACGAGGAAATGACACATGACACCCATATTCACAAGACAATGCCAAATACCATGAGCGCATGGAATTCTTCCATCTCCATATTTCAGCAAGAAACAACCACCAGAATAAAAGATTCCACCAATAAATAAAAATACAAAGGCCTCGATGGGTACTATTATTGAGCCGTGTGAAAAAGTGTTATGAGAAAATGAATGTTTGCAACACATTATCTCACAAACGACAAGTTACTTACCATGTGTGAATAGTGCAGGTGGAACGATAAAGAATGCAATCCATCCCATCAAGTTCAGTAAAACAATACCGTCAATGCTTGCAAGAAACTTTTTGTTGAAAGATTTGATCAATCCACAAGCTGCTATGGTCCATACTGCAATAGCCATAACGTTTCCAATCCAGCCTCCTTCTCCGAATTCCACCAAAGCAAGCCATGGTGTATAGGAAGCTCCAATGAAAATCTAAATTCATGTTATTATCAAAAACATTTGTCACAGCGTCACATCATCATTTCAAATACAAATATTATCCAGTCAAAAACGATCCCGATTTTAAAAACCTACATAAATCATGGAATAGTCCATTGCTCGAAAAACATCCACTCTAGGATCATTCTTTCCATACATTAAACAAACAACATGATACATGGATGACACTGCAAATAATATCACCATTCCCACGCAATACACAATTGCAACAAACAATTCTTGTCCAGAATTAATGATATCTTGTTCATACATCTTGTAAGAAAAGTAAGCAAAAAACAAGATGGGTAATGCATGAGTCAGCACATTGACGGCTTCTTCAAATTTCGTTGGTTCATAATCATCAACATTGCCCGATTCTGGAAATGGATTCATAATCATGATGGAACAAAGTGGACATCCTGTATGCTTCTTCCGATGTTGTTTTGTACTTTGTACTTTTGAAGTAGCGTGATGATGATGCTCCAATTTACAATCCTTGTTGGTACATTCCTCATGCGGGTGGTCATGCTCATGATGAGGCTTCAACGGCAGCTCGGACGAGGAAGAAGGTATGGAATGAGAGGGAAAAGCCTCCGCTGATGACTTCTTATTTTCATGAATCATGGCCATTGTAGTAATGATAGAGTGATTCAATATATATTATAATGGAGGAGGAGGTAATGCGCAAAGCGTTCAATGAGTTGAGGTTATAATGAAGTCTTGCAGAGCGACAAGGAGTGAGGCTTTCAATGCTTTTGCGTTTTTTATTTGAAAAAGTCCATCAAAGATGACACAATAAAACGGACATTTGAATATTCAATGAATGATCAGCAATTAGAATCATCAATACGCCTTGGGATCTTCTAATTCAATAGGGAACGGCCAGAGTAGAGAATAAACGACACGTCTTTCCATACAACAACTAAATTAAAGATGTAACAGGAAGAAAGGGAATTTGGAAGATTATGAGGGAGCTTGTGAGTGTTTTAAGCAATTGGGACATAAAAGAGTTTGACATCCAATTGCTATCATGAGACAGGACCTGAATTAAGGTATTCATACAACCGTAATTGTAGTACTACAACTCAAATCATGTTATTTATTGTTGCTCCTTAAAAACTTGGGACATTAATTCAAAACTCTTAATGAATGGTCCAATCATGGATGGATTCTTAATCATGGCAAAGTAGTCTCCTTTTAGGAATTTCATCCATCCCATACTATAGGCTGAGGCTAATGCGGTCAAACCCAATCCATTCTTCATGTAATACTCCCAATTCTCTTTCGTGCATCGAATGTCCCAATCCAAACTCTCTCCTTGATACATTTTAGCTTCAGAAGCAGTTCCTTCTTTAATGATGAGAACTGTGGTTGGATTTTCATCGCCTTGATAACCATAGCCAACATTGGCATTGAAATGAATGGATTTCAGAGTTGAAGGAATGGAACTGTCTGCATTCCATAATTCTTGAAGTCGTTTCATAAATCGATCTGTCAACATTGTTGGGATGTGTTTGGGGAATTTTCAATGGAGCTGTTGAGGCTTTCTTTTTATTTTTGATGCAATGTGTTATTCGACAACAAGCCCTTTATTCGAGTTTTGCAACTTGAAATCGGCGAAATCAAAATCGGGGGAAAATCATCTGCTTCTTTACATACAAAGTGATGAGACAACGCATGGTTCACTTTACAACTTGATCATTCCGCATTGTTTTCTTCAGTAACGTCATTGTTCATCGCTTCCTGTGCTCACATGAACTGCCAACACCAAAAAAAAGAAAAATGTTTGAAAGCTTGTGGTCCTGTCATTTTATTGTCAACTTCGGAACGTTTAACAAATACTACTAGTAACAAGTCATCTTCTTCGAGTGGAGATCATAGGTTTTCTTGAATTGTTGTCAATACGAGCGACTTTCAATTTTTTATGCCAACATCATTTTGCCAGAAACATGAGTCAGATCCTTCTTTTGAACACAAATAGGTCCACAAGAGAGAGTTTGGCTCCTCTGAATCATCATCACTCAAATAGAAATATCCAACCATGGTTGATGCCATATCGAACCAAAAACAACGGCGCATCAAAAACGCTTAAAAATTTTCAATCGGTGGTTGGCACTCCTTGAGTTCAAACACAAATACGCTCCTCCAATAGGCTCTCTCTACTGACATTGCACTTCTTTGTACAACACAAGTGGCTTGAAAAACAACCTTTTTCATTGATGAATTAAGGGTGAATTCCGATTTGAAATTATTACACTCAATCAACGCAATCATATGGATGGCTCCTCATCATCATCATAAACCAGAGTCTCTACAATCCTTATCAGAATTTATATCAGAGAGCGTGGAGAGAGAACGAGAATCGTTTCGACCTACCATTCTCAATGCTCCTTCCTCAACAAGCTCCATGGATCATCAAGAGCCTCAACAAGCACAACAACCTTCCAATGATGATCCACAACCTGTATCCACAGCAGCTTTCAATTTTCCAAGCGTAACAGCAACACATCTTCCTCCGTTCGTTCCACCCGAAGACTCGAACCAGCAATTGCCAGAAGATCCACCCCAACCATCACAACACGAATTCAACAGGCTTCAACGAGCTCAAATACGACGCCTTAGTATTGGCAAACCTTCAACATTAGGACGTTCATCCTTTATATTCAGTTCCGACTCACCACGAACGTATTCCTCTATTCATGAAATGGTGAGCAGGTGGGAACGACACTTCCTTGAATTGACTCGTCTCGCTTATATATCTGTCTTGACGGGTAAAAAGCGTCTTAGTGAATGGACACTCATGAATCAAATCGCTGAGAGAATTGCAGAGATTACATCAAGTAAGTTGTGTGTCATTCTCAAGGAAGAACCTCCATCGTCGCCGATCCACTCATCACTGAATACTGAACAGGACCAACAAGAACAACGACTGTTTGGAGAGCTCAAAGTGATTGGTTTGTTTGGTCTCGACGATGAAGACTACAAACGTTTTGTACATGTACATCATTTGAGCTTTCCTACCCAAAAATCTCATGCAATGTTTATCAAGTCATTCATGACGAGCACGCCCATCATTAGTACACAAGGATCATTTGCGTATAATCTTCCCCCTGGCCATATTGAAATATTCAACTCTATATGTATTCCAATATGTTTTGGAAAGTATCCACTGGGGGTGTTAATTGCGGGTAATAGAGATGGCGATTATATTGATCAAATGATCAATCCATTGTCTGCATTATGTAATTCAATTGGTAAGTATTGGCGTGTATTCAGTGATTCATGGACGGTTCATGCTTGAAACAGGTCACATTATGAAAATGTATAGTGTTGAGGTGGAAGATGAAAAGATAACATTAAGCGCTCCAGCAACAAATATGACTACTCATTCAAGCTCAGCAACAAATAATGAATTTCCGTTAATATCAATCAACGACAACATATCCATTTCACAATATTCCTCAGACGCTAAAGACACTCTCAAAATAACTCCTCGTCATCCTCCCACAAGCAAGCAATCATCCCACAAAAAAGAAACAAACCCTTCATCACTTAGAAGAGCTTCTAGCTCGAGCGGAATTACAAGTCCACAGTCGCCACCACCAATTTCACAACGTGTTTACATGCTTGGGAAGAGCAAAAGCGCAGTCTTAATTAGCAGCAACTCATCAACAACGACAACGTCAAACTGTGATAATTGTGATAGAAATGAAGCAAAGGTGACTGGAAACGAGCTTACATTGCCACCAGATCCTAACAAGCTTTTGGCGTTAGAAAATCCTACCTTACGAACATCTAGTCCCTCCAGCGGGACGTCAAGCGTTTTATCTGGAGGATCCATTGATACCTCTCCTCTCTTTGATGAAATGGAAAATGAATTATTGAACTCAGCTGAGGTTTCTTTAGCAGTATTTAAGGCTGTTCGTGATGGTATATTAATTTTGGATAGTGACTTACATGTCACGACAATGAATCCAAGTGCTAAAAAATTCTTTGGAATTTTACAAAACAGTTCACCTTTGAAATTCAATGGAGATTTACATATCACAGAGTTAATACCCGATAATTACACACAACGACTAGTTTGGTCTGAAATTTGTAATTCGTCAAGCCAAAACTGGGTTCGAAGAAAAGCTCTCGCAAAATGTAGAAATAACAACTTGATAATGCGATCTTCTGATTTTCAAGAGTCAACACCTGTGGTGGATATTGTTTCAAACAACCCTATAAGTCCCATCGACACACACTTCACCACTCCTACCAGCTCTTTCAAATATGAGCCCCAAGATTTTTGCAGGATGATACCTGTTCTTGTCTCCGCCAGTTCATTCTTTTTCGGAAATGAAACATTTTATGCTGTAACAGTAACAGATGAAACCACAAAGGAAGATATGAAGGAAAAGATGAAATTTATTGCTTTCCTTAGTCATGAGCTACGAAATCCCATTCAAGTAATTGTTTCTGGTGTCCAATGCCTCGTTGATATGCTAAACAAAGATGTATTCATAAGCGATGAGAGAAATTATATTGTGAAGAGTCTGTTTGGAGCTTCAGAATTTATTTCGTTGATTATCAATGACATGATTGATTTGACAAAGGTTTGTAAACATTTTTTTTACCTATTTTAAATTTTGTTAACTCATTTGACAACAGTTGGAAAGCGGGCATATGAAAATATTCGAAACAACGTTTGACATTAGAGATAAGGTAATGCAAGTGATGCAAATGTTGCAAATCTATCAAGAGAAAAATCTTGAAATTAAATCTTCTATTGACGACAATGTCCCACTCATGCTCTATACAGATTCCACCAAGTTACAACAGATTCTTGTTAATATTTTGACTAACTCATGTAAATACACTAAAAAGGGAAGCGTGGAGCTAAAAGTATCATATACTGAGGAAAATAATAGCCCAAGAGTCATTTTTCAAATTAAGGATACTGGTCTTGGTATTGACAAATCTGAAATTCCTTCCATGTTTAGACTCTATAAACGATTGCATCGCAAACAATTTGAAGCCACAGGAAGCGGAATTGGATTAGCACTCTCCAAACTGTTATGTGATATCCTTGGATGCTCTATTAGTGTTGACTCTGAAAAGAATAAGGGCTCAACTTTCACCGTCGAGGTTCCATTTAAGAAACAGTTAATACAACCTCTGGAGGACCTTTCAACCTCTGGAGGACAGGAATGCGCAAATGATGGGAAGAACAATGAACATGATGGAACCTCATTGCCAGACTCGTCGACGACGATTGGTGAGAAAATATCGAAAGCTCTAATACATACTCCTGAAACAGTTTTGAAAGGCAAACGATGCTTAATAGTGGATGACAGCGACATTATTCGAAAGCTCTTGAGAAACATGTTGAAAGAATTTTGTGGTAATTGCAAAGAGGCAGAAAATGGGCAAGAAGCTGTTCAAATGTGTGACATGTACGAATTCGATTTTATTATTATGGATGTTATTATGCCAATAATGTCAGGAAATGAAGCAATCAAGAAACTGAGGAGCGAGAAGAAATTAACAACACCTATTGTAGCCTTAACAGGGAATTCACTGACTGAAGAAGTGAATGCCTTACTTAATATTGGAGCAAACAAAGTCTTGCTGAAGCCTGTGAAGAGAGCGGAATTATTGTCAGAACTAGTGCAAGTACTCTCTCAATAAAGATCCCAAGCTAAAGATGCTTTAGAAATTATTGTCATTAGTTTATTTCTTGATTTTCTTTGATGAAGGTTGTGGTTTCTTGCTTTCAGCGATGGCAGCTTTTTTTGCAGCACTCGAGGCAGTTTCTTTCATGAAGGATGCTGTCTTTTCTGATTTTTGTGGTTTCTTTGAAGTCTGCATAGTGTTTGCATTCTTGGATGTTGGTGGAATGACACCACTCTTCTTTTTCATTTCTTCTATTGTTTCGGCTGGAGCTTCATCAGAATTGAAAGCAAACGCTGTTGGTGTGGTCTTTCGTTTCTTGGTTGAACTTTCGTGACTGCTTTCTTTTTGTTCAGGTACCACTTTTTCTTTCTTGTTGGTCTTTGTTTCCGTCACAGCTTCGTCTTGCTTAGACTCACCAGAAGTGGAAGAAAATGCTTTTTCATTTCTCTTTCGTTTCTTCTTATTGTCTTCCTCTTGTTGTTGTTTTAAAAGTTCTTGCTTGACTCGTTCTTTTCTTTCATTCTTGAATGTCTCTCTTCGTTGTTTCAAAAGTTCAATAGCTGTTTTATCCAAATCTTGTGTCGATTCAATTAAGTTTTGTTGGATGAATTCAACATCGCTCAAAAGATTCCACCTCTTTCTCCATGCTTCAAACAATGGAAGGGCTTGACTCCAAACAGATTTCTCCTCAGATTTCTTTTCCTTCTTTTCTGCGTGGTAAAATACAAAGTAGAAGCAAATAATGAGCTCTTTCATTTGAGCATCTGTGAAATCGTCTTGTTTGGTCGAGTGGTTAGAAAGATATTCCAACACGCTCAGTAAAACACTGGCACACTTTTTGAGAGCCTTAGGCTTGACAGTTCTGTTCACTTTCATTGCTGGACAAATGTCTTTCACATAAGCATCCAAGATCATGAGTAAAACTGTGTTGGCTTGAGATGATTTGTTGTCAAGCAAAGTGGCAAGATAAGGTTTCACTAAATGCACTAAAATTCGGTCATACATTTCTCGTTGATGTGGCTGAGCGAGAATTAACCCTGATTTTTTGTTTCGATACTTTTTGTCACCTGAGTAAATGATCTTTTCAAGAGCAAAAGTGATAATCTTGCTACTGAGAGCGCAAGCAATAGAGGCGTCCGATTGAGCAAGAGAAATGAGCAACTCCATGGATGTTCCTAGATTATCTTCCTCATCAGTCATGGATTTTTCAGAGCCAAATAAAATCTTTTCGATATCAGCATCCAATTCAGTAGATTCCATAACTTTGTTGGATCCTGTTCTAAGAAGATACATTAACCTGATATAAATACTTAGCATATGGGCACATTGTTCCATGTTCAAAGTAGGAGCTAAACTCTTGGCAAGAACAGCTCGCTTTGCTTTTCCTTGAATCGATGACAAGTACTTGCCGTATTTAGAGAATTCAATAGCGTAAATTCTTGCGGTTTCGAATAATGCTTCTTTGGCGTCCTTGTCGAAAACAATGGCACATGGGCTAGTGGAAGCATCCGAAAGTAATTGTTGACGATATTCCTTTGTGAGAATCATTACAAGTTGGAAAACCTTGTTGAAAATGGTGTTGACAGCATATCCTGTAGCCTTCTTGAGATGGTCAACAACATCTTCATTATTTTGATACCACAACTTATCTAACACGTATTGAGTTCCTTTGAATAAGAGAAGAACCAATACTGGTTGTGGAACGCTCTTAATGCAAAGTCCTTCCAGTACTTGAACAATGTTCATAGCAAATTCCATTCTCTTTAGTTTTTGTTGCTTCTCTTCTGATTTTCTTCGTTTTGCTTCATTACGTGCTTTCAATAGCTCAAGAACACGTGAGACATCTGATGGATTGTTAAGATCAATGCCTCCTTCTTCATCGTCTTCATCATTTCTAATGATAGCAGTACCTTCAGCATCTTGTGATGTGGAATTTTCTCCATTTTGTGTTTGTTCTTCTTCATTGTTTTCATCAGCCTTTTCTTCTTCTTCGTCGTCACTTTCTTCATCTTCTTCTTCGTCGCTCTCATCTTCTTCATCAATTTCATCGACTTCTCCGTCATTCATCAAGTAATTGAAGAGTAAGTCCAAGCATTCTTCGTTCAAATATTTGGCAAGGGTCATGAAAACAATTCGTGATGCAAGGGTCAAGTTTGGTTCAGCATTAATGTTGACGACCAATAAATCTGTGAGAACTTCTGTTGGTTGGGTAGTGTCTTCATCTTGCATGGAGTCCTCACCCTTTTTCTGACATAATGCGACCAGCTCTTCTGAAGAAAGTGAGGAAAGAGATTCATATACTCTCAGCAAGTCTTCAACCATTGGTTTACCTTGCTCTTCTGACTCAATAACCCACGGATCGAACATGCTAGAAATAACCAATTGTTTCAAATAAATGGCCAATGCAGAAAGTATTGTCCAATCCATACAGGTTTTTGAAGAGCTTCCAATACTGATTTTTTCCAATTCCTTCTGAATTTTGGAGAGTAGGTTTCGAATCTTGGAAAGTGTGACATTGTTATCAGCTGTGTCAAAAATTCTCTTTCGTGTCTCTTGCTTGCTCTTCTTTTCTCTTTCTAATCCAAAAAGTGTGACAGCATAATCATAAATTTCTCCACTCCAAGACTTTGATCCTGTGAGTTGAGCCTTTTCATTGTTGCTCTCCTTGCTTGAGGGATGGAATTGGTGTCTCATCCAATTGAATTCTTGGACAGCCAAGTTATTAAGGATCACCTTCACAAGATTACTGGACATGTCAATGATATCCTTTCCATAATATGATTTTTGTCTAATTAAAATGTCCCTTTCTGCCAAACCATCTTTTTTCTTAGATGAAAGAAGCTTATCATTTTCATAATTCATCATTGCACCAACTTCGAATAGTTTCTTCAACAATACAACAAGATCATCTGCCGTAAATGAGTCTTCGCTCTTGTCATAAACTCTAACATTGGTGGGGAAACAAGAAAGCAAAAATTGCAAAGCTTCCTCATTGAGCCATTCTTCTTCCTTTTCTTCTTCTTGAGCGAGAGAGTCCTGCACTAAATCCATCTGGTTTTTCTTTGCAATAAATCGTTCCATTTGCTCATCGTATTGCTCTAAAATCATTAAAATAGAACGAGTAATTGTGCCTACTCTGAGCTTGATAGCATCTCTTAGCCATGAAGATAACGTTCTAATCAAAGATCTGGATGTTTTACGGCTTGAAGAAGTGAACTCGTCCTCATCATCTTCCATATTTCGCTTCTTCTTTTTATCTGCTTCCATTGTAAATGATGAAAGTTTGCCATTGTCAGTAGTGTATCTACCTAAAGTATTGGAAACCTTGCACAAAACGGATTCCCTAGAGAGAAGGAATTTAGAGAGAGAAGGATTTGCAGAGGTAAGACTTAAAATTCTTGGTCGCAAACAAGATCCTAACCATAGCTGGTAATTGAAAAAAGTTTCACGAACTTGCTTCATCTTGAGTTCATTCTTGATCGATTCTGTCTCTAGATTTATGTTTTCCTCGCCTGATTCAGCTCGCTTACGCTTCTTTTGTTCTTGTTTTTTGACGACAAGCATCAGTAAAGAGTTAAGTAATGTGTTGTTTCCTGTTGGGCTAGCTGGTGTCAATGATGGGACATTCTTCAAGAATTGTTTGCATTCGTTCAAACAGGCACCCCACATTAACAAGAAAGGATTCACAGAGTTTTCCATTTCTCCCAATGGTAAAATTTCGTCGAGAATATAGTTCATCACATTCTTATCGGCGTTATTCAAACATTCGACAACGTCTTGGAATACCTGAACCTCCCACCAATACCCTTTTCGGGTTGATAATTGGGCAATAATGTCGTTGGCGCTACCGCTCTTTGGTTGTTGCAGAGGAGATGGAGGTACTTGCATTTGTGTGAATAATTGGGTAAAGAAGCTTTCCAAGAGTTCCTTTGCAAGTAAAAATCGATCGCTTTCCATACTGGTGTCAATTGCTTGTTTTTTCTTCTTTTTCATTCCAAAGGCAAGAGTGGGTACGATGAGATTTGTGAGGAATTGTGTCATGACACATTGCACAGGTAAGTGACGGAAATCAGCCATATAATTGCAAAGAGCAATTACAAACGATCGAGTCATGAGGATAGAATTTTCATTCATAGCTTCATTCTCAGAGTTGGCTGAATTACCTCCTGTCATGATCATGTTACGTTCATTGATAGCAGTTGGGCAATATTGTTGAATATAATGATGAAGCATGTACTGTGAAAGCTCAGTATATGTACTCTGAAGCATATTCCTAATAAACGCTCCATCCATGACCACGGTTCTATCCTTGAGTGTTTTCTTCTTTCGTTCAGAAGCGTCATTGCCATTGGTTTCGTCATCGTTCAATGATGGTGTATTGTCCACAATTTCTGGCAAGAAGCTTGTTTCCAATTCAAACGCAAATGTTTCCAAGTCTTTTTTCGAAACGACAGAGTTCTTTTTCTGGGATTGTTGTTTCATGCAACTAAGAATCACACCAAATGCCTCAACAAGTAAAACGTTCAAAATTGCTAATTGGTGTTGTTGTGCTTCTTCTTCAGTACTCTGCGATTCGCTAGTATTCATTTGTTGTTCATTTTCGTGTCGTTCCTTCTTTTCCGATACTGCCTTCAGCTTCTTCAACAATCGTCGATAATCTTGTTGAACATCCTCAATCAGTCGGAGATGGAATGGTCTTGATTTATGGTCCTTCTTTCCTTGTTGTTGATGGCAGCAAAACACAGCACCGCTCAGAAAGCATCCGGTAATGAAAACAAGCCTTACTTTTACTTGTTGCTCAAAGACATCACTACTTGATTGCTGCTGCTTTTGTTTCAATAATTTATATAACTCTTCAGGTGAGAATAAATTAATTTCTTGTTGAACGTATGATGTAACCACACTCGCTAACAAGGTTGTACAGAGAGTGGATATGAGAGTTGAATCAAGAACACTCAAAATACCGTGTTCCGATTTTTTCTTCAGTCCAACAACGAGGCTTGTTGTTTTCTGAATAGACTCTTCTCTCATACACAATTCAAACAAGGAAAGGAAAAAGTGGAGTACGTCTTCCTTTCCTACATTCTCGGAGCGTAAAAGTTGAGAAAGTTCGGTAATGAGTTTTGAATCAATTTGATGTGGATGAAGATGGAAGAATTTTTCAATGTGTTGGAAGAGACGATCCTTCAAAGCAGCTCTTTTATTCACTGTGGTTGTTGTTGTGGATGATGATTGTGAAGGCATCACTGCTCCAGACTCCTTCTTGGAAGACGATGATGATTGTGAAGGCATTTTTGTTCAAATTTTTTGTGAATTTCGATTCAAAAAAATTTCTTCAACCTCGGTTGTTGTGGAGATGGAAAACAGTAAGGTTAAAAAAACTTGGGAAGATATCAAACATTCGAACCACATAGTTATGGTATGATTTGAGTTGCTCTTACACGTTGAATTTCAATGTGAGAGCATTGGCTGTAGTCAACATGAATCATTGACCATGGATCGAGAAAACTTTTGAACAATTCAGGTTGGACTATTTCGCTAAAACTGAGAACTCCTAGCAATAACTTGGATCATTTGACAATTGTTTGGAATCTGCAACAATTTGAACTCTTTCTCGTGCACGAATGTAGTTTCATAGAAAATACATGCTGTCCATAAGGTTTTCCTTATTTGCACCATCATTCCGTCTCCAAAGTGCGCACGCCAATTTGCTCTGTTAAAAAGCATAACCCGAACTGTTCCTTCGTGCATCTCTTTCAATGAAAAAACAAACATCTTTCCTCCCAGGACTCAGTATTCGAATTCCATCCTCATCTAAACTTCTTCTTCTTGATACATTACTCTCCATAATAGTATTTGTGAGCATTTTGTCATCGTCTTCAGTAGCCACGCCCCGATTTCGAAATCATCAACCGCACCAACACAAACGATCCGTCATCGGAATTGATACAAATACCTATCTTACGAACGATTATACCATGACCACTACCCAACAATCATCATCCTCTTCTGTACCATCACAACCACAAGGAGAACGAATTCGTGCCATGTTTATTGGTCATGGTTCTCCAACGTTATGTATTGAGCCTCATCATGCCATGAATCAATTACTCTCCAACAAAGTGGCTTCCCAATTTAAAAACAAACCACCCAAAGCTGTAGTGGTGTTTACAGCACACTGGGAAGCTCATCCACATGTGTCTATCACTTTCCATGATTCCTCCTCGACGTATGAAACCATTCATGATTTTTATGGATTTCCTAGAGAAATGTAAGTGTCATGCACAAGTTCAAATTCATTCATCTAACGACACACTACTACTTGGACATGCTTTTTCAACTGTTGTCGTAAATGTATGACACACGCGTGTGCATGAAGGTACGAGATTGAATATCCTGCTAAGGGTGCTCCACAAGTGGCTGCTCGTATTGAGCAATTGCTTCAACAGCAGTCCATTCCCACACGTCGAGAACTGAAAAGAGGACTGGATCACGGCACTTGGGTCCTTCTGAAAGCGTTATTCCCACAAGCAAACATTCCTGTGGTTCAATGTTCCATTGATGAGAGAAGTTCTGTCGAGCATCATTACAAGATTGGAAAAGCCTTGGCTCCGTTAGCCTATGAAGAGGTGTTGGTGATTGGATCTGGAGCTACTGTGCACAATCTAGGACGATTAAGCTGGGGAAAGAACACACCAGAACAATGGGCAATGGACTTTGATCAATTCTTGATAGACAATATTGCCAAGTGGAATACAGAGTCATTGTTTAAATATGATAAATTGGCACCATATGCCAAGCAAGCCGTACCACGAAGTGAACATTTTGTACCCTTATTTGTGGCAATGGGAATGGCAGATGAAACCAAGAAAGGAGATGTTCTGGAGAGGTTCTATGACTTTGGAAGTTTGAGCTATTTGAGTTTTGAATTCTAGGTGTGAATAACATGGTAAGACGTCGCTTCTACCCATCAAAGGAGGTACAAATTGAAAATTAAACACTGTAAACAATTAAAATATTTGTCACAACTACTTCTCACCAATGATCAACATTAAAGTTGTATTTATATTGATGTGAGATGGATACCACAATGGTCTCTTTTCTATCCTTCTTATCCAATCCTTCATTAGACGGGACAAAAAAGAAGAAACCTCCATTTTCATCAACACAACCAGTCTACCAAGTTTCCAAGGCTAACCCATTTTCCATGGAATTTTTGCAGATTGGAAAATCCCGAAAAAAATTCCATCCGCTCGGTTCGCTTACGTAACCACCCAAGCAAAAAAACAGAGCCTTTCTCTTCTTCTTGTTGTGTGAGAATCAATTCGTCTTCCATTCCTCTCTCCAACCACATCAACAACGGATTGCACTTGATCAACAAAGAGATCTATTTTTTCTAAAGTACACTCTCCGAGCTCGCCACTTTTTTATTTGTAATTGGAAAAACGGACCACTCCTCCACACTTATTGCTGAATAACAACAACAACACAGACCTGGATCTCAACATCCATTGACTCGACATAAAGGATGAACCACAACTCGGCTTCATCCTCCTCCACTCCTCAGCAGCCATCCTTTCTCAACCCTCTTGTGCAACAACAACAACATGCCTTGCACCATCATCGGGGATCTTCATCATCGGCACAGTCATCATCATTGGCAACTGGTAGACTTTTTGCATTTCCAGCAACAGCAGCATCCTCTACATTGAATACCAGCATGGACGAGTTGAATCAATACAATCAAGCATTGAATGCTTTGCAATCCATTGAGAATCAATTTGATTTGAACGTGGAAGAATTTCTGAATGAAGATGAAGTCGAGGATGCCACCACCTCCTCTCACTCCGGCGTGATCAACAACAACCACACAAATACTCCGAGTGGTATGAACTCGAATCATCATATCGTGACTGCTGGAGGTGATGCTGGTGCAGGCTTGTTCTTTGATAACACCTCTCTCTATCAAGCATCTCCACAGAATGCATCCCAAGCAAGCACACCATTTGGTGGTCCACCAACCAACAATTCACAAGCAAGCACCACACATCAATTGTTGCAAAATGCACATAATACTGTCATGCAACATAACAAATTGTTGCAAACTTATCTAAATAGCATGGGACAACAGGTCTCTGCCAGGCCAAATGTTTCCATTCAGCAACAACAAGGAGTGCCATCTCAAACCAATGCGCAAAATGTGGGAATGCCAAGAACATCCAGTTTTAATCAACTGACCAATTTAACCCTAACTTCACCACCACAGCCCAAAGTAAGCAGCTCGTTGAATGCTTTCGACACTCTTGTACCTTCATTCAATGGCACAAAGCAAAGCTCGTCAAAGCCAAACTCTAGTAACAATCCATCCGCTTCGTCCAACACGGCACAACAAAAAAGTTCAAGTTCATCTACGTCAACCACTTCATCCGCATCTTCTCCTTCGATGCAATTCTTTTCGACACTAGATAAAGGAATTCATTCTGTGCAGCAAGTTATTGTGAATGGAGGAATTACGAGCGTTCAAGTTTGGTCGAACTGTTTGATGCAACTCATTCCCATTCTAAAAGTCATGGATGACACCATACCTGATACAATTATTGGAGGAAAATCAGTGTCAAATCGAAAGAAGACACCTCTCAATGTTTCCATCGAAGTTTCTCTTGATCGATTCAGAATGCTAGTGAGTACAATTATTAACATGATGAGGCAAAGAAACCCACTATTGGAAAAAGAAGGAGCAGCGTTTTGTCAAGTCAGCGAAAAGTTAAGCTTAATCGTCAATTTGGAAGATTTGAGCTCTAAAATTCAACGTAATGAAATTGCCTTTAGTGATGATCTGTGGCGAGCAGATGTGTCACTCCTTATGAGCAATCAAGAGCAAGATAAGGGTCTTACTAGAGATAAAGCAAAAAAGAAAAAGAATGAGAATTTAAGAGAAGGTTTCTCAGTATTCAGTAATCCAGAAAATCCAGGTATGTCCATTTTATGAATTTGTTGTGAACATTGTTTCTTACTATTTTATGTGTGATTTGTATTTATGCATGACAGCTACTACCGTAATCCAATATGCTCCAATCAAAGCTGGTGTCGTTTCCAACAATAAGAAAAATTGTCAGCTCAGATACAAACTTTGTTATGACAATTGGCTTGTTTACTATGTTGATTCTACCAAGTTATTTGCCATTAATTGTGGTAAGAATACCAAGTCAAAGAAAAAATCATCTAAATCTACAGAGGATGAGACTGGAAAAGAAGACGAAGAAATGGATGGAGCCTCTAATGATGAACAGTCTCCTTCTTCTCCACAACTTCCAGTTACTTCAAGCCATCCAGAAAAGTCCTCACTTTCAAGGTCTGCTTCCACAGCTTCTCTGGGCTCATCTGTTTCTTCAAGCGCAGAACGGCCGTCCACGATTGCTGTTGCTTCAAACGGCAGCTTTGTTGTCTCTCCAAAATCTGGCTCCAATGCTGGTGGATATTTCATATTCATTCAATGTACCTTTGATAGTAGATTAATTACTGATCTTCAAGAGGTGAAAGTTTTTCTGGGAGATCAAGAGGCAGAAATTAGACAAATTAATCAAAATGCAATTTTCATTGTTGCTCCAAAAACGCAAATGAAAGGCATCGTTCCCATTGAGATTAGAACAAATAATTTTACCGTTTCCAATCCAAATGATCTGAAATTTGAATTTTTAGATGAAAATGCTACTTCGAACATTTTAGTGGATGTAAATGAAAAAAAGAGAAAATTCGACGCTTGCTGTGACTCGGTTGAGGTCAGCAGCGTCAATAACACAACCAATTCAAATGCATTCAATCCAGCAATAGTGAGTAACTGTGCTCCGTCATCATCGACGATGCCAAAGGAGAAGAAGAAAAAGAAGAGAAAGGAAGTGCTTACACCGTACAGACGTGAATGGGCAATTGTTATTGCCATTGACAAGTATCACCACAATGGACTTCTTCATGAGTCGTCTGCATCATCTGTACACGATGCCATGAACTTGGCCAATATTTTGACCAAGATTTATGGCTTTGAAGTTCGATTACTTCTCAATGAGGAGGCCACTTGGGCAAAAGTCAATCAATTATTTGTTTCTCTAGCTGAAAGTGACAGTCTACAAAATGATGACGCAATCTTGATCTATTTTACAGGAGTATCTATTTCAAAGCAATATATTAATGGTTACACTGAAAATTATTTGGCTCTTTATGACACTGATCCTGACAATTTGATTAATACAGCCATTTCTCAACAATCATTTGTGAATTTCCACCATAGACTCAGCGCAAAGCACATTTTGTTTGTTTTGGATACCTTCTACAATGGAATTATGATGAAGGTAGTCAATGATGGTCATCCTTCCAAAGACATGAAGTACTATGCCACCAACAAGGCAGTTCAAATGATTTGTGCTTCTCAAAGACAAACTGGTATGAGGCCAGGAATTTTCAGTAAGGAACTGGTCAACCTGTTAACCACCATGAAATGGGGTAATGATGGTATCAAGAGTGGCCACCTAACTCTCACTCCTTTCTACACCACCAGTGATCTTGGAAAACAGCTCCAACTTCGTGTACATAAGGAAACCAATGGAGTACAAGTTCCTCGCTTTGGTGACATTGAGCTAGGAGGAGGAAACTTTTTATTTATTCCTAAAAGTTATGAAAAGCATAGCTACAATTCAGAACTCGAAAGAATTGTTTCCCTACTTTCTCTCTATGAAGATTATATCCAAAATATGAATTTGGGAGACATGGGAAAGCATGAATCTTTGATGTCTTTGCTCAAACTTAAATTTTTCCAAATCTCCAATTACTACTTGCAAACATTTGAAACATTAATCAAGGAAGAAAAGATTCAGCTACGATCTGATATTTATGCAAGCCAAAAATTGAACCTTACTGAAATTATTAAGACGGTTCGTTACAGTTATTTGGCTCTCTATCGATGGGCTGACGATTGGATTCTTCATAACCCGTATCATTTGGCAGATGCCAATAAGAAGCTGTTAGATTCAAATCCAAGTGCTGTTGTGAAAAGAATTTTCGTGGTTGGTCTCCCAAATATGAGTGAAAATGATGAAAAGCAATACATCAAACTCATGAAATATCACCACAATTGCGGCATTGAGGTTCGAGTCGTTCAACATAAGGATTTAGACGACCGAAAGGAAATTCCACATAATTTTTCAATCCTGGATTCGAGACTTGCTCACTACCTCTCTTTCGAGGATGATTATCCAAAATCTGTCATTATTTTCAATAGAAAGTCGGTTGCTGATTTGTATTACTCAAAGTGGGTGTATGTATACAATCGATCGATTCCATTCAGTACTTACTTCGCAGAGAAGTATCCAAATGAGGTTGTTGAAGATATTCAAACTGATGTGGAACCCATTCAATGTCAGAGTGGATGCAACTTGGATCATACATCAGCACAAGTGACTGCTCCAAGTTCAGAGCAAGACAAAAACATGAGCTTGACTGATCCTCTCTTATCATTTGACATTCATGAGAATATTGAAACTTTACAAATTTGTTTGGATCCATTATTGCAAGGGTTCAAGAAAAAGTTCCTCGAAATGATCAATACCCCAAAGGATAAGGTATGTTTTGTGTGTGTTGTAAGAAATTAACAATTTAATTTCTTTTCAATTATGATTATTATGCAACGCTTTTTAATATTTTTGGATAACGTCTCTATTAGCATGCTCGCCATTGCGGAAAGTGTTTATTATTGCAAAAGTTCCATTCCATTAGCATGCATTATGAAAATCAAATTACTACATTTTTCTCAAAGGGTGAAATTGTCGTCCATGCAAATTTCTATGATACCATGAGACTTCGATTGCATGACATTCAGGAATATGTAGAGCGAAGTTATGTTGGTGTTATTCCCATTCATGCATGGAGAGCAAACAATAGAGCTACTCAATCACCATATTTCACACATGAGACTGTATTGGAAATTGCTGATATGAACAAGAGATTGCGAGAACGAAACTCTAATATTGTTCTTCAAAGTATATTTGTATTTTATAAGGGTTTATTTGGTCAAAATGGTGAATTTTCTGCCGGGACTTTGAATGAAAATGGAGTGACAAAAAGCACCATTATTGCTGGATTGAAATATCATAGAGATTGTGGCATTGACGTATTGGTGACATTTTTAGATCATTTGGAACAAGTGAAGGAAGCAGTTGCAGGTAATTTCTGTATTATTGATGGAAAAGTGTGCGGATCAACCACACTCTCGAGTGAACCATCAAAATGCTCTGGAACTCATTCCTATTATGTGAACTCGATTGACGGAGGAGCAGAGAATGTCAAGCAAAAGAAGGAGCTGTGGAATATCTCAAATCCAATGCCATGCCATTAGAAGAATTTTTGGCCATTCACGATGATTCATTATCTTCGGAGGCTGTTAGGGCTATTGTCGAAGATAGCAAGTAATTTTAAATCTATTCTTGTTAAATGTGTGTTATTATTATACCACTAATTTCGTCATCACTTGTAAATAAGAAAGTTAAATCAATAAATTTTGAAAATTCTTGTCTCTCCAGTTGAGCGAGCATGGTACGATGAAAATTCAACGCATAACCTTGTAGCAGGGGTAATTGTTTCATTTGTTTCAAAACCTCAATTTCCTCTTCTTTGTATCGATGTAAAACATCGGCTGTATTTGATTCAACACCATCTCTCAAATGCAACAACAATACCTCTCCAACTTGAAAATAGATTGGTTTGCGAACATGGCCTCTAAACACACATTTCAAAGTTTTTGAAGTTCCATAATCGATATCATATTGGCATTCCATCACACTTCTTGGCTTGATAACATTCACAACGATTCCATACACTTGATCTGGTTCTTCTTTGAGGCGAATATTTGCTTCTGGATGCACTGATGCAACGCATGTTTTGCGCAGAACATGTTTCTTTGATTTCTTGTTGAAAGGCATTTTTTTGTAACACAACTGCATCCTGAAAATGAAATCTGTGAATGTCGCAAACAGTGATATTATCATCGAGATTGCATTACATTGATGGAATACTCGCTCTGTTATTGAAATTTCTTACATAAGGGCCTTCTTTAAGGCATTGAAAAGAATTTGTGCCAATTTGTCAGAGCCTTTGGGTGAGAAATGTAAATTGTCAGAAGCCCAATACTCTTTTCTCTCCTCGGGAGTACATTTAAACCAATTAATCTCATTCATTAAATCAACAAACACCATTTTCTTTCCTGGAATTTGTTTTTGATTGTATTCTTCCACAAACTTTAAAATACTTTCATTCAGTTTCAGCTTTTTCTTATAAAAAACATCTCTAAATTGTTCGATATTGTCAGCATAACAGGATGGAGTTGAGCATGCAACCACAAATTCAACACTCTTTTCATTCAAGCATATTTGATACATGTCAAGCAAATTTTTGAACACTTGCTCACTTGAGCTCTGTGAAAAGACAAAATCATTAGTTCCTCCAATAATAATGACACCTCTATAATCCTGGAGTGGAATCAATGGAACTTCATTTGGATACATGTTATCAAAAGTTTCATCAGGACGATGATATTGAACATCCTTCTGTGAAAGTTGTTTCTTTAGAAATCTTGGCAAACGATCTTTCATTTCAGGTGTTTGTTCTCCATTCACTCCGAATTGATAAACGTTGTAGGATGTTCTCAACGGTACGTCTTTTGGTATATTATTTTCAATTATAATTATGGAGCTATGATCCTGATTAGTACCAATAGGTTCATTGAGCAATCGCTGTAATTCTACAGAATAGGGATGATAATTCATTCCATTGTTATAAAATCCTCTCGTAAGAGAATCTCCAATAGCCATGATCGGAAAGGAAGTATCATCATGACTAGACTCAATTTCTAGTACTACTGGTTTTTTCATATTATTATTCTTTTGAAGAGAGGCTTGGGATGATTAAGAAGACTTGTTTTTTATCACGACAATGATCATCATGTTCTAAATAGATCTATTTGTTTGCCAATAATTATTGTATCGGATACAAGTTGGATCATTTTTTTGTGCATGAACAGGTTCTTCTTCTTCTTCTTCCCTTAATGACTCTCATGATGGGTTTGTAGATCAAGGATAACCATAATTACTGAATATCTCAGTTCCAAGTTCAGCGAAGGGATGTTTGAAATGTTTTTAATTTTTACATTAAAAATTTCCATCAACGTTCATGGGATCCAAACACTCTTCTCGACAACATCATCAGACACGTTTTAAAAACATAACACGGACCAAAGTTTGGAATCAACAACCACTAGACACTTCTCAACAAAATAGTTTTAAAATTACAATGTCTGAGTCTTCCGATAATGATCAAGAACTTCCAAATTTTGTTGATTTTGACGATGTGGATCAGGAAAGGAAAACAAGCAACATGACAAATAGTAGTAGTAGTAGTGGTCGTGAATTTTTGGAATCATGTCCTGCATTTATTTTGGATTGTTCGAGCAGTCGGAATGAATTTCTATCGAGTGATAAAAATTCTGAATTTAAATCGTATCAGTCCATTCGGAAAGTGTTATGTGGAAGTAGACATTTATTTATTTGGATGGATGAAAAGTCATCAATTCCTGGTGCATCATGTCAAGAAAGCAATCGATTGGATGATTCAAAGACGTTGATTACGGTTCAACATGCATTGTTTGCTTGTGGAGGTATGTCATTAATGAACCGTGACAAGAGTTGTTCAACTATTCAAATTTCTTCAAATGATTGACATGGAAATTACAATGCGTTGATCGAAACGAATGGATTTCATGCAAATTCATTCATTTTCATTTAACACATGATCCTATTGTTTTCGTCGACAACTATTAGACAACGACTATTCACAATGTGGATGCACTTTTCAATCCAAGACCAAATCTCCAACTATTCAAAAGGTTGATTTGAATATTCCCCTTTCCGATTGTACTCATATTCCTGAAAATGATTTGAAATTGTTACGACAAGTTTCCAACCAACTTTGGCATTTGAAAAATGTGTACACGATTTGTAATTATTCATTCTTTCACATTGTTACCACAGAAAACGATTTACAATATGAATTATTAGTGGCATCTGGATGGAATAATGTTGGATGTTGTGGCGTGGGTGACTCATCAGGAAGCTCAGTAACACGAAAAATTGTCTTGTTTCATTACAATGGAAAGCAATCAGCGTTTTTGCCAGAACATGAACAGATTTCTCTCGTTTCAGCTGGAGTAAGTGTTGTACTCAACTCGTTTGAATGACCTTTTGAAATTTCACACATTAACATGACCTTATTTGAAAATTTTAAAAAAAACATTAGGGTTGTAACTCCATTCTCGTCTCATGGAATTCCCTCAAACGTACTCAACAAGTATACATGTGTGGAGAAACTATTGAACACATTTATGGCAATTCCAACAACTTTCCTGGATCCGTCTTTTCTCTCGATTCAAATTTTGTGAATCAATACATCATGACACAACACTCGTCGAGTGATAGAACTATTATCAAAATCCATGCTGCCTATGGTTCTTCTCATTTTCTCCTCTCTGATTGTTCCTTGCTGTCGTTTGGACATTTTGCTCTTAGTGACCCTACACACAACCGAACGGTAGTAGAACCTCATTGGATTGATTCCAATCAACTCGATGGAGAGTCCATTAAGGATTTTGTCGTCTATGAATCCATCTTCGCACTCTTAACCTATGAAGGAAATGTATGGGTTCCAAGTTCCAATACCGAAGCATCTAAGAAATCATGCACAAGCTTAACAGTCTTTGAATTCGGACCTGGATCTATTTCTCGAATCAGTGTCTCTTTAAACTATGATGGAGTGATTTGTCAATGCGAGGACAATAATATTTATCTGATTTCAAAGACTCCCTATTTGCTGGAACCTCCAACATCATCATCATCCTTCAGCAATACAAAGACGGAGAAGGTAAATTTATTTCATATAACGATGGATCGTTTTATGAAACGACATGATCGTATGAAAAACAAATCCAAGCGGTTATTGGGAAAATTATCAGAGATGGTACTGGATGGCCATGCGGATGTTTCATTACACGGACTTCATGGCCTGTTTTTAGTATTTCATATGAATCAAAGGAAGGAGAGGGCTAAACAACAAATGTGCCAGAAATTATGGAATCAAGTAAGGACGAGCTTGGATCTTCCTAAAAATCCATTTGTAGATGTTTGGATCCTGTAGAATGTTATTGTAAAACGAAATATTAATATTTTAAATCTTGTAACATTCTCTCGAGTCTGAATAATCTTTGGAAGATATTATTGAGAATTCGGAACAAGTCAAATTTGGATATTCATTATTAATGATGTTTATTGTGAAAAGCCTTAAATCACCAAAAAAAAATGAAACGAGAAAGCAAGTTGATGAAATTTAGTGTGATTATGGATCCTTTCATTGTACCTCTTCAGTTGGAGGATAGTATTCAATGTCTAGCTCCATCCAATAAGATGACGAAGCAACATGATGATCATGTATCCATAGAGATGGATGAATTGGTTGAACAACAAGATCATTTCAAGCTCTCCGATAGGAATTTGAGCGTTTTGGAACAAGAACTTCCATCAGAAATTATAATTTATATTTTACAATTTTTAACTGCACACGATCTCGGAATATTGAACAGGACTTCAAGAAATTTTAGATATTATTGGATTGGTTCTCGATCAGGATTTAATTGGAAATTTCTTCATGAATTTAAAAATCATAGTGATTATCATTTATTTATTGGGCCTGACACGGACAGTGAATTGTCCAGTTACTTGTTCAAAAAGTATTGGTGTCGAAGATTTGAACAGTCCTTCAAGAAATTAGAGTACGGAAGAGAAAGCTTTAACAGTGATTTTGCTTCCATTGCGCTACTAGGACCTCCTCATTCTGGAAAAACAAGTTATTGTCGATCGTTTATGAGGAGTGAGTGGCCTCTTAATGACAATAACTATCAACCTACTGTAAAATTTCAAACCTGTTGCGTGTCCTTTCGAAGATCAAGTGGCTCAACCACAGTACTTAAATTGTGTGATGTTGGGTTTACAGATAGAACCATGTTCCAACAAATGCTTTTCATGAATTTTGTCATGTTCTTTTTTGATTTGAGTGACGAACAAAGTTTTGAGGAGTGTGTGAAATATATCAAGCATTTTGTGCAAGTATTGAGAAAACAACCACAACAATTGAATTCACATTTACTTTCACATCACAAAACAGTATGCATTGTTGGCGCTAAAAGTGATTTACCACGAAAAGTTCCAGATGAAAGCATTCAAAAACTTTTAAACACCATCCTTCCCAATGAAGGTGTGTTGCTTGGCGATTTGAGAATACAATATTTTGAACTAAGTTCAAAAGAAAATAAGGGAACATGCTATCCATTGTATTTTATAATGAGGACACACTTGAAGTCAAGAGAGGCAACTGGAGTGTGAAATTTCTTCCATTCCATTGGTTTGGAAATTTCGTATCACTTGGATTTCCTCTTGCATGAATCTTGTCATGATACCTTTATTGATTTCACAACAGAGAATACATCATGCTAGGACAGTTATTTACTTTTTATTCTTTTTGTTTTTCCACTCATTTTCAAAATCTTCAATCTTGGATGTGATGTTCACAGGTTTTCCTTGTTTTAACAATTCAACAACAACACGACCAATGTTTCTACAATCATCAATTCCTGAATGATGTCTTCCAATTAGATCCAGCTTTAAATCTTGCAACATGCAAGTCATTCCATGAATGGATTTGTTGAATAATTTCGAATATACTTTTTTTAAATTAGTCCAAGAAGAGAAGTAGGAAGGAACTTTGATTTGTTCTTTTCGACATTGTTTGGTGATCATGGTCTGTGAAAGTTAAAGAATGAAATTAAATATCAATCTGTTTGAATCATTAAACAACTTACTTTGAGATCCCAATCACCACAGGTTACAAACGCAAATTTCAAATTCTTGTTAATGAAATTCTCCATCATCCATTCATTGTGCAATTTCATGACTGTTTCAAACTCCACGCCAGCATCCACCCATTCTTGTTGAATTCCAGTCAATTCTTTACAAAATTGAGTCAAAATCTTATTTTCTTTTGGTTTTACATAATAATGAAATTCAAAATCTGTTTGCAATGTTCGGGCATTGATGGCCAATGTGGGAAATTCAATAATTTCATTTCGGAAATTTTTGATTTTGTCATCACACGTAGCTTCAAAATCCAAAATGAGATAATAATCAAAACTAGGAGAGGCTGAGGAGCTTGATGGTGTCGAGTTCATCGTTAGAGATTCACTAGTGTGCACAAATATTATCAACCACAACAATGATGAAGTTGTTTTTTTTAGTGTTTTATGTTTGATCAAGTTCAAGCTGCAGCTTTTACTTTCAAATTGCAAATTGAAAAGAAACCTTGAGAGTGCACTTGATATCATGTTACAACATTTAATAAAATTCTATGAACATGAAAATGTTTGGCACTTCAATATGCTTCAAATGATACAATCGTTCATATCATTTGAAGCATATTGAAATGCCAGACGGCGCTTCGGGTTTATTTCGTGAGCTTTATTTTTGTGGTTTTTTTTAATAATTCAAAATATTTTTCTTTTTGTAAACAGGAAAGTTTAACGCTTCGGTAACTGTTTAACTCGTACATGGTTGGCTGAATGAATCATGATCAATCCTTTACCATGCTTGAACGAATGTTTGTATCAACCACTCTCAGATTTCTCTGTTCAAAAAAATGATTGCAAATTTCTATCGGAAACACAAGACCAAATTATTATGGGCAGGTGTGATTGGTGGTTTGGTGAGCGTGGGTGGAGGGATTGCCTATTATTGGTATCGGAAGAAGAAGGATGAAGAGAAGGAGAAAGCTAAGAGAGAACAACAGATGAGATATTTATTTTCCGAGAATAATAATACTGCCAAAGTAGCCTTGTTATCTGTAATACCACAGGTGAGTAGTTTTAGATGATGATAAATTGGCTGTGATGATGATAATACGTGTAAAATTGATGTAATTAACTGGACAATGGAAATTATTATTTTGAAAATGTAAATCATGAACGGAAAATAATTATATTCCACATAAAAAAGCTGTTGGAAGAAATTGAGAAAGCCTATCCAACGCAATCTTTGGTAGAAGAATTAAAG
This sequence comes from Naegleria lovaniensis, assembly GCF_003324165.1. Classification (NCBI taxonomy): domain Eukaryota; phylum Heterolobosea; class Eutetramitea; order Acrasida; family Naegleriidae; genus Naegleria; species Naegleria lovaniensis. The sequence goes on from NW_025407827.1 coordinate 195,977, forward strand.
ACACAAAAGAATTTATCAACGGAACGAAAAAAGAAGCTTTGGGAGAAAATCAAGCTTGAATCATTCACAAGAGTTATTTCTTCTATCTATGCTCTGTGCATGATGGATACCATCTTGTCAATACAAATATCAATGATCGGAAGACACTTGTATATGGAACACACTTACAAGAACAAGAAAATTGAAGAAGGAATTGAAGATGAAAGACTCAAGAATCACTTATCGCTTTCCTCTGACAGAAGAACACAACATCGATTCTTAGGATACGCTGCTCATTTCCAGAATGTTGGTCTCCCAACATTGATATCATTGGTGGAGTCTGTTGTTAAGGCTCATATTTCTGACTTGTCACTCAAGCATCTTTTCGCCATAAACGATTTTAAGGAATTGGTGGAAAATGTCAGGAAAAATGTAGAGCAAAAATTGGACTTTCCTCCATCCTCCACAACAAACAATGCAGGCCCAAAAATTGCAGAATTATTACTGCCTGATCTGTCTCAAATTCCTGAAGCTGAACAATCTGACACTAATGCTGGAGACAACAAAAATAGCTATTCTTCAGCCCTTAACAAGTCCACCAAAGAAGAAAATGACAAGGTTCTAAAGCTATTGTACGAGTTGTCAGATCTCATTGAATCACCAGAATATTTTAATGTGTTCAGAGAGACTTGCAATAGTGCATTTGCTGTGTTATATGGACGAATGGAAGAACAAATTACCAAGACTGCTAAAAGAAGTGAAGATGTGGATGCTCCACTCCGTTTACCAATGGTCAATGTTAGCACATGGTTAACAAAAGAACTGAGAGTGATTATGAGCAAGAAGGAAGATTTGGATCTTTCAGAGCCTGGTTACGTAGAACAGATTCATACAAGCCCATTTCTGACCAAATATAGCGTACTTATTTATGCCAGAGATTTGCTTCTCTACGAGTAGTAATATTCACTGTAGTGACAAGTATGATTTGGAGCAAGCCCTTTGCCAAGACAATAATACCAATTCACTTGAGCGATTTCACTAAATGTGGCCAAGAATGAAACCTGAAGGTTTTGACGCAAATGAGACCACTAGACGATCATCATCATTGCCAACATTAGAATTAGACATACACCCAACTATTCTGGTATTGATAGTTGAAATATTTGGCTGATAGGTCACTGATACGTTCTAATGATATCAAATAATTATTTGTCAAATTACAATATAATTCAATGTTTGTGTAATATATTACGAGCATATGTACATCACTTTTGGCCATCTCATGACCTATCGCTATTGTTCATTCTTCTTTTGCAATAGCATTGTACACCAATCGTCAACAATCACTGGCCATGCATCACCAGCATCATATTTCGTTAGATCATCACCAACGTTATGGACAAAGTCAATAAATAAATCCCAAGAATCTTTTTGGATTGCTCTCTTGTACGTGTTCTCGACATAATCACACCATTCGTTAATCTTTTTGTATCTGTCACTAAGAATTAAACGCCATGTTGCAGATGCCATCTCTGCTGACATGCTCTTTGCTGATGGTTCCTTTGAATATTGATAGCACCAAATATAAAACTTTTTAAACTCTGCATTGTTATTAGTGATTGGTTGTTCCCAGGTTGGTGCTTTGCTTTTAATGTCCTTCATCGAATAACAACCATTTCGTTTGAATCCATCAATGAATTCTTTATGCTTGATTTTATATTGTTCGGTTGCTCCGATCTTGTACAAGATAATCAACAGAATTCGTTGCTCCGGATTAATACCAATATCTTCAGCCATCTTGAGAATGCCTTCCGTTCCGATATAATCAACGTCGTCCTCATTACTTGGATCTTTTGGATCTAATGCAGCATATTGCGCATATAATTTCTCCATCTCATCTCCACTATTCACTGTTGATGTGGTAGCATTGGAAGAAGAAGGTGTTGTTTTGTTTACCGATGATGATGAATTTGAGGATGTATTATACGTGTTGGTTGTGGTATTTGTTGTTGTGTAGTTATTATTGTTTTTAGTCGTAGTAGTAGTTGTTGTTGTAGAAGACGAATTGTTATGTTTAGAGGATGAACCGCCCATCTTTGATCAAGAAACAATGATGTTGTTGTTGGAATCGGAGAGAGAGATTTTTGATGCTTCTGCTGCTGGTGTATGACGAAAGAGTTTTTTTTTGGTATTTGTATTTTTCAATAACTCTGAGAATGATGATGGATTCGATGGTCAGTGTGTGGTGAATATTAGAGAGAAGGTTTGAAAGGAAATGTAATGAATCGAGATGCGTTTCAACGTTCGAGTGCCACGTCGTGGTTGGGTTCTATTGTTTTTGATGAAAGAAGAAAAAGGGGAAGTTGGAACTCTATCACGAGAACATTTAAGCCTTGTTACAAAACCAAAACACATCCAACGACCATCAAGATCGATGAGGCAAGTGTTCTCTTATTGTCTTGGAAAGAGATGGGAAATCTTGTTGTTGAAAATCCTTTTGTAGATCCGATCCTGAAACACAAATATCTCAACATTAAAAAAAATGAACAAGCTTTTCATTCATCATTATGGACATTCTCTTCCGAACAAGCTTGCACTTGGAATGGCCATAATCATAATTTTATATGGATTAATATTAAACTTCATTAGGGTAGATCAATATCCAATGAATTTTGTACAGGGTTCGTTGTTCATGGACCGATCAACAAGGCAGGATGCGAAAGTATCTGAGTCATTCACACAATCATGGCCGCTCCGAATATATTCATCATCAGGAAAAGTGAAAACCAATACCAAATTATCATCACTTCGAACCATGAAACATATGCATTATGTGGATCTAAGTACATTGGAAAGTGATCAACATAATCAAAACGATGAACCAAATGGAGCCAATAATGGAACCATTGTGGTGGATATGCCCCAAGGAGGAGTTGCCTTTACTATTGTAACAAACTTGAGTGTTGGAGTTGTTTTTCTCGTATTGTTCATATTGTTTCGACCTTTTCTTCCTCTCTTCAATTTGAAAGAAAAGAAAACGCTTTTAAAAACTGTGAAAGAAAATATCAGGTCTCGAAATAATTATATCAATTACAAAGATAAAGGTGGCGATATTTATCCAACAGTGGATGAAGATTTATTAGAATCGTCCTCGATTATTAATAGAGAAAAACAGGATACCAAATTTGCAAACTTACTTGATTTTAATGAGGAAAATGACGCAGATGAAGTAGAAGAGGATGTTGAACAAACAAACACAACTATTGCAACACCAGTCAGCCTTTCAGAGTACAACTTACTTGGGTCATCGTCTCCAATTGTTGAAGATAGTCCCAGAATTTCCATACAACATTTGAGTCAAGCTGAAAAATTATCACAGGCTGCATCCAAATCACCACAAAGAAAATCATCCTTTGCTAAGCCTTACCAAACTAAAATGGAACGCTTTCAGGCAGCCATGATTGACTTTTGTCGCGAAAAATGGAAGTTTTTGGTAGAATTTGTGAAATTTAGTGTTGATGTGCTGCTTTCATTTGTCTCTAAAAGACACAACCATGAGGATATGGAACGCCTCTTGAATAGATATTCTAGAGATGTAGCTGTATACTTACTCTTCCAGAAGGAGTTCATCTCTGCCATGATAGTTATTAGTGCTCTTTGTGCAATAGTATTGCTACCGATCCACCTGACTCAAGAAACTGATATTGAAAACAAAAATTTTGATTTCAATGGATTTAACGTAGCTCCAAGTGACTATCCATTGTTAAAAACAACCATATCCACTGTATTGGATAGCCCATTCCTATTGTTGATCCATGTATTTCTCTCTTTTGTAGTGTCTTTCATATTTGGCTTATTTTTGTTCAAGTTTACGAGACATGATATTGTTACCACAGAACATTATGGATCCAAGAATGAAGTGATACAAACAGAAGTCATTAGCTCGCACAGCGTGCTCGTTCAAGATTTGCCAGGCGATTTTAATAGTGAACCTCAATTTGAGAAAATGGTTCGAGGTAGGTTCAGCTAGCATAACATTGGTCTCATGATTGGACGCATTTAACACATACGATTCAACTCATAATTAGAGGAACTATGTCCTGGGTTAAATGTAGTGAAAGCAGTACTAATTTATGGTAAGCATTTTTCTTAGCATTTGTTACTCACTGAGTTTGATAGATGTGTATGATAGAATTCAAATGCAAAACGATTATCAAGACATTTGTGATCAATTAGAACATAACGAATTTCTGCAAGATCTTCACCATGCTCATAAGAGAACATTTTGGAGATACATGTACCGTGACAGATCTAAAAAAATTGAAACACTGAAGAAACGAAAACGAGAATTACGACTTGACATGCAACATTGGGATGCAATCTATCATCGTGTTAAAAATGATGAATATGGAGCTGAGCATGACATTATACCATGTTTAAAATATGGTTTTATAGTTTTTGAAACCACAAAAGATGCCCAAACATGTATTGATAATTATTACAAGCGTGGAGACATCAAAATGCCAATTAAGGCCTCAACTATTTCTGATTTGGATGAGAGTGGAGATGTTGTGAACATTTCTACCATTAGAACCATATCATTCCAAATTAAACAAGCATATGAGCCCAATGACATCAACTGGGAAAATATGCTCACATATACTGGATTTTGGGATGGACTTCGAAACTTCTTGATGCAATTTGTAGTCATTTTGATTTTCATTTTCTTGACCACACCGATGGCCTTGTTCTCCTCATTGGAATCTTTGACACGAATTCCCATTGTACACATTTCCTTATTCAAGTTTAAAGGTAAGTCAAGTTATTGTGTGACAGTGTGTGCTTGAATAGACAAACAAATTGAACATTATTTCATCCCAATTTCCCAATTGGAATTTAACAGAGAGTGCTGGAGAATTCGGATCAGTCATATTTCAATATACCCCAACGCTTGCTCTCCATCTCTTCTCCATTTTCCTTCCCTATGGTATCTGGTATGCTCAAGACTTTTCCAAGTTCCGATCCAAATCAAGATACATGAGAAAACTCATTTCCAGATTATTCATTTATCTCGTACTTTCTACATTGATCATGCCAATGCTTTCATTAACCAGTTTTGATGCTTTTATCAATCTGGTTCAACAACAAGGTAACATTTCAGAAATGCTCAGCAATATGGTAGGTGTTTTTTCATTTCGAATATCATCACACAAATCACACAAATCACACACTTGTCAAGTTTCTTCCTGGAGCTGGATCCTATTTCTTTAACTTTGTTCTTCAAACAGCTATTTTGAAGAATTGTGAAGATATTTTGAGAGTTTATAATTTAATTTATTACTTGTGGGGAACAAGATATCTACCAAAATGTAGTCCTCTTCAGAAATTGAAAGCATGTGAACTTTCTCTCTTCTACTTTGAATATGAATATCCATTCATGTTGTCTATTCTTGCCATTTGCATTACCAACTCACTATTTTCTCCATTGATTTTATTCTGCTGTTTATTATATCTCATTTTCAAACATTTAGTGGATCGATATGTCATTATGTATATTTATGGACATGTCGCTGAGGGAGCTTGTCAAGGTGTGCTCACCAACAATTTTAAATCTCACCGAAAATTAATTTCACTTTTGTGTTCACTTGTCATGGCAATTATGGCCATCTATCACGGAAGTATGACATTATTTTTTGGAATTAGAATCAAAGCCAATGCATGGTTTATTTCACATACAGTGCTTAGCGGAATTGCTTTTGCAGGAATTATGGCAGTTTGGTTTACCTATTTTACCAAAAACACAACTGCAAAGGATTTCATTCGACAACGGATATTTAAACCAATCAGAAACTTCTTCATGACAGGATCCATCACATCCTATTCCAATGGTTCACTCAATGAGGAACAGGAATTTAAGGCTGGAGATACGCATTATTATCGTTCGTATGGTAGTGATCAAAATTCCAAAGTTAACTTTTCAACACTCACCAAACCTAAGGAAGAGTTGCTCGAACAAATGAAAAGAGCCTACGAACCTCCTTTCAAATATTTTATTAACGAGTTGGATGCTGACAAACAACTTGTCATTTAAGTAGTAAATGAGTGTATAACACTCTAGTCAAAAAAGTAACAAGTTGTTGTTGAGTCTGGACATTTGAGCAATGCTTGACACATCTCAAAACTTGTTCAATGCCTTCTCCAAATACTTAGTGATGTTTGGTGAGCAATGGATACCGTCTAGGAACAATTCTTTTTTCAAACCCTTTCCATTATTCGTGAGCAATTCATCTAAAAAGTCTAAATATCGAATACCATTCTTTGCACATTCAATCTTGAGATGAGCATTAAACATTTTCACGGTGTCTCTGGTCATGTCGAGCACTGGAGGAGCTGGATGCACATACAAATCGTACTTTTCTTTTGCTTTCAGTAACTCCTTAATATAATAACTGATGGTGACGGCAATACCTTCCTCAATATTTTTGTACTTGAATCTGTCAACAGAGACCCACAGCCCTTCACGGCAATCAATTTCTCCAAACATGAAAATAACTCTAGAACCTTCAGGAATGGATGCTAGACAGCTGAAATAATTTCTCTTCGGATAAAATTTGGTGTTTTCTCGCAAATGGAAACATTTACATCCTGTCACTAACTTGGTCAACAATAATTGTTTGGTTCCTTTAAAATTAATGACCTGAAAAGCAGAACTCAGTGAATGCGATTCTCCAACAAGATACATGTGATTTTCCTCAATATTGTCAACTCCCTTAACAGGAAGAGTCTTGTACAAGTATTGCGAAAGCAATTGAGTAATGGTGCAAAAGTAGGCATGCTCGTTTCTAATTTGTGTATTGTGCAACTCCCGCTTCATTCGTTCCTTCTCTAAAGCTTGAATAAGTTTAGGCATACATGATAGAAAACCACAAATATAGCAAATTTTCACCACTGTAAAGCCCACAGCTAAAAAATCCAAATCTGGTTGTGTGTTTTTGTCATTCAATCGATGTTTTGCAATTGTCTCTTTCAATTCTTTCAAATTAAAAGTCTCTTCTTTCTTCCAAAAAACTGCTCCACAATCATCAATAAATGTAGTTTCCAAAGTATCTGCGTATTGTTGAGCATACTCCCCACAGTAATATTTCTGAGCTATTTTATCAGTATTTTGAAAAGGATCTTTGAGCGTATCGAGTTGATCAATTTGATTCAGGACCTGATTTGTAGGAATTATCATGGATCGAGAAAGATGATCGTTGAACGCTGTATCCATAAGTCACAACATACCTCCAATAAATGGTGTGATGAAAAATCACCACTTTTAAAATTTGGATTTTTCTCGCAAAAGGTTTTTACCTCACGCAATGCATCAGCATATCGTACATCAATTTCCAAAGTGTGAATTAAATTCAATAAATATGAGACATTGTCAGGAGCCAAGTCCAAAGCTAATTTGTACAATTCGACTGCCTCGGTAATACACGAAAATTCCTTAATAATAAGAGCCATCCATGCAACACCAGGAGCCATAGCTGGCGTCAGGTTGTTTTGGCCTTGAGAAATGTGATCAATCAGTAATTGTACTCCATTCTCAGCAACAATATCTGAAAGTAATTCTTTGGCTACCTTATTTTCTTTATCTACAACAAGGACTCGAATCAAAGCAGTGAGAGCATCCGATGGATCTTTTGACTCTCTATAAACATAGGATGCATATTCCAAAAGCGCTTCGATATTATTCTCATCTTGCTTTAGCACCGTAGCTATTAATGTAAAAGCTTGATCTTTTTCGTGTAAGTTTAGCAAGCATTTTGAAAGATCCAATTGAGCACTTGCCATGATCTGTTTCAGTTCTGCTTTTTGCTCTTCTTTCGCTACATTTTGTACTTGATCCAGAATTTTAATTGTATTCAACAAGTATTGAATACAGTCCTTGTATTGTTTTTTTCCTAAATAACATTTGGCAATCTTGTTGTGCACAGTAAAGTCTAAGGAATCCGTTTTCAGAATTTCTTGCAAATACTTTAAAGCTCTGTCGTACATATTGGCAGTTAAATAAACAGTAGCAATATTGTTGTTACACCCCATGACATCAACATTGGCTTTTTTGATTTTCTTATAGGCTTCTACGGATTGCTATTGTTGTTTGGTCGTGTGAGTGAATTTGGACAATAATATCTCTACATACTCTGTACTTTTTGGCTTGATAGAATTGAGCTGCGTTTTTAGCAAGATCTTGTAATTCTTTTTGAGATAGAATGGTTGTCTGTGGTGCAGAGGATGATGTTTTTCCTCTCTCCTCCCTACTATTACTACTACTGCTACTAGAAGACATGGTATGGCTTGTTGCATCGGATCCTGATGTTTTGGTTATTTGGCTTTGAGTGCTCATTGATGATGATGATGAGGCTTTGAGTTGATTCTCGTCGAGGCTATTCTTTTTTTCATCGGTGGTACCTGTCTCCTCTGATGCTGTAACGATGAATATATCCATCTTATCTTTCAGAGTATGAATGGGTCTGTTGTTTTCATTCCGCAACTCAACCAAAACTTTTCCTTGTTTTTTCAATTCAAATTCATGTTCTACCCAAAACTTTAGAGCCTGTATTTGATGTTGCCGTTGTTGATTCTTATCGGTTTGCCATAGCAAAATTTTGGTTGTTTGTGTACTCTCCTCATGTACATAGATCTTGATTGTGCCAGACATTTTTTCGTGATGAGTTGTGTGTGAAATGATGACAACAGTGGGCATTCAATGAATCCAGTTAGTAATTCTATTATTAATTGTGAGACTTGAGTACACACCCTGTTCTCTTATCCAAGTGATCGAGTTGTTGTATGGGACAAGTTAGACCGCAATCATGATCAAATATTTAGAGAGAATCTCTTGAATAATAACATTATACAAGATTACTTCTTGGTGCAATCTTAAAATTCAATTCTTTTCGGACCTGTTCCACAGGTTTATCCAAATAATACTTTTCAAAATAGACTGACATGAGGAAGTTGCAATTTCTTCCAGTATCAAAAGCCCAAGGAATAAACACAGTGGCTAATTCCTTCTGTTGTTCAAAAGTGAGTTGAGTGAATGGTGCTGCAGCTCCACTCAACAACGTCATGGGTAATCGGGTTTGGAAGAATTCAATCCATTTGACAATAATTTCGGCATAGACGGATGGAGGTAAATCAGCCAACACATGGAAATAATCATGGGTTTGTCTGTATCTGAACATTATATAGGCCAGTTCTTCGTCATCCACAAAACGTACGGGAGGTCTCTCACTTGCTATAAATCCATTACTGGACATGAACTTGTAATAGGCTCCTCCAAAGGTATCTGGTGGTAATGTTGAAATATATTCCCAAAATTGTGGATTCACCTTCTCATCAATGTTAGGACGTTCCTTGAGAATTTCGTTTCCTTGTTTCGAGAGAACCATTTGATTCCTCACATATTCCAAGGCTTGAATGCCTGTGGTTTCTCCGAGAGCACCAACCATGTCGGTTCTCAGTGGTCGGAATGCTGATATCAGAGTCGAGCCAGCAACAATTAGTGATTTCTGAAAGAGTGATGTTGGATAGTGTGTCGAGTACAGAGGTTTGCTCACCGAGGGCGAGAAGAGAGTATCACCTGCTGCCTTCAACAATCTGCTCATTTTATTTCTGTTTATGGAAATTCGCATGACTTGTCGATGTAATATTGTAGAAACAGGAATATAATACAACAAGCTTTTGCACGTTTTTACCCAAAACTTTATTGGAAGCCTGGTTTTCATTCACTACTTGAATTTTTGATGGAATGTGATATGACTTTGGTCAGCTCAATAAATTAATCCCTTTGCTCAAATTCTTTGTCTATCGTCTTCCTGCAGTCCCTCTCAAACAGGTTAGTTTTTTAAATTTCGCAAATTAAAAAAAATTCACCGAAAAGCTTTATTATTGGGAGTGGCTGCTTTTTGAGTCAGCGTTAAATTGGTCTAAAACCAACATCACATCAGTTGAGTTTTTAGAAAAGCTGATTTTGTGTCTACAAGGTGTTGTACCTCAATTCCGATTACTAATCCCGATCATTGATTAGTGAAAATAGAAATATATAATATAATAATTCACAGTTCATCATGAGTAACAACAACATTACGGAAAACAAAAAACAACACAAAGAACACACAGTGTCTCCAACGGAAGAGCCAGTTTTTGGATCAGACTTGAATACAAGAGTAAATTCAGCAGCAACAATAGGTTCGCTCAAGTATCCATATCACGTCAAAAGCTTATCGGTTGAGGGATTGGAATCGTCAAATAGTTCAGATTTAAAATCAAACGAGCAATCTCAACAATCAATACAACAACAGCAACATGGTTCTGGTCGATTTTTATCATCCATGTTTGGTTCGGTAAACCAAAATATTCAACCATCATTTCAAAAATCTACTCCTTCCTCATCTGTGACATCTTCTGATCAAAAAGAACGAGAATGGGGAATTTTTTGTATGGAAAACAAAACAGACAAGCCAATATATTGGGGAGTCAAAGGATTGCACATTCATTGGAAAAAAGAAAACAAGCCAATAATTTTGCCGAGTAAGAGCAATCCTTTGTATGAATTTCCACCTGCTTACTACTTTTACAATCAAGAAAAAACCACTTCCTCCTCGTCAGCCCGGTTAAAAAGCCACAAACATTTTTTCTTTTCTTCATGCCATTCAGTAGATTTAACAAATGAAGGTTTGTCAGACTGGAACAACATCATTCGATTTAAACTGGAACCAAACACATTTTGTTTAGGACGATTTCCATTTCATACATATTCTGATTATTTCATTTTGTTAGTTGGTTTACATGATTCAGAGTCAACTCGTGGCAGTCACGTAAATTGGTCAACCTCACCAAATTCCAAACCTGAAAAAGAGGACGCTTCAAAAAACGACTCCATATTCTCGAGATATTTTGGAAACACTAAAAACTCATTTATGAACTATATACCCAGAACACAGACATCAGTTGAGGTCATGGAAGAGTCCGATGACCAACCAACCTCAGAACAAAAGAAAGATCCCACTTCTACCGACAAAAAGACAACTAATAAGAAAAAACTGCCGTTTCACTGCAAGGCCTATTACATTGAACACTTTCATAATAAGGATGTAATTTTGGCTGCAACTGTAACCAAGTCATTATTTCTTTTCAGTGACTATACCACTTTTACTCTCGAACCAATTACCTATAGATTTTTCCCAAATTACCGTCCCTGTGAGAACGCATCTGCTGAGCAGATAAAGTTATCTAACAACATCTACTTTGATGAAATTAGGGAAATTTGTATTAAGAAAGGATCCAAAAAGAAAGTGAACGAAGGGTCCTCAAGAAATGCGTTGCAATTTCATGGTTTACAAATGTACGAGGATGAAGCTAACAATACCCTACGAGAGAGTATTTTATTTTTCTTTTTATTTATGAGAAAGTTGTATGAGAGACTTAATATTTTACTTTTACTGGACGAATCTGAAATTGAGCAACCAAGTGACTTGGGTGACGATTTAGTAGAATATCTCATGAAATTTTTGATAGGATCCAAAACAATTGTAACCCATACTGACAGCCAAAAACGAGATGTGCTCAAGTGGTTCAAATCTTGTGTAAAGTTAATTGGGTTCAACAATGGAAAAGACTCCAAAGATAATAGATATGTTTTATCTAGGAGCGATGAGTCTTTCAGTAGATCATTTGAAATGTACAAATTTAACGAAGACAGTACTGATACAGAGGAATTTTTCAACACTGATGAAGAGGAGCAAAATAAGCAAACAAAACGACCGATTTGTCACGTTGATGGAGTTATAGTACTATCCACTGTAGGAAACAAAATGAGCAAAGATTTTAAAAACAAGCTAAAGCTTTTGGAAGGCTTTCCCACTCTTTATGTCCTTCATGGCCTTGATAAGTGCACTGACATTTATGACGCCATTAAAAGGAAGGAAAATGCTGAAATTGAAATTTCGAACCTGTACATCAACTCAAAACCATACATTGTTCAACACAAGACCATCATGACAAAGTCACAAACAGACTCCACAGAACTTATCCTTTCACAATTTTTCCGAGAGGTCATTGACGTTGCGCTAGAGCGAGCGGCCGTTCATCACACAAAGCTCGAGTCATCCACATCCATTAATTCTGTCATGAAGCTCTTTTCGAATTCAGAAGTTAAAATTGAAATTAAGGATTTACAAGATTCTGAACAAAAACGAAACGTTTGGTTTTTCGGCCTGGACAACGAAAGAGAAACTGTTTCTGCTGCAGTGAATAGTCTTTACAATACAAAGTATTTTGCCAAATCCAAAGAAAAGAAGAAACATTCAAAACAGACGAACATTCTGGTTTGTGTGAGAAGTAGAGAGCAATTTATGAATGGAAAAGATATTATTCCAGAGAAGAAAATACAATCCATGAATCAGTATGTTCTTGTGAAGAGAACGATCACAGACCTATGGAGCTTGAATGCAACGCTGAAGAGAAGACGTAGTACAGATAATACAGCTTCGACCATGAAAAAGTCCCATAGTTATGGAGCTCTACAGTCACTGGCGTAAGTATTTCAGCGCATCTTGATTCATGTTCGAAGCAAAACGGCATGACAACCATCATAATTGTTAAATATGTTTCAACATGTGTCAAATGTAAAAACATAACAGACGGAAAGAACGGCTTAAACATTTGAAACCCACAATGAGAACATCCGTAGAGACACCTCACAGTGTGAACATGCCAATCAATGAGAAGAGCATCTTTGATATTCATGCACATGATAGTAGTGACAATTCTGATACAGATTCACCTCACATGCTTCCGAAAGCACACGATGACAGTGGTGCTCTAAGTGATGATGATTTTTCAGAGAATGCCATTGTTCTCGTGAAGAATGATTCCGAAGAGGATGATCAGGTCAAACTTAATGAGAAAAAACTCATCGATGAGAACAAAGAGTCCTCTTCGAAGAGTCGTGTCTTGCTGAACACTTCTAATTTGGAAGCAAATGATTCCAAACACACCAATGTTCAGCCTTCTACCTCCGCACTGGATCACCTCACACCTCCTATTCAGAAAGGTGATATTGTGGTATTATGTGTCGAGTTATCTGGAAGAATTTTAATTACAGGAGAAAATGGTATTTTCACACGATTTATTCAACAAGTTCTAAATTATACGGATAGTGTGGTACTTTTTGTAGAGAGAATGGATCGTCATGAATTTCAACAAACTCCCATTCTTCACTTTTCTGGGTTAGGCTCAAAGAAATGTTGTTGTGTATTTGGAGATGACCAAGACATGACTCTCGATCAAGAATTACTTCAATCTCAAGACATGAGAAATCTCAAATGTCGATGCTACTTCTCGAGCGAAAGACCTGATGAACAGAAGGCAAATATGGACAAGTTCTGGGAGCATGTTCTCGAGTATAATAATACTGGCCGTTCCTATAACCATCAGCATCATCATCACCATTACGACGAGTCACAGGCCGTGTACTCGCCTGGCAGTGCTTCGACTCCAGCCTCTTCCATGACCACCATTCATGATGAGAACATTTTCTCAATAGCTGCAAAAAAGTAACACTGATCAGTAAGCTCTATTTGGTTCAATGCCAGTGACATTGTGTTTTCATGCCTATGTAGTGAAGATAGAAACCAGTGAGACCAAAGTCCGGGTCCATTGACCCTTGGCGTGCCCTCTTTCGAGGCGGTACTTTCTACCTGACCATGTCTTGCATGGTGTATCCAGAGACTTTCCCAGAAACTGTTTCGCGAGAGTGAGAGACACCTCCTTAATGAAGGCTCTCCCCGTATGTTTGTTTCTATTGGATAACCCTGACCTGTGCTACCGAGAGCAAACAACCAAGAATAGCGGCAAGCACAACCACGACAGCATTCGACATAAAGACGTTATGGTTCATGAAAAAAATATTTTGTGTGACTTGTGGAAAAGCCTTCTCAAATTATTTGGTGAAGGATCAATGATGAAAGACATCGACGCCAGCAGAGACCATTTCATCATGAAATTCGAGATGGCATCTTCTTCATTGGAAATCCCTTGTAGTATCACCTCAAAAAGAAAATGTACCCGATTTTAACGGCCTTATGAAAAAAATGAAATGCAACTCGTGTTGGCGTCAAGTGGAAGAATTGTATTTCATTACAAGTTGTAATCATGTGTTTTGTAAGTTGATGATTGAGGCTGTTGTAGTTACTTGATGCTTGTAATAGGTAAGGATGATGCCATTAAACACTTCTCAAAGGATATGAGTTGTCCTGCATGCGAAAAGCCTCTCTCTACTCGAGATATACGGCAAGTAGAGTTGAGTAAGGCTCAGGTTGAGGAGAAAACGGTGAGTTTGAAACTTTGTGTGCTCATCAATTAACGGAACAATAATTCATGCACGTGCAAACTGACTAATACTCTCTCCATCATTCATTCAACGAATACAGATGTGTTTGTGTGGCCTCCCACCTGAAGTAATTCTTGAGGCAGCTCACAACGCTTTCAAGTTCTGGGACAATCAGAGACAAGTTGAAATCAAGTATCAGGAATTCCTACAAAAAGATACCCTCAGCAAGGCATCTCAAATGGAAAAGTACGTATAATCAAAGCATACTCTATATCTCTGTTCATCATCTGTTCTAATATTAAAACTCCTCTGCATCCTACAAGATCGTACGCTGAGAGGCTCAATGACACAAAACAAAAGCTTCAAACCGTTACAGAGAGGCTTCAAGTGACTGAGGAGCAATACGAATTGACGAAAAGGGAATTTCAAAACATTCAAGAAAAATACTCGGAGAAGGTTAGAGAGAGAAACAAGCTTCAAGAGTTGTACAATTCCCTCAAACGAAAATATGAGCAGAGTGGATCTGGGCTGAGATCAAGCTCTCCAAGCCTTAGTAACGAATTGGAGAGCCACAGCATTGTTTCTCCATCATCAAATTACAAGGACAATAATCAGGAAAATATTGGACCTGGGAATGGTAACCTTCTGTTCAAGAATCAAGCACCACTACGTTCATCAGCCACAAGTGGTCTATTGGATTTTAGAGTCTCCAAAACTTCTCCTAATGCACTCGCTCAAAACTCGTCAACAAGCGGAGTTGCTGCACTCCTTAAAAGTAGTAGTGCTATCAATGCAGGCCTCAATAATACCAGCAATGAGCACCGTAAGTTATTTGAAATTGGTTGTTTCTTGGTTGACATGTCTACCATAGGATCTCCTCTTTTTGTCCTTGGAGGATCAAACAAAAATCATGATGGTAACAATAATGGAGATAATAATTCTGGAAAGACTGCTTCAGGATTTCTCTTTAACAGAAATGAGGCACACAAGCTCTTGTATACTCCTTTGAAGAGATCTCGTCCAACATCACCAAGAAATCCAATCCAACAATTCAATGGTGCATTATTGCCATCCCGTAGAAGTCCAACTTCAAAATAGCATGTCGTTTTAGTGTGTACGCTACTGCTTTGTAAATTGAATAATTTTCACATGGAAGTATTTCTTTGGTGGTGAAGAAAGCAGCAAGTTTACTAACTTCGTTCAACAACTCTATATTCAATTTTGTTACTTGGCTCTTTCTTTTCTTTCCCTGAGTTTTTTCTCCTCTCGATTTCTGCACGTTTTCTCTCTTCGAATTGTTGTTTACGTTTGTCATCCATTTTGTCTTCTTGTGCTTTTTTAATTTCTTCTGATGGCTCGTCGACTAGATCCAATCTAACATTTCGGATAATATTTTGAATATGAGTTTGATTGTCCTCGGATTCTAATTGTTCTTGTAGTTTTTCCAATCCACTCTTGTCGCCTGCCATTTCTAATATATTTTTGTATCGCTCGATGATTTGCTTAGTTATTTGTTCGGAATAGGAAAGAGGTTTATCTTCCTCTTCTTTTCTAGTTAAGAGGCTATGCGAGAAAAATTTCTTGCTGATGACTGTGAAACGAGCTTGGAAGGAGGAAGCTTTGTTGCTGGCGAATCGAGTTGGAATATTAAAGAATGCTCTTTTCATCATTTTTTAAATTTATTGGTTAGATAAATCTTTGCTTCCATCTTAAAGAACTTTATCCCAATACACATCTTCTTTAGGAGTTGAAGGTGTGACTGAAGTTTTGCTTTTAGATGATCTTTTCATGAAGAAAACAACAAGTACAATGATTCCCACAACCATCATCAGTGCTTGGAAAGTGGTAGGTCCATTATAGTCATTCAAAGAGCTTTGTGAAATCGTATTCTTCTCAGGTGATGTCATCTTGTTCACAGAAACCTCCCCACTCTCTTCTTCCTCCACTGGTAGATTCATCCCTTCACGAAGACCTCGTTCTCCAAACTTGTCATATATTTTTCTCTTCTTTTCATCGGAAAGAACTTGATACGCATGAAGAACATCTTGAAAATGTCGAGTTGGTCTATGTCTATCCTCTCTTCTGTCTCTGTTTCGCAATATCTTGTGATACGCATGTCTTATATCTCTATTCAAAAACACACAATGACTATGGGAAAATAAGTGTCTTTCCATACTCACCTTAAATCTGCATCTTTTGGAACGTTTAGGATTTCATAGAAATTACGATCTGCACAGAAACAACACGATCCGATCATTAATATCCCCATCAACACTAGTATTAAAACAAGCCTTCTCAATGATCTGAATTCTGACCTCGGAATCATGATCCCCTGGGAATTCATTAAGAAAATTTTTTTCAATGGACGAACAAACCCTAATGGATCTCCTCGTGTTCATTCGTTCATCTAAACAAGCGCTTCATCACAATTCCACTAAGGTCCACAATTTCATAATTTTCGCTGAGAATTCAGAGCCAGGCCAACACCACACGAAAGGAACACTTTCGGAACACTGAACCCCAAAAGTATTTTTGAAAATTGAACCAAAGACCAAACTTCGCTTCCATCATAAAAAATTGAAGAAGGATCAATTCCCAATCATCATCAGCATCTCGAGAACACCACACTCTTCCATCATCATCAACACAACACCGCACATAACCACATGATCATGGCCGAGTCTTCTGATCTTTTCAAAAAATTAAAGAGAGAAATTGATGAATGGAAGGAATCATTTGCAGATATTTACTTTAGCATTGATGATCCTTGGGTGAGAAGATTTGCTTTTAATTGTGATGAAAATGGCGACTTGGTGGTAACTTGTCAAGTTGATCTAGACTATTCCGAGTCCTATCAAACACATCTATCATTAGTAATTCCCAAATCATATCCGAAGGGAGAATATACTTGTATGGCTGGCTCTGATTTTCATGAATTGAGAGGAGAGAATGTTGAAGATGTCCTCACTCAAGTGTTCTCACTCATGAAAGAGAAGAGAGACAAGTTTCTTGAAGAAATTCCTACTCCTGGAACTGCAAATTCTCATGGCCATGGAGATCATGTATTTGGAGATGAAGAAGAGCCTCACTCTGCTGTGGATGACCATGATACACTCTTCATTGATGACGATGACGATGAAAAGAGAAAGAGATTTGATTCTATTGAGAAAGATTTGGAGAGAGTCCGAAAAACAAAAGGTTGGCTCGGATGTAGAGGTGCATCAGGAATGGATCAAATCAAAGTATATCTTTTCACAGATCCAAAGCGTTTGAACATCTCGGAATTGGTGAGTGAGGCCTGGGGTTTGTCACTTTCCAAATGGATTTGTGTTTCTATTACATTTTCAAATTACTACACCGAATCTACAACGAAACCTCAAGTCGAGGCATTCCAATGCGGTGAAACATCTCTCAGAGATCCACAGGCACTCATCGACAATGGAAAAGTCAAATTCGGGCTGTATTGGTAAGTTGAGAATGATCATTGATTCAATACTAACACATGTACAACCTACAAAACTGTTTTGCATCATTGCATTTATAACAACGTATCGTGATGTGACATTGGCAATGTTCTTCACACTTATCGATCGGTGAACACAAATATCACCATTATACTTGAAACATTTTTCGTCATCACACTTCAAACAGGACTGTACAACAACGTTTGGAGAGAGATTTCTTTGCCAAGTATTGGCCAATTGAACTTTACAGAGACACCTTGGAAAAAAAGAATGGAAAAAATTATATGGAATATTTGTTAGACTATACCGAGCAAGTAATCAAAAACAGTCCATCAAAATGCTTGATATGTGGAGGCAATCTTCCTTTTGAAGGCATCAAGCCAATGTGTTGCGAAAACCAACTTTGTATCTTCTCACATGAACAATACGGATTGGGTGTCGACTTGGAATCAGCAATTAAGAAAATACCTGACATTGTTGATTTATTTATTAGTATGTGCCATGCAGCATCTTCATCATACATCTCCAATAGAGGTTTCAATCCATTCCAGCCATTCCCAATGGGTTTAGAAATTAAAATCAGAGACAAGACAACGGATAAGGTTACAACCTACAACTTTTTAACGAGCGACGGAAAAGAAGATAATGCCAAAGTTCGAGAAGTTCTTGAGAAAGTGCCTTCAGTTAAGGTATTGGATGAATGGGTTGACGAGGGTAAACTTAAAGATCGATGTGATGAGAAACATCCGCTGCTGTATCCGCTTCTACGTTGGATTTTAGCCAGTGCTCGTGTGCACTTGAAGAAATTGTCATCAAAGGAGCAGATTAGTGAAATGAAAACAGAACATCAATACATTATGATGAGCTCAACTCCTGATAAGGAACGCAGGTTCCAAGAATTGAAGAAGAAGCACGGTTCGATTTTAGCCTTCCATGGCTCTGCATTGGGCAATTGGCACTCGATCATGCGTAAGGGTTTGCTGAACTTGAGTGGTACTGCCGGAATGGTAAACGGTGCTGCATATGGATCTGGTGTTTACTTGGCTGCCAATGCGAGTGTTAGCTTTGGATACATGAGGTATCAATCAGGATGGGGTAACTCCATTACCTTCAAATCCTCCCAAATTGGTTGTTTGGCTTTGTGTGAAATTATTAAGGCTCCAGAACTTGTACAAAAATATGGATCCAACATGACACCAAATCCATATTATGTGATTCCAAACGAGGAACATTTGCAAACTCGTGCCTTCTTCATCTACACCACATCACAACACCACAGCGTTGAAGGTAGAGATTTGAAGCTTCCAAAGATTGAATTCAACTAAACCTGTATGTATGTAAATAGAGTTTGATGTGTACAACATGTTTTCATTTCTTGTGTGAATTAGACGCCTCTTCGTGTCGAGCACTCGTTCGAAAATAAAAAATTCTTTTTCGAACCACAATCCACGAGTCATTTTATTTGGTGTGGTGATGTGAAGATAATTGTATTCATCGAAATCTTCAATTAGGTCAAACCGTCTTTTCGAATTGGGCATGCTGTGTACAGTTCTCATCGCAGTGTGCCTGCCGTCTGATGGTGATACAACTTATTGCCGACACTCCAACCCTACCTGATTCTCTCGACAACAGCAAGGGACTGATAAAGCATACATCTTTCTTTATTAAAAAAAACTCACAATTCAACAACTAGTACATTTTTTCATTCTGTTTTCATTAATCCATTGATTAATCTGCTTCTCATTTGATAACAACATTTCTATTCTCGTGGACACTACGGCTGAACAATCACACGTGTCTCTCCAAATTTGTCCAAAACTTTTATACATGACCTGATTACAAAAAATGAAACGAAATCAACTTGAAGGTTATTCACCCCCATTATCAACAACAGGACAAGATCAAACACACCCGAATTCGGGATTGGCTGATAATTTTGAGATTAGTTATGTACCAGTTTCCGAAGAGGCTTTTAATTTTGAAAATAGAGTTCAAGTGGATGATGATGAAGGGAACAATTCCATTCATTACATTCCGGCGATTAATCAACAACAAGAAAGTACCTCTCCGTACCTTTCTTCATCACGAGATGATTTTTTCTCGAGCAGCAATAATAACAGTAATGATAATACCAACATGAATGAGAGTAATACTGATCAAGAAAATAATAACGTATTTGTCACTCAAGGTGGTTTTTCTTCGAGTAGTAACATTGTCCAAGAGAGCAATAAGACACGATTCAGAAGACAGCCTAAAAAGAGCACTACTGGGCAAGATCAAGACAATTTCTCTAAACAATCACACTTGTTTTTTGTTCCATCGAACGGAAACTCACCACAAACTCATTCATCACATCAAGGCTATTCATCAGGATATAACGTTCCAGAGTTTTTACCAATGCATGAAATGAATCAAGTACCAAATTTGTCACATCATGCAACACTTGGTAATCCCTCTGCATTTAATAACGTGCCTTCGATGGATGTTCCTGTTTATCAAAAGAATGATTCTCCATCCACTCATCTGCATTCCTACCACCCTCAACAGCACAGTAATTATACCTTTAACTCTCAAAACAATGCTTATTTTGCATCATCTGGCAGTAGTAATTTATTTAACCCTGAATTACCAAATAGTCAATTTTCAAGTGAGAGAAAAGAATTCAAGCCACAAAACACAACTCCTTCAAAAGGTAAAAAGGGAGCATGTCTCACTTTCTTGGTTCTCGTAGCTTTATTTTTGATTATTGCAGGTATTGCCTATGGAATTGTCATGTATTCAGGACTACTTTCTCGAACAGATTCCTCATTCGCCTCTTCTTTCAGCTTTCAACAATCCCAAGAGCAACGTAGAAATCTTGACAATGACGATCATAATACTCTCCACAGAGTACTGGACGACCATGTATCACAATTCATGAAGGAGAATGAAGAATCGGTGGAAGTGGAGACAAATCAAGAACCTGATCAATCTACTGAGACTCAGCAAGAACAATCAGCGGCAAGTGACACGACCACCGTCGTAGAGGACAGTACTAAGGACTCAACAACAGACACGTCACAACAACAGTCCAATACTGAAACTCTGAAACAAGAAACCAAAGACGAATACAATTTCTATGACCCATACAAGAAGGAAGAAAAGCCAGAACAAAAACCCACTGCCACTACGAGCACAACAGCACAAAAACAAGTGTCCCCTAAAAAACCACAAAAGAAACCACAGCCACAGAAAAAAAATGTTGAAAAGAAAAAATTGGCACTTCCTCAAGAAATTTATGACAGAGTGTACTCTAGCAAGAAGAGATCTCGTTCCAATGAAGCCAAATTCAACTTTATGGACGACAAGATTGAAAAATATCTTGACAGTCTTTCTAAAAAGCAATATAATCGTCTTTCCAAGGAGGAGCGTGCTGTCATTCAGCAATATGTCGCATTGAGAGAAAGAGAATCCATGCAGAAAACGTCTTCACACAAATACAAGAAAAAGGGTATTAAGAAGAAGAGAACCAAAGTGAATCCCTACGAATTTGATTATTCATCCAATCCTGTTCGAGAGGACGAAATGGAAGTTACCAGCGATCCAACGCTACCACTAAAAACAACCAAAGACAAGAGAGGAAGAATTCATCATGTTGATCCATTCGGCGAAAATGAGCACGAAAATGATGAAATGTATGACGAGGACGTAAAAAGCTACATGAGAAATCCAAATTATCAAAATTATTTGGACAATGATCGAGATTAATTTTGACATTTAATTAAATCGTGATTTCAACAATTCTAAAATTTACAAAATCCTGGAGCTCTGTAAATTGGAATTGTTTCTCTAATATTTGGAATTCCTGTGAGGAAAAGAATTAACCGTTCAAATCCAAGACCAAAACCACCATGTGGCACAGTTCCAAATTTTCTCAAGTCCAAATACCAGTCATAATTTTGGAGATTTGTCATTCCCTTCTCTTTCATGTTTTGAAGTAGGATATCATATCGTTCTTCTCTTACAGATCCTCCAATTAACTCTCCCAAATCAGGGACCAACAAGTCAACAGCAGAGACAGTTTTACCGTTCTCATCGACTCGAGCATAGAATGGTTTGATCACCTTTGGATAATTGGTGACAAATACGGGACTGTTGAAATACTTGCAAAGGTACACTTCATGCTCGCTTTGCAAATTGACACCCCATTCCACAGGATATTTGAATTGAACCCGATTCTTTTCAATTGCATCTTTCTGCAATAACTCAACAGCATCAGTATATGTAATGGTCACGAATTTGGTTTCATTACTAGCCACCTTTTTCAAATCTTCAAAGAGGGTATTCTTGTACCACTTATTAAAGAATTGAATGTCCTCTTCACATTGATCTAACACTTTTCGTACTGCATGTCTAATCATGTTTTCAGAATGTTGAACCAATTCTGGCAGTCCAATGAATGCCTGTTCCATTTCTACCATCCAAAATTCAGCGAGGTGTCTAGTTGTTCTGGAATCTTCAGCTCTAAATGTAGGTCCAAATGTATATACTCTCGACATGGATGACGCAAATATCTCTGCTTCTAATT
The DNA here is from genome assembly GCF_003324165.1 of Naegleria lovaniensis. Lineage (NCBI taxonomy): Eukaryota > Heterolobosea > Eutetramitea > Acrasida > Naegleriidae > Naegleria > Naegleria lovaniensis. The sequence continues at coordinate 218,367 of NW_025407827.1, forward strand.
GTCCACTCACTGTTAAGAACACTTCTTGGTTTTCTCCAAAGAAATCTTTGTGTTGTTCTGACATTACTTTAAATTGTTCTCCAGCTCCTTCACAATCACTTCCAGTTAAAATTGGTGTATGAATTTGAATAAAGTCCTGACTTTGGAAATATTCATGGATAGCCATCATGGCAGAATTTCTTACACGCAAAACGGCAGCACCCGTGTTCGTTCTGCTTCTAAGATGTGAAATTTCTCTCAAAAATTCAACAGTGTGGCCTTTCTTTTGAAGTGGATATTGTTCTTGAGGACACTCTCCCAATACTTTAATTTCTGCAATGTTTGAAAGCTCAGTTTTTTGACCTTTTCCCGGTGATTTAATAATCTGTCCTCGAATTCTGATACTTGCTCCATTTTGAATTTTTGCAAGCTCGTCATGAGATCTACTTCCATAGTTTTCAATATTTACAATATCATGAAATATTCCACTTACATGACAGGTGTACCTTGATGAGTATTGGTCATGTCAAAAACAACTTGTAAATTAGAGTTGCAAGAGCCATCATTCACTTCAATGAAACATAAATTCTTTTGCATTCTCGAAGTTCTCACCCATCCTTCAATCGTAACATTTCTATCAACGTTTTCCTCCATACGAGCTTCCTTAACTCTAAGAGTTGAGAAATAATTTCCGATGGTGTTGATTTATCAAAATATAACATTCCATAAATTAAATTCATGAACATGTCATCTGAAAATTTACCTCATCTTGATTTCTCGATCCATCGTGAATGAATTCTTCATTGAGAAGAATCGGTTGCAGTCGGAGGATGATGATGAAAATTCTTGAAATTCCCTTCCTCTACATTTATTTGTACAAAGTAATAATGCAGATCCACTACCAGTGCTTAAATTTCTTTGGCCAATTCCGAGCCTTCCCATCATGGTTGATGAGCTCAAATGACCGTAACAAGCAGAAATCAATCTTTTCATTTTTTTAAAATAAATTTGAAAACAAGCTCTTTGGAGAACAAAGGTTTACTCCTCAATAATAATAATATTTAAAAATCATTTTACATCCCAAACGTTCTCAACTTTTTCAAGCGAGTATCGAAGTTTGAACGATTCATCATCATGCGCCTGCACAAAATTGTTCAATAAAATTTTGAATCGAAAAAAAAAATTGCCACAAAATGTCTGAACTCAAACGACAACTTCAATTCTTGCAGACGGTCTTTCCTCAGACAGCAGTCACCAAATTAAAGAAGGGAAAGGAAAGTTTTCTGTTCACTGCGGAAAAAGCTGCTCGTTTAACCAATGAGGATATTCATATCATCGCTGTGGATGGATTGAAGGAATTGATGAGACTTGATGCTCGTTTCGGACCCTTTCAAGATTCTCTTTTTCATTCATCGTCCATTGATAGAAATAGAGAAATGGAAACACAATCGGAGAATGATATTTTGAATCAAGAAATTGAAAGATTCCTCTTGTTATTATCGCCCTATTTTTTACTTAAACCTTCGCACAAGGCTATTGAATATTTGGTGAGAAGATTTAAAATTCATATCTATAATGTGGATGCTATCATGGCTTCAATATTGCCATATCATGAAACGACATTCTTCTCACGTTTTGTCCAATTATTGAATATTGCTCCTACGAAATGGCACTTTTTAGAACCCATGCAAAGTAGTGGTGTGGTGATGAGCCGAACGACACTCTTGCAAAGATGTTTCACTGACTTTTCAATTTTTATGTTTATTTGTGATGCAATGAAGGCATTTGTTGAGAGATCAATTGATAACAAGACTTTTAATAATTTCTATGTGGTTACATGCATTGAATACATTTCAGGACAACCATTGCAAGATATTTCATTGAAGCGACTGTTGCCTTATGTGTTTTATGGTTTGAAGTCAAGTGATCCTGATTTAGTTGCTGGATCATTGATGATTACTACACAAATTGCCTCATGTGTGACATTAGCTTCTTCGGTTGTCGATGCTCTCTTTGAAACCATTATTAATGTCATGAGCAAAGCAGAGATTGATAGCATCATGTTGTGTATGATTTTCCTGTTCCAAAGCCAACCCATCACCAAGATGAGAACCTCCCTAATGAACCGTTTGACAGAAATTGAGGGCTTTGTAGAGTCTGTAAATCGATTACGATTGTCTTACAATGTTGGAAACTTTCTTAACGGACTTTTGAACTCGATGATTGAATATTGTTTTGAAACTAAGGACGTGTCTATCCTGGATAAGATAATTTCACAAATTGACTTCTCCGAATGCATCCCTAAAGTCATTGCAATTTTGTTGAATTTATACATTTCCGATTCTGAGAGTTTCACAGAAATTATTCGAAAAGTACTTGTGTGCGTTGAGAAGAAATACAGCGGAGAGACTGACAAGGGATTGGAATTGGGACTCAGAACCCTCGATGAAGAGAGCCATGGAAAAGCTCTTGATTTTTATTCCATGATTTTCAAAGGTTCTCAACATGAAATCATTCCTGAGATTAGTACCACTCTCTACCTTTCACTCCAACATCATGAAAAAACTGTTCGTATTTTGGGTTTGCAACATTTGGGAAAGATTGCAAAGAATGCTGTAGACGAGCAGACCAAGTCGTTCATTACAGAGTCGTTGCTAGAACGATTGAGCGATGAAGATCCATCCATTCTGAACTTTGTGTTGAGTTTACCTCAACTTTTGGATTATTTAAAACCTAAACAAATTGTTGACAAGATTTCTCACATTGTGAAGCAAATTGAGGAAAACAGATCTGATGATGTCTCCAAGACACTATCGGCAACAATTGCTGAGAAACTCCTCGTGGATGACATGTTCAACAAGGACGAAGGCATTGAAAAGATGTTGACCTTTGTTTTCAGATTCCTCGTCATTACACCTGAATTCAAGGAAACCAACTTGAAGGTGATCAAGTCTTTGCAAAAGCTTCGTCATCCACTCTTCTCTGGGCTCTCCTCAATCACCATCAAGGAAAAGGATATTGCTTCCACAAATACACAACTTGTCAATGTGATTGCAAAGAATATTGCCGCAAACCCAGAGCTTGCCAAAGTATGTGAAAACACCGCTGTGAAGGAAGGTTTAGGAACCAAGTCTGTGCTCCTTCTTTTGGCATCCGCCATGAAACAAGCAAGCAACAAGGACGCGAAACTTGTTATTGCTACTTCTATTTTGAACTTGGTCAAGAAATTCAGTTCAAGATCAGGCATTGCCATCTCAGTGAATGATGTTTTCCATCCAACCTCTCAATCCCATGTCGATACATCACTCTCAGTCATCTATCTCATGTTCTATTGTGCACATTCCATGCTTGAACATTTAGAGCAAGATGTGTTAAATTTCTCTGAAATGATGAATCATTTAGCTACTTTTACCTCAAATGCTTCCAAAGAGCAAGAAGCTACTCTTACTTACACTTCGCTCTTGACAAGCTTCTTTATCACCATTTCTGAATCAAGACTCTTTGACCAATTTACTAATCATATCAAAGTCTTGATTGAAAAACATTTGAAGAAGCAAGCTTTAGAATTTCTATCAGTTTTTTGGATGTCTGATCCTGACAATCTTCCATACAAGACAAGAATGAGAAGCTTGCTCATGGGTGTCATGCTCATGGAAGATGATATTGACTATCAATATTTACTTCCATCTCTTCTGATTGCTTTGCAAAACAATCTTTCTAAGGATATGTGTGCTGCTGTGATTTCATGTATTAAGAGAGTTCCTGGCTCCAAACTCTATGATCATCATTTGAAGCAGCATATCAAACCACTAAGTAGAGATGTTGTCAAGAAAGTCACTCATTCTATTGAATCTAAGAGTTCTGATCTCTCTGCTGACAGTTCTCAAATTCAACAAGTGATTCAACAATTGCCAGGCGAGGTAATTGATGTCATGCTGGCCACATTTTCTTTGAGCAAATCAACCTTTGAAAAGTACTCCATTGTCAATATTCTCTCACAGTTGCCATCCACTCGAATCATGCCATCATTGTTTGATGTACTTCTCTCCTACTTGAAATCCATTGAAAAAGGTCACACACTGGATCGATTGGATGTGCTACTCACGTCCAAACTTTTGAAAATGCTCAACATGGATTTGTTAACTAGTAAGAATTCAACCAAGTACTTTACTGAGGGGTTACTTTACGCCATTTCCATCACGAATCAAGTATCAAATCTTATTCCTTCACTTGAAGTGGTCAACAATGTGAATGCACATCTTTTATCAGTGTTGGATGAGAAGAGTCAACGAATGCTTTTCGATGCAATCACCAAGGTTCTGAAATCACCAAATGTTAAAATTACCCAAGCGTATCAACAAGCTCTCAAACAATTGCCCATGGATGCCAACATTTTACTCAAATACATTCCAAGCTCTACTAAGGAAATGGATACATCCAATGATGAAACTGCGTCAGATTTGGAAAGATTAACCTTTATTTTGGAAATTATTCAGCTCATGAAATCTGTTCCTAAACGAGAAGTTCTTGCTTCTCGCCTTTTCACTCTTTTGAAAGAATTAAGAGAAGAATATTCATACAACAAGACCCATACGGAGTATCCAATTACAATGATTTTATCCGTTCTCTACTCGATTGCCGCAAAAATTGAAGATCAAGGTGAGGACAAGAAATCTTTGGTCAAAAAAGTTGAGAAAACCTTTGATGTTGATCTTATTCTCAAATGTCTCACTGAAAGCGATTCCTCTCAAATCAGAAACCATGCAATTTTAGTGTTGGGTGAATTAGCCTCAATTTTCCCACTTCAAATTATTGAACAAATTCTTCAAGTCATGAAAGCTGTTGAGGGCACTTTGAAAGAAAAGGATAGTTTTGCCTTTGATGCCATTCAAAAGACTGTCCTTCAAATTGTTCCCAAACTTGTCGAACAGAAAATGGATATCAAATTTATTGTGAATGTGTTTGTGAACTCTATGAAATACATTCCAAAAGACAAGAGACTCTCATTCTTCTCTAATTTGGTCAAAGGAACCTCCAGAAAGAACATTTATGGCTTTGTTTTGCTCATGCTTTCTCAATGTGTCAAGAATGGTGATCAAGAAGATAGCTCAATGATTGTTTCTTTCTGTCATGAACTGGTGGAATATTTCAAGATTGGAAAACAATTGGTGACTCTTGTGAAATTGGTAAACATTGCTCACTCCATTGCCAAAGATGAACAAACAGCCAATAATGCCTTCTATGCATCACAAGAATATTCAGATGAGGAAAAGCAAGCCTTACTTGTTTTCATTTTGGAATTTGCTTCAACACACGTTTCTTCAATGGAATTCCTCAGAATGCTCATCATTGAAGAAGAGAAGGATAAGGAAACCTCACAAACCTATCTACTCACGATTGCTGAGACCTTGAATAAGATCAGAGATCAATCCACGGATTCCACCATTATTGAGCTAATTGATGAAGTATATTCCAAAACTCAACAATTACTCAATTCCTATAGTTTTGTTGCATTGATCAAGTCCATGCTAGAAAGCTCCTCAAGCACAATGCAAGAACGGGCTCTCTTTATTTTGAATACAAGACTCACGGATGAGTCCTCACGAATTATTTCCAAATTGCAACAAGATGAAGAGATTTATTTGACCTTATTGAGAAAGTTGAAAAAGATTTTGGAAGATTCTAAAGCTTCAAACTTCCTCGTTCAATACGCAATTATTTCCATTGAATTGATGGCTAGAAGATTTGGTAGAAATAACTCCAAATTATTCATCAAGATCATGCCTTCTGTGCTTCAACACTTGAAGGAAAATTCTCACTCTGCCATTACTTCCTCAGCCGCTTTATGTGTTTCAACACTATGTTTTGAAATTGGAGCTGATTCACTAGAGTTCTTGCCAAATATTTGTCCAGTCTTTGTTTCTCATATTTCTAAAGTTCTTTCGAAGGGAATGGATGTTCTTGAACAAGAGGAGAATGAAGAAGAAGATGAGTCCAATTCTGATCAGCTGTTGGTGTTCAGTACTCTCTCTGCTTTGGATCTAGTTGTGAGAGTTCATTTGAAATTTATTAGTCCATACCTCAAACAAATTATGAACATTTTGTTGAGTACGAGAATAATTCACTCTTCAAACAAGAAGATTGCTCAAAAGTCAAGTGATGTTTTGTTCTTCTTGGCAACAAATGCCGAAACTAGACATATTTTGGAACCTGTTTTTTCTTCATTGGACGCTTGTGTGAGTTTTGGACATGAATCAGTGGTCAAACTCATGACCGTTGTGTATGAAATTGTCAATGTCATGGATGTGAAAGCGGTCGAGAATTTCCACACAAGAATCACTGAATTTTTCTTACAAGCTTTGGATTTGAGAAGACGAAGAAAGTTCGACAGAAAAATCCTCGAAACTGTCGAAAAGTCTATTAGCTCTTCTTTGGAGGTATTAGTCCTCAAACTCAATGAAGACCAATTGAAATCTGTTCTCAGGCAAATGATTGATTGGTCACGAGAAGCTGTTAACGACGAAGAAACAAAGAACTATTTAGACTATGGTGATAACAAGTTAGCTCCACCTGATGCTGCTCGCTTAATTGCATTCTATAAGGCAATGATTAGTTTCAACATGAAGCTCAGCTTTTTATTTGTTCCATATTATGGATATTTATGGCAAAATATGATTAGAGATTTGAAATCCATTAGTGGCGATCATGATGAAGACGATGAGGATGAAGACGACGATCATGAATCACATCAAAACTCAAAAAAGAGAAAATTGAAAGAACTAACCACCAAAAAGCAACCCAAACTTTGTGTCATTTCATCGACAGAGGATCGTGTGCAATTGGCCTATCTTATTTTGAATTGTCTTAGTCTTTGCTTCTTGAATGACAGAGAGGCATTCGTGCAATCCAATGACAGATTTGAACACTTGATTGAACCACTCGCTAAATTGATCGAACAAGAAGATGTTTGTGAGAAGAATTATGAATTAATTTCCAAGACGTTCGGTGCTCTCGCAAGCGTGGTCAATCAACAACAATGGAAGCCTCTGCAATACCAAGTCTTACAAAGAACCAAACATGAAAGCAGTATTGTCAAGAGAACTGCCATTGCATGTATTGCTGCTTTCTATGAACATGTTGGAAAGGAGTTCATTATCATGCTTCCTGAAATGATGCCCTATGTGGCTGAGTTATTGGAGAGTGATGATGAAGAAGTATTGAAGGACACTCGAGGTATTGTGCTTACCATTGAACAGAAAACTGGTGAAGAAATTTCACACTTTTTGTCAGAATAAAAACGTGTAAAAATGGCTCAAAGAAATTCATTCACGACACCACCTTTCTTTTTTGCATCCTTGTCTTCATACGATCAAGAGCAAGCCACAATCACAACGGCTCTTTAAATTGAGTTTGGATTCAATGATAGGATCCATCCAACAAGTGCTGTCATTTCCGAACAAGAAGTTATTAGTGATTACTGATATCGGATTGTTATATGCCGTGGAAGGAAATATTATGAATACCGATAGGCTAGATTCCAAACCATTTGCAGGAGAATTTAAATTGGTATGGCCTTTTGATGGCTCCCAGCCCGATTTGAAAGCAGTACAAATGGCCTAATTAATTGTTGCAAAAACCAAAACTCAGTCACTGATCTACGGTATCGGAAACAACAGTCATTTTCGAATGAGTAGGTTCAAAACACAAACATTTTCATGTGACAAGCCAGAAATAATGTTTGATCCTTTGAACGATCTTGCTGTGAAACCATACAGAGGAGAAGACTGCGAAATCACACATGTTGGTTGTTGCTATTCGTTTAGTGTTTGTGTGTTGAATGGTTATCATGTCCACTTTACAGGCCAGAATTGGTTTTTTTCAAGAAACAACCTGGTTGAAGGATATCACTGTTGGAAACATCGTTCTCAGACCATGAAAACTCGAGTGGTCAAGTTAGAATGTGGAGACTTTCATGTCGTGTTGTTGCATGAAGATGGTTCTGTTTCTGTCGCAGGAAGTAACAATTTTTCTCAATTAACACCAAAAGCCAAGTTTAGTGGCGACAACGTTTTTTGTACATTGGATCTGAACTATTTATCAGTTCAGGATATATTTTCAGGAAGTAATTCAATGATTTATGTCAAAGATGTTTACAACACCTCCAAAATAATTTATTATGCTGGAGCAGCAATGCCGTCTGAGTTTGTGCCATCTCAAAACGAACCAATGGAAATTTCTGAAATTCGTCATGAAAAAGAGAATGAAATTTCGTTAATTTCTGGAAGCAATAGAGAACTTTTTGACGTTCAATATACAAAAGACTTTTGTTTATTAAGGTATTGGGATCGTCCTCACCTTTTGTTTTTGTACGGATGTCGCTATTATCCATACAAGAAAATTGAACAAACCATGGTAGATTTGTCGAAACTATTTCCTTATAATCAATTCACCACAAGCACGAATTTCTATAGAGATATTTTACAGGTTAGAGTTCAATGTTTGGGTTTTGCAATATATTGTGACTTTCAAAAGCATTCCAAGTCGAGGATGTTTCAACAACTTTTCAAAACTCTAGATTCAGAAACCCCAAACCATCACCTTTTATATGACATTTCAATTATTTAAGGACCGTAGGAAAGCGAATACGAAATAATAATAATAATATATTATTATTATTATTTCGTATTCCTAAATACACATGAAACTTGTACAAGAGCTATTCTTTTCAATAGAATGCTGTCTTCTCTTGGAATCACGATGGCCTCTAAAACAACTCCAACCCTTTGTCATCCTCACATCACATTTCAAAAAAAAATATGGCATCCACAATATCGTCAACACCACACAACCAGAGGTGGAGTCCACGATCAATTCGATGTCATCATTTATTGGTACTCGTATGGATTATTTCTCTTTCTTATCAACTTTTCACTCTTTTAAATTCTTCTAGTCTAGATGATTTTCCTTCGTTATCATCGACGTCTTCAGTGATGAATTTTCAGTCCTTCCAAAAGGATCATCCAATCTCACAGTTGTATAGTAATAATACTATCAACAGCAACTCTTCATTAATTACGAGTACCATCATCCATTCTCATGACCACTTTTCCGAACCAGACAACATTCGATCGGAACACTACTTTTTCGTGATGGCTCAATCTACCTCGACTCAATGTTTTGAAAGTGTCACCAACAATACAGTATATTGCTGTCCTCCACCTTATCAAAAGGAAGCTAGAAAATCAAAATTGACAGCATTCTTGTTGTCCTTCTTTTTAGGAGTTTTAGGTGTGGATCGATTTTATTTGGGATTCTATTTGATGGGAGTTATTAAATTGTTGACCATTGGAGGTTGTGGAGGTAAGTGTGTGAATTTAAATTACATGGACATGTATATTTGTATTCAATCATGGTATATTTGTCATTGATTTGAATGATAAATGGAATATATATATTGAACGGATTCAAATTGCAATTTGTGAAATATTATATTCAATATATTTTCATATACTCATTTACTAGTTTGGTGGCTATTGGATTGGATTTTAATTCTCGCCAACTCAGTAACAGATGTACGAGGCTGTGCTCTCCGAGATGACATTTCTGCTCCAATTTAACCTTTTTCTTCTTCTTATTTCCCATCATTGTACTTCAATACGAGTTCACACAGGATTCCATACACTAAAAAGCACCTTCACCAATAATTATCTCAATATTGCTTTTCTACGAAATTATATTTTTATTTATTAAAACGAAATTCATCTGTTTTGAAATATTTAGCGAAATGAGAACGCTCTTTCAACTCTATCCCACTCAGATCATACTCAAGCTAGAAAAAAATCGATTAACTGGACGAATTCGTCCCAACAATAACGTTGGTACGAATTTTCACGTGAGTTGCTTTCTGAACTTTGACTCGTGGTTGTTGAATTTCAAAAAAAAATGTCTTCGGGTGGCCATCATTTTTACTCGGCTTCTCCATCGGCCCACACACCAACTTCAAGATCGTTTGCTATGAGCCCAACTGATGATGACAGTGATGAGGAGGGAAATGCTAAAGTGGATTTTTATTTTCCTGGAGCAGCTAGTCTTTCGGATCAATTAGATAGTAAATATCATAATTATTATTGATTTATATTGAGCATTGTGCTGTATGATGCAATCAAATAATTTAACATGATGATATGAATGATTATTATTTTTCATGAATTTTCTATGATGTGTTTGTAATTTGGAATATCGGAATGATTAGAAAAAGTTATGGTTGTTTTGAGGGACGGTAAAAAACTAATTGGAATTCTTCGCTGCTACGACCAATTTGTAAATATGACGCTTGAAAAAACAGTTGAACGAATAGTAGTGGAAGATAAATATGGAGATTTAGATGTTGGTCTCTACATTGTGCGAGGAGAAAACGTTGTTCTAATGGGAGAGGTTGATGATACACGAGAAACAACCTTAAAACAAGTCCCAGTCGACGAAATTTTAATGCTAAGCAAAATGGAACAAGAAAAAGAAGAGGAAAGATCCAAATTGAGACAAATGCATTTGCGAAATAGAGGTAAGTTTGAATGGTTCTTCCAACGGATCGAATTAATTGATCATTGAAACCTTGTCACAATATATTATTTTCATATTTTAGGTCTTCTTGAGATTGGAGAGTATGGAGGTTTTGGTCTGCATTCTGAGTGGTGATCTTCTTGCTGTAACTGATAGCTTTGCCAACATTAAATTTATTTCATAAAAAATAGTCAACAAATTTATTGCTGCTGTGTTTTTGAACAGAGTGATAGAAATAATCGGAAGTGAACCAAAATCATCTCTCGTTTTTCTAAATTGTTGCTTTGTTTAATTTATTAACTCTGTGGAGATTGATATTAGGCTTTGCTTGATCTTTCCAAAAACATCATGTCCATGCAAACCTTGAAGAATAACAATGGAGGAAGTACTTTTTCTTCGGATCAACCACCAATTTCTTCTGATAAGAACTCTTTCAACAACACTAACAATATTACAGTTGGATATTCTTCATCGGGTTTAGCATCATCAACACCTAAACTATCAACCTCCTCGTATCCTGTGGTTACATCATCATCATCAAACACTCCACATCACAAAAAGAACCTCACCCCTCTTACAACAGCACTTACTTCCAACAGTCATCAAGAACGAAAACATCATCACAGCAGAAAGGATCACACGAATGTAAATAATACTACTTATTATACCCCTAGTTCGAATAATGGATTAAATAATAACAAAAGCAACGATTACGAGAAATTATCCCGAAATAACAACAACACTACCATCATGGTGACTCCTCCTCAAAAACCACAGCAATCTTCAACTGTACAACACCCAACAAAATCTCCCCTAGTTGAATCTCATCGATATTCACGGCAAGCTCAAACGTTGCATGCTTCTGCACAATATGACAAAGCCGCTCGGTGTAGCAGAAAAGCACTTTCGGTGTTAGAGAGAGCTAAAAATTATACATGTGACAGTAATGCACTTGAATCAATAGATTGGATGGCTTCGCATTATAGAAGCAACTATCGATATCAAAAGAACATGTTTGAGGCTGTCACAGCACCCTATGGAAGTACCATTAGCAACGGAGGAAGTACAAACAACAATTTCTCTAACAATAATTCACAACGAACACGATCACAGCCCAGAAAAAACAATGTAGTGGTCACAGAAAAATACGGAGATCGTCAAGTAATTATGCCAAACGAAGAAGATTTAGGGGAGAGTATGATTGGAGATTTGGTAATGACCCCTTTCAACAACACACCGACTCCAACGACTGCATGTACATCACTTTATTCTGAATTATATGCCATGTTTATTCATCCATGGCTGCAATATCAAAAGGTTTTGGAGGACTGTTCGGAGAATGCACAGCTTAAAGGCTTATTTTCTAAAACAATCATGACTACTCAACAACGACTATATCAATTAATGCAAAAAACTCAATCCTTAGAAGACTCGGAAAACATGAACGCTAGTTCTGCTGTCTCACCTGTAAATACAAGCACTGCAATGCATACTGACCTCTCCAAAAAGCTTCTCTCACTTACATACTCGCTGAATGCAGACAAAGCTACTCGCCTCTCCCAACAAATACTTAAAAAAGATAGAGAAGTGGAATTATTGAAACGAAAAATCAAGGAACAACAAGACATTATTTCACAACACGAAGAGAACTGGAGACTCATGAAATTAGAAGCAGAAAAAACTCTTGGGACGTCTCAAGAGAAATAGAGAAAGCTGCGCGAGCCCGCTAGCGCCAAAATTTAAACTGTTGCAAAAAAAATTTAAAATTTAAATCAAATAAAAAATGTCCAAACCAAACGACATTGGCAGGTATGTGTGGTTGTTGCTCATTGTTAACATTGAATGCTTTTTTTCGAAAATTATTCAACTATTTTCAAATGAAATTACATCCACAATTTGAATGCAATTTTTTGTTGAACGATCAAACAATAGCTATTTAACATCACTCTTTTCGAGTAAACCCTCCACAGCTCAAGATGCCAAGAAAACAAAACCACAAACAAAGAAGAAAACCAACTCCACGGCCGATGTTTCCTCCGGAAGAAATGCAACGACTTCCTTGCTCAATCAACATGAATCAACATCGGACAACAATGCCATGATGGATGATGACAATTATATCACGATAGTAATAATGGATCAACAAGTGCATCTCCAAATCGTCATCGCTCTAAAAAAGTAGTATTAATGACTTCATTGGAACAAGCTAGAACAGCCAATTCTCTTGTTGATTGGAAGGATCGAACAAATCAAGGAAAGACTTTGGTTGAATTTGGTGATTCGGAAATTGAAGCACTTCCTTCCATTGAGAGTGAGGTGAAAATTGTGAAACCTACAAAATCTGGTTCTGTCAAGTATATGTATGACAAATTGCACAAACAATCAAATGTGTTGCTCGATCGATTAGAAGAGGTTGGCTCTAAAATTTTGGAATATTACGGATTTGAGTCTTCCAAACCATTGAACTATGTAAGTAATAATGGGACGTTGAACGATTGCTCGAGCTTTTTTGAATTTTCCTCAATATGGCAATGTTGTGCAAATTGATAATAGTACTCTGATCAACCAGAAATATATATTGGAAGAATTTTATCAGAAACCGTGGGTGGAGATGACCAGTTAAATTCTTCCTCGATCTTATTGGAAGGTTTAGCAAATGCAGAAACATCTGACTGCAAAATTGTGAAATTGAACTTTGAAAAATTCTCTCTTGAATCATCAAAAGCTCAAACGTTATTCCCTGGCCAAATCGTTGCAGTGAAAGGGCTCATGACTGTGCAATTTTTGAGAGTTGAAAAGATCTACACAGGAGCTCCTCTATTTCATGAGCCACAAGAAACACAAAAGACAGATAACACATCAAATACTGAAAAGTCAAAACTTAAAATTATGGTTGCTTGTGGACCCTTCACACTTCGACACAATATTTTATACAATCCACTCAAAGACCTTGTCACACTTGTAGACGCAATTGAACCAAATGTGTTAATATTGGTTGGTCCTTTCCTGAGTGACGATAATGCTTTGGTGAGCTCTACCTTTTTGGAAGAAACGTTTGACGACGTTTTTGAGGAAAGAGTTTTTGAAAGACTACGATCCATTGAAACAAACTGTAAGGTAATCTTAATTCCCTCATTGAAAGATGTAAATAGTGACTTTGTATTTCCACAACCTCCACTCGATGTCATGACTGATAACAAGATACAGAGCCTTTCGAATCCATGTACCTTTACTGTATCTGCCTCGTCTTGCAATGTGAAAATTGGAGTCACTTCCATCGATGTCATCAAAGATATTAAGGAAAAGGAGTATACTTTTGGCTACGTGGAGGATCAGACGAAACATTTTTACAAGTGTGTCCTCGAACAAGGATACTATTATCCCAGAATGCTTCCAACAGAAGAAATACCCTTGGATTATTCACTTGCTCATGGAACTAGAACTTCTCTCAAGATTGAAGACTCTCCTGATATTTTGATATTACCCTCGGACCAAGTGGCTCATTGTTGCACTGTGATTGACCATACACTTGTGATCAATCCAACCAGACTGTGTGGCAATGAGAATCGAAAAGAAGGTAGCTATGCAATCATTGACGTTTCCAATGACACCTCATTGACACTGGACAAGAGAATTCATGTTCAAGTGGTTAACATTTAGGTGCTCAAAGTTTTACTACTGAGAGAGACTTGGGTGCTTGAAATTACCCCCTACCAACCCGCCATAAATGCATTATTTTTAGTTTTTCGTGCTACAATTAATTTTACCCAAACTTGCGGCACACTACTAAAAAAATTCAATTGCAGTTGGAATCCTCACCCATCATCATCATCATACAAATGTTGTTTGGGAATGACGAAGGAAACGCATTCTCAAAGAAGTTGATGGCTCAAAAGCCCAGGAGAAAATGGGGGCGGGGAGTCGTACCAGTGCTTGATGATCAAGACTATTTAATGGAATTGGAGAAACAAAAATTGGAGAAAGCAAAACAAAGGGAAGAGGAAAAACGGAGAGATAAGGAAGAAATATTCCAACATTATCGGAATTATTCGCTAGCAACTTCGTAGGTTTCAATGTGGCGAATTCATAAGCAATAATTATTAACGAACTTGTTTTATTTGGGATGAAACTCTAACACACTCTCGTAAACATTATTTTGTTAGAGAGAGAACGAAACCAGAAGAGATGTGGACAGAAGAGGAAGAATCTGCTTTGTATAAAGATCCCGAACCCTCTGGAGGAGTGAATAATTTAAGAGAAGATTTGTAAGTACAACAAAAATGGTTTGCAGACAACATCACAACAAAATGCACATAGATTTGGAGGAAAGATTGATAAAGCAGACCTTTTTTCAGGACAGGAATCTTACAGCTTTAACAGACATCGACCTCGAAGAATGGAGCTTCTTAATAATTCAAAACAACAGGGAGATGATGATTTTCCTCTTTCACAAAACAAGCTTTCTTCGCAGCCCAAAAACAAGAGAGAAGAAATGTATGAAAAGAAAAAACTAATGAGGCTTAGAAAAAAGAGCGGAGAAGGCGAACTCTTTGACGATTTGGAAACAAACAGCATGAGTAGTGGAATTTCAAAACAAAATACAACTGAACACAATCATAGATCGAAGAGCACTCCTAAGATGATTAGTCAAAGAGATGTAATTTATGAACAAAAAAAACAATTAAGAAACAAAAAGCAAGACATTACAAACGATCCAGAATCTGACTACGAGCATGAAGCAGATAAATATACTTCTCAAGAGCAGAAGAATCAAATTTTACAACAAAAGGAACATCACAGGCCCTTAATTCGCAAACCCAAACAAGAAATAACTCAAGATCCAGAGTCAGATTCTGAACATGAGTCACAAAAATATAATATTTATGGAGCTCAATTCGATAGCCGTCGAGTGGCACGAGGAGGAGGTTTTAACAGCGCTCCTGCCAGCAACGCAATTACACCACAATATCAGCTAGAACCTCTCAATCTCCACAACAACAAACCCTCTTCTCAACCAAAATCAAATGACAATGGAAGAGACTACAACTTTGCTCTGAAAGGTGGAAATATTTTTGACAAGATGGGTTCGAATGACCCTCCTGTCCCCAGAAGACGAGGGCTTGGCAGATTGGTCACAGACAATTATCCAACTTCACCTAACGCACGAGATCAATTAACTTCTCGATCAGACCCACCTCAACCTTCCTTTAATCGTAATAATTTCGTTTCTGATTCTCCTAGACATTCTCCCAATATATACCACAACAACCCTCACAATTATGTTGACTCCAATTCTCATTTAGAAAGGCTTAGCTCTGATCCCTCAAGCTCTAGATATTCTCATAGTGGAGGAAGCAACATTACTGAAGGAGCTTTCGTTATTGGACACACCAGTAGTAACCAACCAAGCTCCAACTCATCACCTAACAGATATACGCGTAAAGCTGTGTTTAAGGCAGATCTGTACGGTACAGAAGATGTCAATAAGAAACAACAAAAGCAGGAAGAGTATCGAAGGCAATTAGGTAAGTACCAAAAGCAAAAATGGTGGCTCAAACGAATATCATGATACACCAACTTCAGAACTCCAAATGCAGTCCAACCAACACAGCAATAAGAATAAGAAAAAAGAATTGGATGTGGAGGAAGGCCTCTTGTTTCCTTCGCAAAAAAACAATGATCCTGAAAGATCTCCCTCATCAAAGTTCTCTAATGATCATTTCCAGCAACTGGAGAGCAATATTTCGCTTAATAGTGCTGTTTCCTCTCCTGTGAAAAGGGGCCTGGCCAACAAAATGTCCGAGCCTGTTTCAGGCCAGGACGCGGTTTTGTTAAAACAGCAAAAACAGCGTGAATATCAGGCAGAGCTAGAAAGACAAAAGCAAGAGAAGCTCGAAGCTGAAGCCAGAAAGAAGAAAGAAGAAGAGGAATGGGAAAAAAAACAAGAAGAGAAAGCAAAAACTCTAATGCAACGTGAGTTGCAGGAAATAGAAAAGGAGAGACAAGAGAAGCAGAAACAAAAAGAAAAGGGAACAAGCGCTGCCAAAGATCCAGTGAAAATTGTAAATGATGCAAAGGCCGCAAATGTGGCATCTAATAATAATGTTGACCTCAAAGAAGACCTATTTGGAAATAGCTCTAGTGGTACTAACAAAAATAGTGAAAAACGGAGAAGAAGAGCAAATTCTGAAATAGTAATAGATGCACCATCAGATAACACCCACTCATCACATCATCATCCTCAATCTCTAACTCCACAACAAGATTCCAATGTAAATACATATGCAAACTCCCCCAATTTACCAGTCACGACTCAACAACAAACTCCCCAGCTTCCACCCCTTAATTTATCTCCCAATATACCACAACAACCATTTACTCTAGACAACAATTTACTTCAACATATTCAGCAAGAAATGGTTGGTCAAGGAATTCTTTCTTATCTTTTGGGACAGTTGGCTGTGATGAAACACAACAATATGGAAATGCAACAACAAGTATTGAATGTCAATAATTTGTCACATCTTCAACCTCTCAACATTTCCAATACCTCTGTTCTTCCCATCAGCCCTAACCTTAATGTACACAACCACTTATCTGCACCAAATAACATTTCACACAACAATAGCTTTGAGGTACAACAACAAAAGAATGAACTATTTGGAGGAAGATCCTCTCCAACGTTGGCACAAGATGATCATCATTCGCGAGAAGTGATACAGAAATCTTCTGTGGTAGACACGTCGATAGATGGTGGTAGTGGTGGAACAGAACAACCTGAAAAGAAACCCAAAAGGAGGCGAAAGAAGAAACCCTCGTTGGAGGAAGAGCTGGGAGACAACAACTCTCCAAAAGCTATTGCTCGCAACGTGAAACCAGCAAGCGTTGAGGACGAGCAAGAAGCCTGTGCACCGCCATCTAAGCCAACAAAAAGTAGGAGAGTGTTCAAACTGAATCAAGGAGAGAGCATCAACCAACAAGATGAGAATACTAACTCATCATCAACAACGCTCAGTGAGAATGGAGAGCTACAGGTAGCAGCAAGGCCAAAAAGAAGCTCCAGCAATCCAAAGAAGTCACAACAAGGGAGTGATTCAGAGACGAATGAAGCTCTAGTGCCCAAGCCATCTCGATCGAGGCGTGTGTTCAATATCAACACCAAACACGAAAGCTCACCAGTACTTGCTGGCAAGTCACAATCGGATGATGAGTATCACAACTTGGATTCCGATGGTTAATAAACCTGTTGATACATTTCATGCAATTTCTGGACAAATCCGCATCCTGATTCGACCAAACACAATCTCAATCGAAGCTAATCATGTTCTTTGTTTGAGATTGACAAACAACCAGTAATTGGTGGAGGAAAATATCAAATTGACAAATCAAAAAGTCATCATGAAAATTTTTAAATTCTATTATTTTATTGTTTTTATGATTCGCTAACTTAGGAGTTGTACATTGGAGGAATGTTCCACTATTCATGGAACAAGAGAGTAGTTGTGATGAAGGTTATGTATGTCGTATTTACATGCGTATCGGATGGATGAAATTGGTGATCAGTTGTTGGTGAGCTGTTTATGTTCTCTCTCCTCTGATTCTTCTGGCCAATTGCATATCCTTAGGCATGATCGTAACTCTCTTGGCGTGAATAGCACACAAGTTAGTATCTTCAAAGAGTGAGACGAGGTAGGCCTCAGAGGCTTCTTGAAGAGCCAACACAGCGTTAGATTGGAATCTCAAATCAGACTTGTAGTCTTGAGCAATTTCTCTGACCAATCTTTGGAAAGGTAATTTACGGATCAACAACTCGGTACTCTTTTGATACTTTCTGATTTCTCTCAAAGCAACGGTACCTGGCTTGTATCTGTGTGGCTTCTTCAAACCTCCTGTGGATGGTTGTTTGGCAGACTTTCTTGCAGCCTTTGAAGCCAATTGTTTACGTGGAGCTTTACCACCTGTGGACTTTCTTGCGGTTTGTTTGGTTCTGGCCATGATGATGAGTAGTGATGATGATGTTGTATTTTTTTCGGTTAGAATATTGTTTTGAAGGTGGAGAACAAGAATAGGGGTCATTTATGAGGGGGTGCAGTTTCCTCTCCACCTAACGGTAATCCAAGGCATTTTTGGAGAGAAGAGAAGACGAGCCAAAGTTCGAGTCAGAGCCTCCCAAAAAAATTCGGGCCATTTTTGGCCGTTACAAAAAAATTTTCTGCCAATCAAAATTCTCCTTGTCGAATATTGTAAAGTAGAGACCGAAACAACGAAAATTTTCGGCCCTCAGTGTGTTCGTCTCTAAATTGAAGCACCGAACGCAAGTCAACAAAACATTTCTCCTCACAAACATGTTATTGAAATTGTCGAATGCACTTTATTACTTCTTCTTCTTGGTAATTCTTTCAAACTTTTGGAAGTTGCTTTCCTTGTTTCTTTCTCTCTTATTCAATCGTTTGGGATCAAGTGGAATGTATGCGTATGGATCCATTCCAGATGAAGAATTCTTTCCACCTCGACCTCCACCGAAAATAATCTTGCTCTCCTTCTTCTGTTTTCTTTTTTCGAGTTTGGCAAGGAAAAGTTGATCAGGATTGAGCTGTTCTTTCTTGTTCTTTGAACTAGTTGTACTGCCTCTATTGTTAATGGATTGCTTGATGAGATCAATGGTTCTTTCAGGTCTTGATTGAGAAGCGCCTTCATCGTCCTTATCTCCAGATGTTTTATCTGTTTGAGCTCCTTCAGGTAGATCCTCAATCACGAGTTTTCCTCTCTTGACGGCAAATGCGCTCTCATCCTTTGGCTTCTTGTCGCTTCCTTCTTGTGTGTCTTGTTCTTCTGTTTGTTCACTATTGTCGTCATCTTCCATGTCTTGACCTTTGACATTCTTCTTATTCTTTTTCAGTTTTTGCATGTTCTTGAAGGTGTTTTTCAAAAAGTGTTGTCGCTCCTTTGTATCGAGCCTTTCTTTCAATTCTTCATAAGAAAACTTTTTAAAGAGTTTCGTCACTAAGAATCTTAGTTGAACTCTCAGACTTGTTCCTCCAGATTTCTCATTAGAATGTTTGAAGAAAGTATCTAAATATTGTGAAATGTATGGTTTCAACGTTTCCTTATCAAATAATGCAACACATCTCTTGAAGAATTGCATCAGAGACGAGACAACTTTTACATTTTCGTCTTGTAATACTATGGTAACTGAATCAAACACGTCCTTCAAAATTGGTTGTAAATATTTTGAATATGATGGTAGCAGTTCAGAAAGTGCATCAATGGTCGAAGCAATCATTGAGTTGCTCTTTCCACACAATCCAGGTAGAACTCTTCTCACGATAAAATCAATAACATTGTTTTGTTGCTGTTGTGGAGAGTATTTGGTTGCATCAGTTAGAGGATCAATAAATGCTTTCAGTGTTTGTATAGACAAGTCTCTCACTTTTTGATTTTCAGTATTGTCAATGTTAAATATACATTCTCCAATCACAAAGTTAGATCTTGGATTTTGAATGAGCAAATCGTGGTACTTGGTTACGAGCAAGTTGAAACATTTCACTCTAAACTTTTTAGAAATTGTAATTTCAGCGATCGATTCAAAGATGGAGAGAATTTCGTCAATGGTTTCAGCTTTCATTTCCCCAGAGTGTCTCTTCCATGAGGAAAGAAGAATATTGAGACCTTTGTAGGCTTTCTTTTGAAGTTTTGGTGTTGTGCTAGTAGTAATTTTAAGGTAAGGAAGGAGGAATTTGTAATAGAGTTCCAAGCATGAGTTTGGTGCACATGAAAGCATGGTAATAGAGAGGTCGAAGAATCCAAAGAATTTTTCTTCATCAGATTCCGAGTTGATGGTCAAAATCTTCTTCAATACCAATTTGAAATATTCAGTAATGGTTTCATTGTCGCATATCGAAAAGAATGCATTGATTGCCTTTCCAACGGAGTATTGGAGATCAGTGGTAGTGCTATGCGAGTTCTGATCTACAAAGAGATTGAACAAGAGAGGAATAAATTGCTTATTGAATCCAGCCACAGCCTTCAACCCTCTCTTACAAGTTTCCTTGTCCAAACCAAAAATGTTGAGAGGCAACTTGGCATCATTATCCAAGACGCTAGAGTATGTCGAAATGGCCAAAGATAAACTGTTGCAACATGCAATCTTGATATCATATTCAATGCCTTTGGTAGCATCAGAGCCAAGCTTTTCACCCAATAAAGGAGCAATGATTGCAAATTGAGAATCTAAATCAACAGGATAACTACAGAATTGAGGTAGAAGAGCCCATATCTTTTCATAGAGTGTTAAGAATGCATTGCTTCCATGTCGATCCATCTCCGAGTTTTTGCTTTTGTCATAAAAGGTTTTTGCCATTGGCAATAAAACATTAATCCAGTAGCCCAGTTGACCGTTCACACAGATTCCAGTCAATTTTGAAAGGTCTTGAGAAAGTTGCTCGTTGGATTGTTCATTACCTTGGTTGGATGATTTCAAGTTGGGAATGTGCGAGTAATCTACTTTGTGATTAATCAAAATGCTCAATACCCATCCGTCAAATTCAATAGCTCCTTCTTTGAATGACTCTGCTGGACCAAGAGCACGAACACAATAGCCAACAATCTTCTCAAGATAAAAAACGGCTCGTGCATTTCTGAGCTCAGACTTTTCGAGTGGTGTTGCATCAAGCTTGCTTTCCTTCTCTTTTCTGAGGAGTTCTTGTAATACATCACTTGAGAACAATAGGAAATCAGAAATGCAATTTTTGATCGAGTTGAGTTTAAGACCTTTCGACCTTAGTAGACCAACTTTGAGAATGGCGTCTAATGAAAGTTGAGCAATAAGGTCATACCTATTGCTTGTAACATTTTCTAAGCCATTTTGCAATGTGTTGGCAATAATAACCATTGAAGATTGAGATTCTCCTTCTGTATCTTCCATATCAGAGGGCTTTTGATTTTCATCTTTGAACAGCTCAAGGTCAAAACAAGTGAAAATTAGGTTTTGAAGATTGGAGAAGGCAGCATTAACTGTTTCATCCAACTCAGACTTTCCAATCAACAGTGAATCAAATATTAATTGGAAAAACTTGGGGATTCTGTTAGCGAGCAGTTGCTTATCTAATTTGTACAAGCATTTGTGGGCGTGTGACATCATTACAATATACGCAACAACCTTCTTTGAATCGTCACTCTTCAAAATTGGGCAAAGTTTGTCGAGCAGAATGTCAATAATTTGAGTAACACTCTTTGCTTGTAAATTTTTGTTAGAATCAAAAATGTTCTTCATAGTTCTGTAAATTTCAGCACAAATGCTTGCAGGAAGATTGCTAGAGTTACCTTTCAGTAAAATATCTAGCAACTTTTGGAGTACGATAATAACATTTCTCTCATTTAAATTTTCACTTAACAAACCAATTGCCTTAATGACAGAAGTAGAAATGTCTGCATTTCTTGATTTGCTTGAAGAGTGATACTGCTCAATGAGGTAAACTGAAACCATTTCGTCTTGTGAAATAAATAATTGTTTTTTCTCAAGGAGTTGTTGGAGTGTGTGAAGACATTTTTCTCTCACAGCATTTCTACTGTCGAAAAGAAAGCTAAAAGCCAACTTCTCTAAATCTTGTTTCTTGGCAAATGCTGAAGATTGACTTTCTGGAATGGTTCCGAGCTTTGAAATTACTTGGAGAATAACAACCACAAGTTGTATCGTCACATATTCAAACTTGTCCATGTGTTGATGAATTGAAAGAAGAGTTTGTCCAATAAAATCGAAACTTGATAGGACAACAGATGATTTGATACTGTGATAATAAGTAGTGAACCATAGTTGAAAATTGTTGCAATGAAATTATTGTTAATGCTCAATTTTTAACACTTACTGTTCCATCAAAATTGAAAGCAACTGAAGAAGAGAGGATACCTTTCTTGCATCATTGTTATGATCCGAAGAAAGTGTTTTCAGGATAGCCCCATAATAGGCTGTTGGTGAAAGAGGCTGTTGTTGGGTATATATTGTTTCAGTAATTGCTTCAATAATGATATTCATACTCTTCCAATTACCATTATTCACGTCTCTTCTCTTCAAAACTTGTTCAAATATAGAATAAATTGCAGGAGCATTCACTCTCAAGGCCTCCGAAAACTGATTTCGTTGTTGATGCTCCAATTGTTGTTGTTGCGAGTCATCGTCCATCATGGAAGCACTGCTATTAGAATTTGGGTTTAATGATGATGATTCTTCCATTGTTCGAGTGGAAGTCATGGCCGTACGTGTGTTGTTTTTGATATTTGCCATGCTCTTATTATTATACGAAGACGATGCAGCAGAGGCTCGCTGCAACAATTTGCTTCGGAGAGTCATTTATTTTTTTTCAAATTTTTTCTTGATGCTTGCACAACAGCATTGTTAAGGACAATCCTTTAGGTTGAGGAGAATGAAAATGTATTATTGTTCTTCTTACAGCTTTGAATGCCTTAGAGGAGGGAGAGAAGTGTGGTTGAATGTTGTTGACGAGTCTGGAGATGCTGTTCCAATGGAAGAGTCTCTATCTCGTCGTTTCCTTTCCACAGCATTATCGATAAAGGTCAGTAAATGATGCCAAACACCACTGTTCATTCCTTTGTGTTTTTTGAAAAATCCAAAATGTCCCAATCGCTTCCCCAACGATCGATTCAAATAAATAAAGTGATGTAGAAAATGATACAAGTTCGATCGATCAGCCAACACTTCAGTCACTGTTCGGTAGTCTCTGTGCCCTATTTTTGAGGTTGGCTCATGTAATGGTTGGTAATCTTTCATGTTGTTATTGGTGAAATAATTGAAAATAAATTTTACAGCTGCTGCATCTCCCAAAATGTCATGTCTCAATGCATAAAAGAGTACTGGACAATTCAGATATTGTTGTAAATCAATGGTTTCTTTAGGAAAGGCTCCAAAAACCTCCTCTGAATATCTTCCACACTGAGCACACTGTTTGGCACAATCACTTGGCATGGTCCAAATAGGTAAAGTATTGACCATGGGCGTCATTACAGGACAAAATAAATAGCACACAAAGAAAAAGAGCATTTTCGAAAGGATATGTGTTTGATGTGTAAAGTTACCACTTTGTGACGCTACACAAACCATGGCACTTATTTTCTCGAGGTATTTCTTTGGTGTGAAACAAATACTTTCTGTCAATACAGGAAAATTTTCGTGAGGTCATAAGGAGGAATAATTTTGTGATATTAAGGCAATATAACATTTTGATATTGTAACGATACATACTTCCAGAAATTGAATGAGCAATAAAAACAATGTCACTCATGACTGTACCAGATTCTTTCGTGTTACTATGGTCACAATTTTTGTTGGAATTTTCAAATGGTCCAACAACAAGATCCAATTGCTCCACATAATCAATCACCGATGGAATATCAAATTTCCCCCATGAAATTAAATCTGTAGGTGGTAAATGTTGATTGTACTTGTTGTAAAGTAAATTCCTGGATTCATAACATCCTCGATAATCAAATAATACCACTCTATAACCATCTATTTCAGGGTTGCAATATTGTCAACGAATGTAAATCAAATAATTGAAATATTATTTTCCGAAATTTCCATTGTACTTACTATGTTGAAGAAAACATGCAAAATCATGATAAAAATTCATCTTGACTCCAATGGCACTTCCTACAATGGCTGTCTTCTTGTTTCCGTGCTGAGCCGAAGTAGTAGACGGTTCATATACTCGTGCAGACAGTAAATATTTATCTTTTGTGAGAATGGTCACATCTTGGTAGAGTTGCTGAGATGAAGCAGTGTTCATGGTTGCAATGAGGAGTTGACGTCAATAGGAGTTGGATTGAGATTTAAACAGAGGAGCAAAATGTCGAACCAGGCTCAGTGTTTTTTTCTAAAGAACTATAAGACTGAATTGTTGTAGTGCACACGTCAATAAAATAACCTATTCTCCTCCCTCATGCTTTTGAACGTTCACAACATGATTATGATTATTTGACCCAACAAGGCTTGATGAAAGACAATCCCCAAGTGATGGAATGGATGGAAGTGCGAAAAAAATGAACGAAAAGCCTCTCCACGATGAGGTTGAATTCATTTGGAATGGTGCTCGTGGAGGATAATGACCGGAACCTGAAAATGTGCTTGACCTCATTGAACCAAGCTATTTAAACGTTAAATATTTCGATGATAAATTTGAATTTGAGAACAAAAAATTGCACCCACCATGATACCACCTCTTCAGATCAAAGAACAACTCCCTCCATTCTATTCTCTTCCATCATATCAATATGATGGAAAGCAATATTATTCAGCTGATGATATCATCCATTCATTTTTTAAAGGAAAGAGTCAAAAAACAAGCAAAATAATTGGGGTATTGCATTCCGACCACAAAACCATCAGCAATATTGTGCAGAGAGAACTTGGATTTCGGAGAGTGAAAAAGTCTGCAATTATTCTTAGCTTCACAGCAGTCGTTGAAACAATTTTGAAAATCACTAAGGGAAACAAAGATCAAGATCGCTTAATATTACACTTATTCCAGTCTTTTAACAATGTGAATGCTTTATCAAATCAACACAAAGAGGATGAGAAAAGCAGACAACCTAATAATGTACAACCACAACAACGATCTGTGACACATATTGCAATGAAACAGACCTCGTGCGAGCCACCTGCACATTTTTATTACATGCAACCAATGTCAGACGTGTCAGCAAACCCATTTAATGGAGTAGCATCTGTGACACCAATTTCTCATCATAGAACTCCTCAAACAACGAGTAGGGATTGCTTTTTGATGCACCAAGAGCTCAATGAACACCAGAGCAACTTGAATCAAGCTATTGGCTCTGCATTTCCAACATTCTCTGCGGATTATGCTTCAGGTCTGACCAATGACCAAACATCTTTGTACAAAAAGAGAAAACTGGGCTCTGTAACAAATGAATGGCAGTAATAAATCAAAAACTTTCTTGGCTTCTTGAAAAATCTGGAACATTCATCGAAAAAAATGGCCCGCCGTGAAGATGATGAAGACAACGGCTTTACTTCGAACGTCCGATACAATGTCGATCATTGTCTAGTGGATCATGAAGCAATGTTCGGAATGATCGCTGAAGAATCGGAACAAGAAAAATTATTGGCTGACTTTCGTAATTATGATAATAATCCTCGTGATGACATTCCGGGCCCAATTTCTTTTATGGGCCGAGGAAATGGACGTTTTAGTCACACTAACAACGGAAATGATGGAATTCAATCATCACTTTATCCAACAATGAATTCAGCTACTCAACAATTGATGATGAATAAGAAAAATCGAAAACAACCAACAACAACCGAATTGCAGCATTGGAAAGAAATGCGAAATCTAGTAGAGGAGAAGGGACAAAGTAAATTTCTTTCATCCCTCAAACAAATTCAAGAAAATAGAACAGGAACTGCAAAAGACAAAATTCCACTTTTACCTGTAATTGTTCGACAAATTTTACATTATGATTCACATGAATCAGCTCATGTTGTAGTTGGAGAAATTGGATCTGACATGGAAATGGAGGGAACAATATCAAGAAAAGCCATTGAAAGAAATCCGAGTATTCTCACAGTTGGAACGGTGGTTTTATTGAAGAAAATTCAACTTTATTGTCCTAGGCCTGCAAAATTTCACTTGATAATTTCAGAAAAGAATACAGCAAAAGTTTGGACCAATGATACTGAAGAAGCAAACAAAAAGTTAAAAGTGGAAGCTACACCATTATCATCAGCCATTCGAGTGACCAATGAAGACATGGACTCCTTTGGCCCAAATATTGATAGTATGGATTCGACACCTCCCTCTGGTGACCGTAGAGAAGAACCTGTTTCTGTTCATCACTATCCTGCTACTACTGCTGCTACTACTGCTCGTTCTACAACCAATCCAACTCTTGCCAACAAACCCCAACATTTGACAAGCACAGAAAAATTCGTACCTCCTCCTCAAGCATTTCTACGACCACCACAAAAACCAGCAACAAGCAATAGCACGACACCACCGAATTTAAATTCCACGAACCGTTTTCGACCTCCACCACCTCACTATGAAACACCAGAAACACCAAAATCGAATGACTCCAATCTACTGCCGAATGAATTTGAATTTTCACAACCTCTATTAACCACGCCGTCACGATCCAACCACTCCAACCACTCGAGGTCGAGTACTGAAAATCTCTCTCCAGAATTATTAAGCACGACAACATCCACCAAACGAAAATTCCATCCACCACCCATGATCTCCTCACAATCTTCAATAGAAAATGACATGCCTAACAAGAAGAGAAAACAATTAATGGTGGCACCTTCTCTGGATCCAATCAATGATCTATCCCAAACACCTGGCCATTTTCAAAAAGACTCGTTCAATGATCCCTTATTTGATGAAAACTCCAATCAGTCCACACCCATGTCCTATTCACCTCCTCTTTTTCAAGAGCAGCGATCCGCGACAAGCAAATCACCAAGCGATCAAGCAATTCCTCTTTTCAATGCAGCTTTGAGTAGTGTTGGAGACATGGCCAACTCACTACACAAAACTCCTTCTCCAAGCTCTACCTCTGGTAAATCAGTATTGCCACCTCAAACCATGGTGGGTACGACAACTTTAACAACCAATCGCGAGAAAACCTTGGCAGCAACCACTCACAAAGTTACAATGCCCATTGAAGACGATGACCCTCTCAAGGGTATTATTGACGATGATGACGAGATTTTAATACATCAGAAAGAACGATCTGTTGTGAACATGACAATTCCAAACATTGACCACACTCGTTCTGCCATGAATGCTGGTACTGCTCGATCTTCACACCCTCCAACAGCTCAAGATTCTCATGTTTCCGTGGTGAACAATACATCGACGCATGAACGAATACCTCAATTGACAAACAAGACTTTGGGTATGGGATTTAAACTTGCTCAACTATATTCTTCTCCAACTAAAAAGACAAAACCAACTGTGAATTTTGATGACGACAACGACGATCCTCTCAAAGACATTCTTGGAGATGACGATACCAAAGAGCAATCCTTATTCCAGGAAGCTCCTCTTCACCAACCTGTATCTACTACAGTAGTGGTCGGTAAACTACAACAACCAACCAAGAAAGTGATTGCATTTGACGATGAAGACTTTTGATCAAAACCAAGATTGATTTTACAAAGTATTTGTGCATGTGGGTCCTACAAAGTTTGAGTGTTTGGTTCAAGCAATTCCAGCACCAAAGTTTGAGGAGACGACCCAAAACCAGGCCATTGTAAAATACTGGTCAACCTAAAATTTTTTATTTTTTAAAAATTTCGTTTGAAAAAAATTCGCCACAAATATGTACGTATCACGCTCTCTCCTTCATTCGACTGACCTGTTGTGTTGAAATTGTACAAACTTTCAAAAACTGTTTAATATCAACCTATCTAATGTGTATATATATACATATTCACCACAATATATATTTAACCCCACACAATACACTTACTATTAAATATCGAATGTATCACCACAATATTATTATAATCATCTTTCGAATATTATGTAAATCAATATTCACCACCACCACCCCACAACAGAGATAGAAATGGGTTCTGGTAAACCAAGAGGTATTAAAGCCGCAAGAAAGATCAAGTCCAACAGAAGAGATTCCAGATGGGCAGATATTGACTACAAGAAGATTGCTTTGGGAACATTGGTCAAGTCCAACCCATTCCAAGGTGCTTCTCACGCCAAGGGTATTGTTTTAGAAAAGGTTGGTGTCGAAGCCAAGCAACCTAACTCTGCCATTCGTAAGGCTGTCAGAGTCCAATTGGTCAAGAACGGAAAGAAGATTACTGCTTTCGTTCCTATGGACGGTTGTTTGCTCTTCCTCGAAGAAAACGATGAAGTTTTGGTTTCAGGATTTGGTCGTTCTGGTCACGCTGTCGGTGATATTCCGGGAGTTCGTTTCAAGGTTGTCAAGGTGGCAGGAGTATCACTTTTGGCTCTTTACAAAGGTAAAAAAGAAAAACCAAGAAATTGAAGCTTATATTGTTATATCATTCAATTCATAAACATATAATTCATTAATTTTGCATGTTTTTTAGAAGATAGCACTATCTTTAAAATTTCCTTTTTAGGAAGGTGTCACAGACTTTGACAGCTGGCATTTGTACTTTCAAGATCAGCCAAACTTGAAACAGTTGTGGAAACTTTCATTTAATTAGTTTTTTAAACATTGAAGTATTACCCAAATATATTGTGAAAAAACAATCACACACGAGAATTTATTTCTTGGATTTCTTGGTTTGTTTGGTGTTAGGATCTTCTTTCTGTTTTCTCTTTGGTTTTTTATCTTCTTCGTCCTCGCTGGAGTTATTATCATCTTTCTGTTTCCTTTTTGAAGAAGATTGTTTTTTTTTGCGTTCCTTGTTTGCATTGGACCAGTCGATCATTTGTGACTTAATTTCCTCGTGTGTACTTTTCTCTTTCAACAATTGCTCTACAATTTGTTGCATTTCCTTCTTCAGTAAATGATTCAAAATGTCGTTACTGGTGGAGCCTATTTGAGAGCGAATAAACGATCGCAAACCGTTCGATGTTGCTTGTTTGTAGTCTGCCAAGGTCAATTCTATTGTGATTTTGTTAACAATGTCAGACAACGATGACGCTTCTTTGTTTTTCAATGCAATTTCTGCAAGCTCCTTCTTCAATGCATCTCCATCAATTTCCAATTTATCACGCTCACACTCCAATATTGTCTTTGAGGCTTGTATCAAGTTGCATAGTTTCAAGTGATTAATCACCTTGTTGCTGATGGACCCCAATTTCTTCCTCATGAATTGTCTGAGAATGTCTTTGGAGGCATGTTCATAATTCTCAAGTGTCACTTGAGATGCATCAAGATGAACAACGGTACGAGATGTGGTTTGAATAAAACTTTCATCAATCTCGTCACCTTGAACATCTCTCAATGAGTATACATTTTGAGCCTCCAATAATTGTCCACTGTTAATTTCATACATTCTAGGATTGTCTGTACTTGGAGAAATAATCTCCTCTCGAATCCAAATTTCCGTAATGATCTTGAAGGAGGCATTCGTAAGCTCAATTACGCTCACAATAAATTGTTCAATGTACCCACAATTTGGAAAGGTGCTCAATCGACTCTCCAATCGTTGACACATCCCATAACTCTCAAACTCACTCAACCAGTCAAGAGCCAGACCATATTCTTTGGTTGCTTTGATTTGATCCACCAGTTGTGGATATTTGTCCAGCAAGGTGGCAGCATCCATGGCAATACGTGGAATAATCTTTTCCCAATTCTTCTCATTCATTCTTCGTTTGTTTTCCTTTCGTACAGGTTTTTTCATTTTAGGTCCTGGTTTCAAGGAGGTCCAAAATAATTGTGCACTCACATGTTGACCATGCTTGTTCTTGGGGAGCGGTAACTCGGAATTTAACAATCTCTCTTCCTTTTTGTGGTTCAACAAGTTGAAAGAGAGGCCAGAGGGTGTATTGATGTTACTTTCTTTGGGAGAGTCTGAAACACGAGTCGTGTTCGAAGAGGATTCTTGTGCAATCGATTGTAAAAGTTCCAAAAGAGAGGTCATGTCCTTTGGTGTTCGATTTTCCTCACACGCTGATGGAGGTGCAGTATCTTTGGTCACCTCACTCGTCAATTGAGGAGGAGTCACAACCGCCACCTCACTAGTCAATTGAGGAGTACCCTTGACCACCTCACTAGTCAATTGAGGTGGTTTCACCTTATTAGAATCATCTCCAATTACCTCCATGGCCATTTCCGCATGACTCACATCCCCATGAAAACATGTCAGAGATTTTAACTGATCAAGAATCTTGATTCGATTGAAATGGAGAAACAAGCGGTATAATGTAACCAAGTTGACTTTCACATCGATACTTGTCGCAACTTGTAATTGTTGGAGCTTGGCAAAAGTCCATCGATCAATTGCTTTGGCAATATTCTCACCAATCAATTCATTGTATTGAATTTGATGGAATTTTGCAATTTCTTCTTTGAAATAGTCTGGCATTGCTAAACGAATCGAGTGATAATTGTATCCAGGTTCATCTGAAGGAGTTTTTCTAAATTTTCTCTCCAAATCTTCCTCTGTCCATTTTCGATTGGATTGCAAACCCATAAATTGAATGGCTCCATCAAAGAATTCGAGTAATCTCTTGTCCATGTATTTACGTGCAATTTCATTGCTGGCAGCAAATTTCCATCCATAATATCGGATAATGACTTCAAGATCATTTTGGGTAATAGAACCCTTCTCAATGATGGAGTTACCTACGGACCATGTGGCTCCTGATCTTCTGAAGGAATAGGGACAAACCTTTTCTTCTTGAATTCCAACATTTTTGGCAATACATTTCAATTCATATCTAAAATTTTCTAATGGTTGTGGTTCGAGACCCTTTCCAATGTCACTGAACAAGTATTCATCCAAACATTCCTTCTTGAATTGAATAAATTCATGATTGAGAGCATTTTCAAAAGTTCCATGAGTGAATACTTGTCTTTTTGACAAGTATTGCATGAGCAAAATGATGTTACATAAACCCACTCGATTTCCAGAAAACCATGTTTGGTGTCTATTTGTAGCACTTTCAACCTTGTCATGGACAATTTTCACTCGAACATCCATGGATTGGAGTTTACCATTCATAAACTTGGGTTGTAATTGCAAGTGCTTCAATTGAATTTTAGCAAGGGAAAGAGGACGAGCTCCTGAAACAAATGAAACGAGCATTCGACTGGCTAGTCTTAGCCCCTTTTCAGAGCTCCAATCACACCCATGCAACATTCGAAAAATATCAATGGGTGGTAAGATGGCTGCTTGTACCTCCTCCACGTCCACCAATTTCGATGCAGTCTTCATTTGTTGAATAGCTTCGTAAGACTTCTTTTCTCTTGCATACTTGATGAAATGTCTACAACACCAAGCTCTACAGGCACTGACATAACGTTTAACCGTATTGTATTTGAATGTTTTGCCATTCTCTTTTGGTTCTACTAACCACAAGACCCATGAATCATAGGTTTCTAAATTGATCTGAGAGCCACAAGCTGTGGTAACAAATGGAGAATAACCCTTTTCAATACAAAAACCAAGGTAATTTCTGATGGCTGACTTGTGAGTGAGTTTGGTAGCTTCAGAAAGTCCAATCTTGTCAGCAGCTTCTCTAAAAACTTTTGATTCAGCCTTGGCCTTTTCCTGACCTTCCAATCCTTCCAAATTCTTTTTGTGATGTTCCATCATGACATCAAATTCTTGGCGTCTTGACCCTTTCGAGGGATCTCCTGTGGGTTTGCGAAGCTTCCAGTTTTTAGTGATGGCATGAATATCAATTTGAGAGGTGGTTTCAAGATGGGAGATGTAATGCTGACCCAATTCTACCAACTTTTTCAGTCTCAAAAGCAAAGGATCACGAACATCACTGACATCCAGACTTGAAAGATCTTGCAATGCATAAGTCGCTTGATCAATAAGAGACAACAATTGATGTTTGCGTTCTTGATCACTCATTGAGTAAGTATTACCTTGTGCAAACATACTTCCAGTGTAAGGCTGAACCAATGGCTGAATTACTCCATTCAAGGTTGAATAGGGGTGTAGCATGGAAAGAGTCCTGTTTGATTGGATTGGATGCTGAAGTGGTCCACCACTGAGATTGGCAAGGTGCTGCTGCGGCTGTTGAGAAAATCCTGGATAAGCATGAGAGGTCAATAATTGAGGCTCGTTGGAGACCAATGAAGTGAATGTAGTACCGATCGCATTACTAGGAACACGAATCAATGATGATGGAAAGCCTTGATGAATGCCATTGTAGTCGCAGTTGTAACCATGATTGTCCAAAGCTGTAGTTGGCGGAGGCATGACGAGCGTATCAACAGTAGCCTGTGCTTGCAACTGAGGTTGAACGAGCGAAAGTGGAGTTGGTTGATGAGATTGCTCAACATTTTCCAACTGTTTCATCATTGGATGATCAGCAGAGGGAAGAGTTAGCAAATGTCCAAATCCAACAAAATCCAACATGGACTTGATCTCAAAATCTTCTTCAGTAATTTCTTCTTCCTTTGAGGCTTCGGTCAATTCTGGATCTACAGATTCCAAGCCTTCCCAATCCCATTCTTCTTCTTCAGCAGTAGATGACAATAGCATTGAAAACATGTTAGCGCTGTTTTTTTTTGTAGTTACCATAGTGAGGGTTGGACCAGCCTTGTCGCTAGTTGAGCCTTATCAAGCGTTCCAGTAAAAATTCAAGTTGGAATTAAAAAAACCTCTAAATAATCAACGTAAATGATTCAACTCCGCAACAAATCTCATATCAAAATTCTTTCAACATTCAATACAATTGATTGGCATCCACAACATCTTGTATGTTCACCACACATAAATGAACAAAAGCATATTGTATCTTTGACAAAGATATAATAATCATCATCATGATGGATATTGTCAAATGAACCATAATCATGGCCTAAATCAACAAGATGTATGGTTATGAATTGATTCATATGAATATTATTCATACATTCATGTTAAGACATCACCATGATATAAATATCGGAACACACAACACCCAACGTTGTGAAAATCTTCAAACTTCATTATTTTTTTTGAGAGTTGCCAAGCAGCCACCCATGCTAGGAAGGGCAAGAAAGAAAAGCCCCGTAATTGAAGCTTATATTGCTTATATCATTCATAAATCAATAATAATTCATTAATAATACACATTTTTTCGAAGATAGCACTATCTTCAAAATTTCCTTTTTAGGAAGGTGTCACAGACTTTGACAGGCTGTCATGCATATCTTGTTGGAGAATGTGTTTACGAATGAAAATACAGCAAACTCTCATCCTGTGCAAAACAAATGCGCGACCAAATCCATCCGGCAACCCGCTATGTTAGCTTGTCCAGCAACGATGATGTTTTGTAGTCAAAACTGAACCTGCTTTGGTAAAGAGCGTCTCCGCAATATCAAGACTTTTTATTTCTTGGATTTCTTGGTTTGTTTGGTGTTAGAATCCTTATTCTGTTTTCTCTTTAGTTTTTTGTGTTCCTCATTCTCGTTACAGTCTTCAATATCGTCTTTCTTTTTCTTGCCACCTTTGGTACGTTTTTTGGAGGATTGTTTTTTTTTGCGTTCCTTGTTTGCATTGGACCAGTCGATCATTTGTGACTTAATTTCCTCGTGTGTACTTTTCTCTTTCAACAATTGCTCTACAATTTGTTGCATTTCCTTCTTCACTAAATGATTGATAACATCATTGCTAATGGATCCCAATCGAGAGCGAATAAACGATCGCAAACCGTTCGATGTTGCTTGTTTGTAGTCTGCCAAGGTCAATTCATGAGCCGTTTTGTTAGCAGTGTCAGACAACGGTGATGCTTCTTTGTTTTTCAATGCAATTTCTTCAAGCTCCTTCTTCAATGCATCTCCATCAATTTCCAATTTATCACGCTCACTCTCCAATATTGTCTTTGAGGCTTGCACAAGATTACCCGTTGTCAGATAGTTAATTATTTTGTTGCTGATAGATCCTAATTTCTTCCTCATGAATTGTCTGAGAATGTCTTTGGAGGCATGTTCATAATTTTCCAATGTCACTTGAGATGCATCAAGATGAACAACGGTACGTGCCGAGACTGGAATAAAACTTTCATCAATCTCATCACCTTTAACATCTCTCAATGAGTATACATTTTGAGCCTCCAATAATTGTCCACTATTAATTTCATACATTCTAGGATTATCTGTACTTGGAGATATAATCTCTTCTCGAATCCAAATTTCCGTAATGATCTTGAAGGAGGCATTCGTAAGCTCAATTACGCTCACAATAAATTGTTCAATGTACCCACAATTTGGAAAGGTGCTCAATCGACTCTCCAAGCGTTGACACGTTCCATAACTCTCAAACTCACTCAACCAGTCAAGAGCCAAACCATACTCTTTGGTTGCTTTGATTTGATCCACCAGTTGTGGATATTTGTTCAGCAAGGTGGCAGCATCCATGGCAATACGTGGAATAATCTTTTCCCAATTCTTCTCATTCATTCTTCGTTTGTTTTCCTTTCGTACAGGTTTTTTCATTTTAGGTCCTGGTTTCAAGGAGGTCCAAAATAATTGTGCACTCACATGTTGACCATGCTTGTTCTTGGGGAGTGGTAACTCGGAATTTAACAATCTCTCTTCCTTTTTGTGGTTTAACAAGTTGAAAGAGAGACCAGAGGGTGTATTGATGTTACTTTCTTTGGGAGCGTCTGAAACACGAGTCGTGTTCGAAGAGGATTCTTGTGCAATCGATTGTAAAAGTTCCAAAAGAGAGGTCATGTCCTTTGGTGTTCGATTTTCCTCACACGCTGATGGAGGTGCAGTATCATTGGTCACCTCACTCGTCAATTGAGGAGGAGTCACAACCGCCACCTCACTCGTCAATTGAGGAGTACCCTTGACCACCTCACTAGTCAATTGAGGTGGCTTCATCTTAGTAGAATCATCTCCAGTAACCTCCATGGCCATTTCTGCATGACTCACATCCCCATGAAAACATGTCAGAGATTTTAACTGGTCAAGAATCTTGATTCGATTGAAATGGAGAAACAAGCGGTATAATGTGACCAAGTTGACTTTCACATCGATACTTGTCGCAACTTGTAATTGTTGGAGCTTGGCAAAAGTCCATCGATCAATTGCTTTGGCAATATTCTCCCCCATCAATTCATTGTATTGAATTTGATGGAATTTTGCAATTTCTTCTTTGAAATAGTCTGGCATTGCTAAACGAATCGAGTGATAATTGTATCCAGGTTCATCTGAAGGAGTTTTTCTAAATTTTCTCTCCAAATCTTCCTCTGTCCATTTTCGATTGGATTGCAAACCCATAAATTGAATGGCTCCATCAAAGAATTCGAGTAATCTCTTGTCCATGTATTTACGTGCAATTTCATTGCTGGCAGCAAATTTCCATCCATAATATCGGATAATGACTTCAAGATCATTTTGGGTAATAGAACCCTTCTCAATGATGGAGTTACCTACGGACCATGTGGCTCCTGATCTTCTGAAGGAATAGGGACAAACCTTTTCTTCTTGAATTCCAACATTTTTGGCAATACATTTCAATTCATATCTAAAATTTTCTAATGGTTGTGGTTCGAGACCCTTTCCAATGTCACTGAACAAGTATTCATCCAAACATTCCTTCTTGAATTGAATAAATTCATGTTTGAGAGCATTTTCAAAAGTTCCATGAGTGAATACTTGTCTTTTTGACAAGTATTGCATGAGCAAAATGATGTTACACAAACCCACTCGATTTCCAGAAAACCATGTTTGGTGTCTATTTGCAACACTTTCAACCTTATCATGGACAATTTTCACTCGAACATCCATGGATTGGAGTTTACCATTCATAAACTTGGGTTGTAATTGCAAGTGCTTCAATTGAATTTTAGCAAGGGAAAGAGGACGAGCTCCTGAAACAAATGAAACGAGCATTCGACTGGCTAGTCTTAACCCCTTTTCAGAGCTCCAATCACACCCATGCAACATTCGAAAAATATCAATGGGTGGTAAGATGGCTGCTTGTACCTCCTCCACGTCCACCAATTTCGATGCAGTCTTCATTTGTTGAATAGCTTCGTAAGACTTCTTTTCTCTTGCATACTTGATGAAATGTCTACAACACCAAGCTCTACAGGCACTGACATAACGTTTAACCGTATTGTATTTGAATGTTTTGCCATTCTCTTTTGGTTCTACTAACCACAAGACCCATGAATCATAGGTTTCTAAATTGATCTGAGAGCCACAAGCTGTGGTAACAAATGGAGAATAACCCTTTTCAATACAAAAACCAAGGTAATTTCTAATGGCTGACTTGTGAGTGAGTTTGGTAGCTTCTGAGAGACCAATCTTGTCAGCAGCTTCTCTAAAAACTTTTGACTCAGCCTTGGCCTTTTCTTGACCTTCCAATCCTTCCAAATTCTTTTTGTGATGTTCCATCATGACATCAAATTCTTGGCGTCTTAACCCTTTCGAGGGATCTCCTGTGGGTTTGCGAAGCTTCCAGTTTTTAGTGATAGCATGAATATCAATCTGAGATTGGCAATGTGCTGCTGCGGGTGTTGAGAAAATCCTGGATAAGTATGAGAGGTC
Source organism: Naegleria lovaniensis (assembly GCF_003324165.1). Lineage (NCBI taxonomy): Eukaryota > Heterolobosea > Eutetramitea > Acrasida > Naegleriidae > Naegleria > Naegleria lovaniensis. The sequence continues at coordinate 255,111 of NW_025407827.1, forward strand.
AATAATTGAGGCTCGTTTGTTTCATTGCCTCCATGAGGTTTGTTTCTACGACCATGTTGTTTTTGAAATCATCTTCTGATGAATTGTTGCGCATTTGAACGGACTAATTATTGTCCTTGACAGGAATTGCTGGGAAGGTTTTTCCGCTAATCCCTTTGAATTCATGATCCAACGCAAGCATGAATTACGGACCACTCGTACTTCCAATATTCGTGCGCATATTGATTCCCAAACTGTGGCCATGTGAATGAACTATAAAATCTTGAACATGCAAATCCAACAACTTACAATCACAAAAAAAAGTATAATTCTCTCTTATCACAAAAATTAATTCTCTTTCATAATGGCCACTCCAGCTCAACCTGTTATTCTTGTTACTGGTGCAACAGGAACTATTGGAAAAGAACTTGTCAAATCTTTGAGTCAGAATTATGCCACTCCCACTACTCCTGTCACTGTTCGACTTTTTGTACGGGATGAAAACAAAGCCAAACAACTCTTTGAGTCTCTTCAAAGCTCTCACTTTCATTTGGAATATGTTGTTGGAGATCTCACTCAACTCTCTTCAGTGACAGTCACCAACTCGGCATTGTTTGAACATGTTGAGAGAATCTTTCTTCTCACTCCTGATCATCCCTCTCAAGCTCAAATTGAGAGTGAATTCATTCGTGTGGCTCTTCAATATGGTGCTTCGAGCTTGAAACAATTGATTCGACTTTCAGGTTTGGGTTCCTCTGGTGATGCTGATGCCAATACTTTTTTACGTTTTCATAATGATGCTGAGAGAGTCGTTCAGAAATTAATCCGCAAGCATAACAACAAGCACTCCAATCATCCAATTACATTCATCATTCTGAGAGCCAATCTTTTCATTCAGAACTTGATCAATTTGGGTGATGCTGAAACTATTCGTTCTCAAGGAGTGTTTTATCGACCCAAAGGTATTCGTGGAGAACCTTATTTCATTTCTCATGTTGATGTGAGAGATATTGCCGACTTGGCAGCCCATTTCTTGAGTGAGCCTGTTGAGAAATATTCTCCTCTCTATACTCATACTTATAATGTCACAGGTCCTGATTCACTCTCTTATGAAGAGTTAGCTCAATTGATCACAAAAGTGGTTGGAAAGGAGGTGAAAGTGGTCGAGATGGAAGAAGCTGAATATGCCTCATTATTACAACAAGTTCCAGAGTTACCTTCGTTCATGGTATTGGCCATGGTCAAGTTGTTTCAATTCTACAAGTTGAATGGTGTTTCTGCCAATGTTCATGGCGATTTCAAAATTGTAACTGGAAAGAACTCGAGAAGTGTTGAGGACTTTTTGAAGGAATTTAAAAATGCATTCCTATAAGCGAATGTGACGGAAATGTGAATACTTCCTCTTCTCCTAATTTGAAATTCATTCCATTTTCCATGTATATATAACCAATATCACATCAATATTAATTACATCATTCAGTAATAAAAACATCAATGTTGACACTTTACAGTAATATCCCTCAAATGAGTGGTGGTATGTTCTTTTACAAATTTGGAAAATTTAAACGCAAATAATGTATAGAGGTCAGAATTTCTTCGATGTACTCGTGTAATACGACCAACTGCCACGATCTGTTGGCAACCCGCTCGAATCACTATTCTTCCCAGTGAAGGGCATGTGAAAAAGCTTTCCACCTGCATTTGCGTTTTGGGAACTAGTTTCACAAATGCAAAATCTCCTCGTTGAAGACTGTTGAGTGGTTCCAAAGAAATCATTTTCGAAAGATTTCCCTTTTCAAGAACTCCAATCAATTCCTCAAATTGACATCTTATATGAGCTAGACCACAATCTACAATGGCCTCATATCCACAAGTAATTATTTCATTGTTTGTAGTGGTTGAAGTTGATAAAGAATAGCTGCAATCTAAAAGCAGAACTTTGATTTGAGCTTCAAAACTATCCACAAATAAAGAGCCATTACATCCGTAGGATTCAGAAGCTTCGCTAACAATAAAACCACTGTTCACGCATGGTCTGTCTTTTTGCCTTGTCAACTTATTCATTTCATCATTTCTATGGATTGACAAAGTTTTGAAAGTCAATGATGAAGCACTATATCCATCCTGAGTACCACTTCCAATGTTAATTGCTGCAAGTTCAGAGGGAAATGCAGTTTCTCGTTCTTCATGAAAAACTTGAATACTTTTCACTTGTTGTTCCATAAAGGATCCATTGCTGAGAGGAATTCTTACTTTCATTCCTACTCGCAACATTCCAGTCACAACTTTTCCACACAAGATTCGTCTTCCATCATTGAAATTATACACACGCCTTATTGGCATTCTCAATTGTCGTGACGAGGATGACATATCTTTCAACGCTTCACATGATCTCACTTCAGATGGATGCTTCAAATTCAATGAATCCAAGGTCTCTATCAAACTCTTTCCAGAATACCATTCCATTCGTGTTGGTGCCAAAGTGGTGTCCTTGTCGTCATGATTCAATAAATTATCATATCTATAGGCGCTCACAGGAATGAACGGAATTTGATCGACGTCATGATATCCAACCCGTTTCAACAGTTTGATGACCTCCTGTGTTGTTTCCTCATAGCGTGTTTGAGAATAATAACATTGATCCATTCGATTCAAACACACCACCAATTGACTCTCCTTAAAACCCATCGTTCTTAATAACAAAATTTGTCTTCTAAGACATGGAAGGTCATGCTCAAAATACCCATCAGTAGGATTAACAACTAACAAACACACATCACCGAGAAATAATCCAGAAATTAAATTACCCAATAACTGGTAATGACCAGGAGTGTCTATTATCGTGAACGATCGATTATTTGGAGTGTAAATACTTCTTTTTACATTAACGTGGTGGGTGTTTCCTCCAAATTCATCCTCATACATTGCTAAATACCTATCTCTGTAATAATAGCCGAATCGATTGCATATTGAATTCAATTCGGATTCAGTAATTCCACGACAATATCGGATCAAACAGCCACCGAGCAAAGACTTGCCCGAGTCTACGGGGCCAACTAAGACCAGATTAAAATAACGGCGTGGATTGGGTGGATCTGATGATGATTCTTTGTTGATCATCATGTGTAGAAACAGTTTGCAAAGCCTTTTCTTTGTGAAGAGTTTTGCAGTGATGATTCGGGATGGTAGAGAGCAGTCAAGCGGTTTTTTTGCATTTTGAAAGTGCACGAGTCATCTTGATGTATGAAATTCAAAGATTGGACATGAAACACACAGGGTGGCTTACCATGTAGATCACAAATGGGCCCATTCATGATCACCTTTATCAATGCCATGATAAAAGTCATTTCTTCTTGAGTAGACTGATAACAAAAAAATGTTCAAAAAGTAAGTGATGACAATGTAAACGTCAAAACAATACTCATCTTCTCAAATCAGGTGGACCAAGGAAGAGGTTGGAAGTATCACCAAATTGAAGAGCTCCGTTGAGCGAGGTGTTAGAAAAGCTATTGAAGAACAATATCCAATGCTCGGAGCTAGTATTGAAGATATCATTCCAAAGAAAGTTCCTCTTGTGGTTGCAAAATGGTAGGTGATGAAAAGAGGAGCATTATTGTTTTTGAAATGAAGATTAATGATTTGGAAATTATCATCTTACGATCATGAATATTTATGTAATTTTTGAAATGATTTAATTGTGCTCCCGTGTGCGAACTCGAATTTCGTACCTGATTCTATTATTTCCCATTGAACAATGAATTGTTTCTGGTTCCGATGAACATACTATCATTCTAACCTTTCAACAATGAATTCATGCAACCCATATTTTCCATACTTAAATTTTGGAATTGACAGTCCTGGACAAGTTAAGATTTATATTTCAAATAATGAGGCAAAGTTTTTCACCATTCATGACGGTCCATTCTATCCTCATCTTAAAGTATTACATCAATGTATGTTTTTATGATTGGAAAATTCAATTTTTGATCATGTTTACAACGCACGGCAAACAAAAATTCAAATATTTGGAACATTATTGATAGATCCACAAATGTTGCCTCAACTTCAAGTCGATAGAGGAGCTGTGAAATTTATTTTGAGTGGAGCAAACATCATGTGTCGTGGATTGACATCACCAGGAGCTAAATTGGACATGTCTGTGGAAAAAGATCAAATTGTTGCAATAATGGTTGAGGGCAAAGAGGATGCTATTGGAGTTGGTTTTACTAAAATGTCTGCAAAAGAAATGTAAGTACTTTCAGATAGGAACACGAATTGTAACGCACATTGTTATTGCGAATTGACAAATCACAGTAAGGAGCTCAACACTGGAATTGGCGTTGATAATATTCATTGTTTGGATGATTTCCTGTGGCATCATGTATTCAATTAGATGCTATTCGTTGAAAATAAATGATGTCCTTCTATTTTCCACAAACAATGAACTCCAGTGACTACAGTCGGTTTTTGAGGAAGAAAGGACAAGGAATCATTTTCTTGGAGCAACTGGTTGTGTTATTAATTCAACCAATTCGAATTGCTGACTGTAAATGTTGTGCTTTTGTGTGGATGAGGAATTAGAACCTCCACTTTCTCTTCCTTTTAGCTCAGGCCATAAAGGTCAAGCTTCACCTAAATCAAACCAAAATAACGTTGCCGGCTAAAACCACAGTTCCGCCCTCCAGAACTTTGTCTGTCACCTGCCACACAAATCACGCTTTAAAAGCGACTGGCTGACATGCCAAGTTCAAAACACATAACAAAAAAAAAAACAACTTGCATTACGACAATTATTGTCAACATGTCCGCATCAAACTTGAGTATTACCATCCTCATGATGATGATGAGCACCTTGTTGCTCCTCTCATTCACCAACGCATTCCAAGTGAATACATCTCTGTACAACAAACTCATTTCTTCCACTTGCAAACGTAAAATCGAAGTGAATCGAAGTGATAGCGGTAAACTCATTCGATTCGTAACCAAAGCTGGTTGCATTGATCGTAGAAACAACACTGCCATCGGAGCCGTGAGTGAAATTGAATTCTTTGCTTCCATCGCAAAATTCCCAATGGTAGGAATGAAAGGAAAAACCATTGTCAAAGTGAACTTGCCTGGTTCCAACAACGACAAGGAATTTGCCATTCACGTGGGAAGCTCCTTTGGTTTGGATGAAATTTTGGAATATCGTGAAAAGAATGGAGTCGAAGGTTTTCAACCTGGAAATGATACTGTGTTGAGATCGTTTCGATTGGGTCAATATGCTTGGACAGTCGATTCATTGACTAGAACACCATTGAATGATGCTAATACTTCATATGTGTATCAAGCAGTGGTTTCAACAACCATTCCAAACTTTTGTACTCTGAAATTGGGTGCTATGGTCACGTCAGATGTCATTACTTTCACTTCACCCAAGTTGGTCAATAGAACTGGTGTTGTGCAAGTGTTAAATCCAAGTTCTTTCAAACTCACTTTGGAAGTTAATGATATTAACTATGAAGCTAGTGATTCATTGATTGCTTTGGGTTCCGTCATTGCATTCAGAGGTACTCGAAGAGACAAACCAAAATCATCCACCCCTACTCAACGATCCATCTTTGGTGGTGAAGAAGCTGAAAAGCCAGACGATTCCTCCGATGATCAACAAGTCTCTCAATTCGATGATGATGTCTCTTCTCAATTAGGAGGAAATTTGGCAAGTCTTCCAAAAACCTTCTTCTCATTCCAAAATTTCATTTCTCGTTGGAATACAAGTGCTCCAACGGTCATTACAAGAGGTAAATTTGTTTCGACCAAGTACATGCCGTTCCAACCAGCACAAGACGGTGAAAGTACTTTGAGAGATTTTGTCGATTCAAATGCTGCATTGGCAAGATTTTACATGTCCATTACGGAGAGAGTGAATAATTTTGTGTGGGATCCTTCAGTTGGATCAAGTGAAGAGTCTTCTAATTTGATTAATAGTGCTGCTAGAAATAATGGAATGATGATGGTCATGATCATGGTCTTACTTGCCTTATTTGCATTCTTGTTGTAAATGAAGACTTGTATCAATAAATTCAGAGTGATAACACCAAGTTGTGAATTCACAATCACTTATCGGTTGAGTTGTCTCCTTTGAAACTTTCCAAAGAGAATCGTTTTCTTAATCCAAAAAAAAATGTACGCAAATAGTGAACCATCCATTGAGCAAGGAAGATGAAGAGCAGGCGGGTTTTTTCATTTCAAGGATTACTAAAGAGAGGCAGCAGCATGTGGCTTACATGCACAGGAAGTCCAATATGTGTTAGTTCTTAACATCTTAATCAAAATGTCCAAAGATGTGTATTAATAAATCTGTCACTGACATCTGAGCGAAGGGGCTCAGGTTGTGAAGGGAGGTGAAAACAGTGGATTAAGTAACATGAATGGCTACGGCCATATCACGATGAATGCACCTCATCCCGTCCGATTTGAGAAGTTAAGCATCGTCGAGCTGCATCAGTACTGAGGTTGGAGACAACTTGGGAACCTGCAGTGCTGTAGCCTTTTTCCTTTTCATTTTCTATCCATTCTTGAAATGAAAACATAAATATCTTTGTTTTTCCCACGCAGAATGCACAGTGTGGCCAAGTATTGTGCATTGTTCTTGGCCGGGATGTTAATAGATAAGGTGGGAAATTTGATGTTTTGTCTCCTCAAGATGTCACTATTCGAGCGAGCATCGTAGTTCGAACCATGGTGTTCAGGTAGGCGGATTCACAGAGAACGTTCATACATATGGCAGCAACTCTCTTTTACTCCTTTACCCAGAGAATGAAACGAATTCTCTTGTTGGTTTGGACGGGATGCCTGTAAGGAATAATACAACTCTCCCGCTACAACCTTTGGTTTCGATACAAGCTATCCTGAAAAAGAATGTCGGAAGAAGTTATTATGTTAGTTAAACTCCTGAATGTAATCCGCTGTAGTCTAATGGTTAGGACACAAGGCTCTCACCCTTGAGATCCGGGTTCGATTCCCGGCAGCGGAGCATAATTTTATTTTCTCTTTAGGTGGGCGCTCTCTTTTTTATCAGAAAAATGCAGCGAGTTGACGATCTTTCGCTGTTGTGTATTTTTCTCAATCTGGAACCCAACGATCTTACTCAAACGGTTGCTCTTGTTTGCAAACAATGGTATATGATCTCGTATCGGAATGAAATTTGGAGGTTTCTTTGTTTTAGTATACATGCTCGGAAACAAATCTACTCGCGGTATGATAAAACTCATCCCGAGGCGTTTTTGAAAAATCATTTAATAGATGTTGAAAAACCTGTTTATTATTATAAATGTAAATATTTTGAAAAATCGTTGAACAAGGAAATGAGAATTTTGAGAGCAGGATCGTTGATTACGAGCATGCAAAAACCATTGTTGATTAACGATAGCTCAATATTGAGTTATCAGCCAGCATGTTTATATGAACCTAATGAGTCAATGAGCTCAACAAAACCAAAATCAGGGACAAAAGAGAAACCTGCGCAAAAATCAAAGAAAAAAACGAGCCAACAAAGTGTACCGTATGAGTTGCTTACAAATATCACAGAAAACTCTATAAGAGAGATTTGTAATTTTCAAGAATTGATTTGTGTGACAGAAAGCAATGCATCATTTTTTGTTATCAATCTTTGTGAACAAACTCATGAGCAAAACAAAAAGAACCATGTTGTTTATGCTGTTAAACACAAGTACGTGCTGAAGAGGCGACAAAAATGGGAGTTTCATTTATGCAAACACGGATTGTATGTTCCAAACCATTAAGTACATCACACGAACCGTTTTGAAAGAATGGTTCTCTTTCAATGATGAAAGATGGCAAAACGGTTGCAGTGACCTATGCCTCAATATTCGGTTAAAATCATTGTACATAGGAATGTCTGAATAAGAGTCAAGGTTTTCTAGTATTCATTACTGAAGTACTTGGAGAGTTTAGCAATTCTTTAGACTTCAAATAAATTATTTTCAACAATTGAAGTCTCGGATACCATGTATCGAACGGTAACATTAATAGCTTGCCATCATATGGTCGTGTCAGTACAATGGTAAAATAAAAAATTACACAATCAATATGAAATCCCTCATTGATTGCTACAAATTTGATGTCATTCACTGGAATAAATAATATTCGAGTTTTAGAGCCATAAAAAACTTTCTTTTCGAGTTGAATTCCTTTCCCTCGCAAAATGGTCATTGATTCTTCAACCACACTTGTCAACAGGCAATAAATAATATAAAAAACGAGCATGATAAACGATATAGAGAGAAGTGAGACCCTTTTTAGAACAAAATCAAAGTAGCCATTGTCATGTCGAATGCTCTCTTCACTATTGGTAGTATCGTGTGTTACAAAATTATGTATCAACAAATACAGCACAAAGACAAGAATCAATTTCACAAAGGTACTTTGTATACTCTTCCAAGGTGAGCATTTTAAAGTAATTCTTCGTATCAACGTATTGCCATTCCGTTCTTCCGATTGTAAAGTTCCCTCTACATCCCTAACGCTCAAAATTAATCCATCTTGTTCCATAGAAATATTATTCTGACCATTTTTTCTGTCCATCTTTGAATATTTTCATAATATATATCTACATGAAAATACTACGTCGACTATTCAAAAGTGTATTTTTATGTATTTTGACTCGATGACGTTTCTACTGCCGAAGAGAATATCGCATATTTTTTCTCTTGATGACGATGACTCATCGTTAGGTTGTAACCAACGAGATTGATAACCATCAATAAAATGAGCCAACAAACGTCTTCATCATCAACAAGAAAACAAAGCCCACCACCCGAATCTGTAAAGAGAACTCAGATTTTATATCCAGTTTATATTGACAAGAATAAATCATTGAGTGAAGGGCGAAGGATACCAAAGGAAAAATGTGTGGAGAATCCGAAGGCTTCTGAGATTGTTGATATTTGTGAATATTTGAAAATTCCGTATGAATATGAGGTAGGATTAATTGATGATTTTTCATCATCATGTATTCATGGCTTGATGGTTAATGTATATTTTTAATGTTGGATTGAAAATGCATGTTGATCCACAATTCATCATTCACTGAAATTTCTTGTTATTATTCATCACACGTTTTGTTAATATTCATATGCATCGGAATTGTTGAAATCCATTATTCCACGATGACATCAGCCAACAAAACGACACCCTCAAGAACCTTTTGAGTTTGGAAGAGTGAGAGTTCTATTGAAAAAAGATCATGTTCCTCAACTTCAATGGAAAACAAAACAAGATCTATTGATTCATATTGCTTCATTGATTCCTAATCTCCAAACAAGAATGGCTAGTAAGGAAGAGACTTCATCATCAACAACGGGAGCTGCATCCTCTAGCGCCTCCACCACAACAACATCGACTGCCACTAAATCAGCAGGAGGTTCCAAACAAAAGTCAAAAGGTGGAAAGAAGAAGAAATAAATAAATGGAATGCACAATGTCTAAAGCATCTAGATTATGTTTTTTAAAGATGAAAATTTGGAACGAAAATGATTTGAATTCAGAGCTGTGAGAAATGGCGCGAACGCTTCCCGCCTGCATGTTACATTTTCGTTCCAAATTTTCTTTTTTAAAAAACATAATGATGAAACAACATCTCTCCACCCAACTCAACAATAACAACAACCACACAGCATCAACCTATGAGAGTAGTAATCATAATGGATTTTCAAGCAGCAGTAGCATCATGTCAGGAAATGGATTGATAAATTCAAATTCGTCGTCGGTGCCCATTCATCCACACTATCGGGAATCGCCGTTAAGTATTCCGAACTCTACAACAATATCACCTCACTCCTTTCAGGGCTGGATGGGAAGTGAGGCCAATTATATGAAACAGAATATCGGACAGTCTGCTCTTCATCATGCTGACTTGATGTATCAACCAACATTTCATGAAAACGATCATACCATAGGCCAATTTCCAGATCATTATGTATATAAAGAACAGCTAGGATTTTCAATAGAACAAGAAAAACAAAAGCTTCGAGATATAGGGCAATTTAGAGAACGAATTAAACAAAAAGAGATTGCCCAAATACCGTCAACGTCTCCACTGTCGCCTCCCTCCGTATCAACGCACAAACCTCCACAATTTTCCTCATTACAAAATCAAGATTTTGATAGGAAATTTAAGAAGGATACAGATGAAGAGAAAGACCCGCTCAATTTTGAATACACATATTCGTCACCTTACATGATGAACGAAGAAGGAATTAAGAGTGACGGTAAAATTCCCGATGGTGTATCAAACCAAGGAGGACGAGAAAACTCTGTAGAATTCTTGTCAATGAGAATTGCGGCATTGGAAGAAATTATTGAAATTCAAAACAATGAGATTAATGAATTTAATAACAATTCCAAGGGAAAAGATTCAAAAGAAGATGTGTTAAGGAAAGGAAAACATTCTCTTCAAATTTCTTTAATCAACAAATGGCGTCACAAAGTTTATGCCCTTTTAATACAAATGAAAATGAGAGAGATTGAATTGGAAAATGCAAAAAAAGAGTTTCAACAGCATGAGGCGGACCATGAAAAAGAAATTAAGCAGTTAAAATATGAACTGACTCTCTCAAAGCACCGAGAAAAGGATATGAAAGCATCGGTTAACTATTTACAAGAACAACTGAAGCAAGTTGATACAACTAAATATATGAAAGAAATTGATCGACTGAATCGAGAACGAGAATTTATGAAACGAAAATATGAACAAGATCTGAAATTGCTAAAAGACGACAGGAATATGATTGAAGAACAACGTAAGTTTTTATAACTATTTTACAGAGAAACCATAACAACCACGTATGTAGAAAAAACGAAACAAGATGAAACGAAACGAAAATTCGAAGAACTAAGTAAGGAATTAGAAGTCGTGCGAAAAGATTTTGAAACGAAATGCTCTGAAGTAGAAAAACTGAACCTTTCATTAGTGAGAGCTGAACAAACCATAGCCAACGAGCTGTCTGTTGTCAAAACGTTAAAGTCAAAATTAACAGATTATCAACAACAATCTGATCGAGAAAAGAACAATATGGTATTCAATGCAATAAGATTGAAGGATGAAGAGCTCACCCGACTCGAAATTGAACTCAATGAATCAAAGAGTGAAAATGCAAAATTAACTTACAAACTTCGACATTATGAACGTCTGTTGCAAGCAGAACAAGAGAGCAGACACAAAGAAGATAAAGAAAAGTTTGACTATTACGAAATGAAGCTTGCAGCTAAGGAAGAAGAGCTTAAACAACTGAAGAAGGAGCGATCTTCTCTCTTACTAACCATTCGGCATCAAGAAGAGATGCTTGAAAACCGAAGAAAGAAAGAAAGAGCTCAGCCCATTCAGCCATCAGCAAATATTGATGTCAAGTCAAGTTCAATCATTCCACGAGAATATCTGTCCATCTCGAACAATTTAACCTCTCCCAAAGCGTCACCAAAGCCTCCTATCAAAGAACCAACAGTTATGAGTAGCACTACCCCAAATTCCCAACTATCAGAAAAGTTGAAAGATTTATCCTCTTTGACGAGAAAGTTTTTAGAAAAATCTTCGCAACAACTGGACGATGAGTATCTGTAGTACAATAGTCCCCAAAGATTAACCCCAACCTTCCAAATCATCATCAAATCCAATCCCAAACTATTCCACTAACTAGGCCTTTTGTGAAAATAAATCTTAGAGAAAGATCAATGTTCTTGATATTAATTGTGACGCTCTCTATTAGTTTATTTGGTAAAATTACTAATAGTGATCATTCAAAAATGATGAATCATTACGTTAAAAATACAGTTCGAGTCGAATTTCAATGATGTGACCTCAAGGTATCATTGTTGTGAGATGATGTAAGCTATTTGGTTACTCTTCTTCCTCATCGTCCTCTTCATCCTCATTATCTTCATTCTCCTCTTCATCTTCTTCATCTTCTTCTTGATCCTCCTCATTTTCATCGTCCTCGTTTTCATCATTGTCTTCATTTTCCTCTTCGTCACGTTCCTCCTCATGTTCAGCAACAGCATTTTGACTTCCAATACCAACATCATTATTCACTCCACTGAATTTATCGACAGATGGTTGAGAGGTTGATGTTGTAGCAGCGGCAGTGCTAGTTGTAGAAGCTTGTTGAGTAGATGAGGCCTCATCCAAAACAATAGTCGACTCTGAGCTCTCCTTCTCTTCCAAAACAATCGCATTCAATGGCTTGTCTTTCAGTTCAGTAATTTTGTCTGCTTTAGAATTTAAATGTCTAACAATTGAAGACGTTGAATCATCATCGTCTTGGAACGTAAACACACGCTATACTTTTCAATGGTCGATGGTTTTGAAATTTTGACGCACTTGTATCCAGAGAGACAATCTTTATCGGAAGAACATCCCATGTTTTGGGCGGAAACCATCGATGACAAGAGAAGCGTGATGGCCAATAACATTGTAAACACCAGCCAAGGCTTTCCCACTGAGAGAATTGTTGTTGTGGGCGCCAGTTGTTGTTTCAGCATTTTTTTAAAAAGATGAAAAAAGAATGACATGTGAAGGGTGACTCATTTGCAGTTAAGAAACTCGAAAAGAAATGAGCCAACAATATCAAATAGCCAGAAGAATTCAAATAGTTGAATGAATGAATTACCCTTTTTGTGGTCTTCATGTTGTAAGGAACTATTTGAAGTTCCATCAAAATTTGTGACTTTATTTCCTCAAGATCAAATGCCAAATCTAAATTCGGAATTCTGTGAGTTCAGTCATCATAATTTTTGTAACAACAGATCTTTTCCAAAAAAATTAATCCATCGAACCACACAGTCATGATCGACACTTCGCCGTCCCCTGTCGAACAAGTATTGAATGAGTTTCAATTTTTAAGAGAGTTTTATCAGTGTATCCAAAATGAAGGACAAGAGGGAGAACTTTTATTTGATCATCTTGTTCGAGTTTTGAAATTAGGAAATAGAACGAGAGAAATCTATATGGAGGAGAGTATATTATTGGCCGATGAGTTTTCAATGGCTCAAGAAGAATATTTGGAAGAAAAAGAACGAAAAATTAAGAATATTCAACAATTGTTGTTGATCCGAGAAGAAGAAGAAGAAACTTCAATCAACCGGAATGATCATACCGTGATGGATGAATTTATGAAACACATACGAGAATATAAAACATTTATTATGGAACAACAGAGCAACTTGTCGGATTTGGAGGAAAATCCTAAAATGATCAAATTTACAGAACTCAATCAGCAATTTAATGAACAATTGAAAGAATTGCAGAAAAAGGTGGATCATTGGAAAGAGAAAATAGAGAATTTGTCCATTCCATGGCAAGTGGCATATAGTGCATCATTTGATTCCTCAGAACAGAATGGAGTTGTTGAATTTAATTCTGGGAAAATTACGGATAAATTTGGAAATAATTTGTGGGAAGATCGGTGTGGCATGTGTGAAGTTATTATTCAAAGTGGAGCGAAAGGAGAAGGTGCTCCACGATATCGGTGTACATCTAGCTCAGATAAGACAGCAACAAAATGTGAACATTGTTACAAGTGGATGAAACAAATTGAAAAGAGATATTTCTCTTCCCCTATTGTGTTTGACATTAATAATGACACTGTAATTTCTCAAGACAACGATGCAGTGTTTCAGAAGGCAAAGCAAATAGACCACTTTTTTGGATATCCATATGTGGTAGAGTACAATGATGTTGTCTTTATGAAATTGAATATTTTGAACGCACCAAACCTTCCCACATTTGTGAACAATATTTTTCAAACTTTTTCACAACGACCCTGTGTTGGAACTCGAAATAAGGACGGAAATTTTATATTCAAAACTTATGAAGAGTTTCGAAACGAGATAATTCACTGCTCTATTGGGTTTATTGAGGTGTTGAAAAATGCTGGAATTCTTGCCAATTCGGAACAAGTATCTATAGCGATCAGTACCGACGAAAATCGATACGAATACACTATGATCGATTTGATGTGTGCATTGAATGGGTTTATAAGTATTGGCCTGCAATGCGCTCGTTCTGATGATGAATTAGAAAGTATCATTCGTACTGCGTCTGTACAATGCATTGTGTGTGACGGAAAACTGTTTGAAAAATATTACAAGCTGATTACAAAATTGAAAGACAGCAAAGGGAAATTTGTTTTAATATCCATGGACACGCAAATGTTATCAGGCGATGAGTGTGATACTGACATTGTTACATGCTTTTTACCATCTATCATTGACTCTGGCCACAATATGTGCATAACAGATCCAAATGCAAAGACCATGTTAGGAATACAATTAACCACACCAATAATAGTTAAAGAAGATTCACAATTGTACAGATACTCAAACGATCCAACGAGTGGTGTGAAGAAGTCTGAGCAGACGGACCAAAATTCTAAAAGAATTAATTCTCTTATATTTACCTCAGGCTCTACATCAACAGCAAAAGGTTGTATTGTCACAAACGAGCATTGGAGGGTGGACATTGAAAAACAAATTTCACATGAATTGTTGGAGGTCGAAGCTTCGTATTGTCCCCAGGCACTTGGCAGCGATAGAGTTACTACATGGGGAGCCTTATTGAAAGGTGGAAGAGTTGTGTACTGCAGAAGAGGGATCTATTTGTTCGAAGATTTGATGAAATGTAACCCAACGGGAATTGTGACACCTCCAAGTATTTTCAACTCAATTTACAATGAGTATCACTCTGAATTATTGGAGCTTCAACAGAAAGGAGAGGAACAACAGATAAAAGACCTTGGAAAAAAGTTCAGCAGACTGTTTGGTCGGCGATTAAGAATGATTGGCATTGGAGGAGCATTTGTGTCTCCTGAACTATTCCAATTCATCAAGAACGTGCTACAGTTACCGGTTGTGGAAGGATATGGGGCCTCTGAATGTGGTGGAATTGCAACAAACGGAATTATTAATTCAGATGTCAAATTTAGGCTTATTGACGTACCAGAAATGGGATATTTCAACACAGACATTCCTTTTCCAAGAGGAGAATTAGTTGTTAAGGTAAGTGAAATGAAAGCTATATAACATACTCAACTTGTTATGTGATGAATCTAAAGACCTCGTATACCATTCCTGGATATTTTAACAACGAAAAGGAGTCTAATGAATCATTCACTGATGATGGTTATTATATCACTGGAGATATTGTTGAGTTGAATCCTGAAAATAATTCCATCAAAATAATTGATCGAAGGTATGTTGTTAGCTGTACCTAAACGTCCATACAAAAGTTAATATAATTTCACAAAGAAAAAACATTTTCAAACTGGCAATCTCTGAGTTTGTGAGTCCTACCAAGCTAGAGAGCATATATGAGCAAATTGACGAAATAGAGAACTGTTGTATCTATGGTGATAGTAGCCGTGAATATATTGTAGCAATAGTACGAACGGTTCACAATGGTTGTAACGATAAGAGACAAATTCTAAAATCAATGCATCAAATTGCAAAACTACATAACGTAAGACCCTTCGAAATTCCGAGAGATGTAATATTTGATGATGACGAGTGGACCATAGAAAATAATTTACTCACTCCCAGTGGCAAGGTGTCACGATTTAAAATTTACAAGAAACATACAAAAAGCATAGAAGATTGCTATTCAACTCATGCGAATGATAATGAGGTGTTATTCACAGTTGATGACATTGAACAAAACTTTATTAGTCTATGTAAGAGCATCTTAGAAACAGAAGATTTGGATATGAACAAAAGTTTTACTGAACTTGGCGGCTCATCTATGGTAAGTGTTAACAAACATGTCGCATGGATCAATAATTAACTGAGAAATCATTCACAGAAAGCTGTCAAGCTCTTGTTTTCAGTTCAAAGATTATTTAACATCTCACAAACGCCAATCTCTATATTGATTCACCAACCACTATCAACTGTATGCCAAGTATTGTCTATGGGCTCATCAAACAAATTAATGCACCATTTCTCCACTCAACAGAATCAAAACCTCTTTTTAGAAGTTGAAAATGATTTACTATTGGATGAATCCATTCAATTCGTTGAAAAAGAAAAACAAGGAGACCATTCCATCTTATTAACTGGAGCTACCGGTTTTGTAGGAACCCATTTGCTGGACAAGCTATGTAATCGTTTCCCTAGTTGTACTATTTATTGTGTCGTAAGAGGAGCTTCAGACAATGACGCCAAGGAGCGAGTAGTAAGGAGTTTGACAAATTTTCAGTTAAAACCAGATTTGTCCAACGTTAAAGTACTGTGTGGAGATGTTTCAAAAGAACAATTCGCTTTTGAAGATTCAAGCAAGTATGAACTACTATTGAATCATGTCAACAGTATTTATCACGTGGCAGCACAAGTAGAATTTTCAAAATCCTATTCACACCTGAAGAATTCGAACGTGAATTCTGTGAAACATTTATTGAGATTTATTTCACAATCTCCCATTGAGATACAACTGCACCATGTCTCAACCATTAGTGTGTTTGGTGAATTGCTCACCAAAAACCCAATTTTGACAGAGATTGATTCCATAGGAGACAGCTTCAAAGAGAGTGGAGTTGTGAATTCAGATGGATACTCGCAAACCAAATGGGTGAGTGAAAAACTTTTACAAAAAGCAGCAGAAAGAGGATTTAAGGCATTTAAAATTTACAGACTTGGACTTTGCAGTTGGTCACATCAAACAGGAATCCCAAATTCAAGTGATTGGTTCACAAAATTTATCCAATCCATAGTTCAGCTACAGAAATATCCAGACACCAATGAAAAGTTGAGTCTTGTTCCAGTTGATTACGTTTGTGACACAATTATTGACATTGCCTCTAGCAGTTCCTCAACACCTCGAATTTTCCACATTATCAACAACAACAGTCCCATACCTTTCAAACTATTTATTCATTATTTGGAAACTTCCCATTCCACTCAAGGACATTTGACCAAATTACCGTACTCCAATTGGATAGAGCAAGTGAATGAGAAGATTGCCATTTATCCCTTACTTCCTTATATCAAACATGGTTTTCCATCAACCCCAAAATTCACCGACAACCACTCTCAGCATTTACGTTCCATTCCATCCTGTCCAGACACCACTCAACTCTATGTTTCACAACTCAAACTTTCGAACATCTAATCATCCCAAAGAGGAGAGAGTAAAATCTTAATACCTACGTGTGATATGGCAACGTAGCTCGTGAAAAAGGAACTTGTAATCGATCATTGCCAAATGGAATGATGAAACGTTTAAAAATTTTCAAAATAAAAAAAATGCTAAAAACACCAACGACTGAAGATTCCGATTCACCCGTTACATTTCATTCGCATTCATCGGATGCTCCTCTTGTGATACCGGCAGTGAGTACGCCGTCGATGGATCATCATCAAGATGGATTCATGTATCAAAAGAGTGGTGATGATTATTCGTCCATATTGGATGGAGCTAGAGTTCCGATTCATAGACCTCTCGGAGATTCAAGATTTGGAGATTCCATGTTGAAGAGTAAACATTATGCACCATTGTTGAAATCTGGAAATGTATTGATTCACGAGAAACAAAAAAGACAATTTTGTGCCAAACATTCCATTAATAATTTATTACAAGATCATGCATCGACGAAAGAATTTGATACCATTGCTGATTCAATTTTTGAAAATGAGAAACAACTCTATTATGGAAGTATCGATGGTTCATCGCGATTAAGCACGTGGATTAAAAAGAAAACCATGAAAAATTTTCATAAGAGAAGAGTTTTGTTTTTTGGCAGTTTTGGAAATTATTCATACGAAGTTGTTGAAACAATATTGAGAAAAAAGAATTTAAATCTAGTGAGTTTGAAATTGAGCTCACTTCGAAATGGCAATCATTCTGCCGATATTTGGGATTTATCAAACCCTGCAGTTCTTGGACTTCTCTGTAATTTACAACAGTATTCTAATGGCACAACGATGTGCTGTCTTCCATTTCTCTCGAAACGATCCAAAGAACGCAAGCCAGTGGCAGGACATTGGTGGTCTCTAGGCAAGGTCATTCTCCAACATGACACGACTGGTGAAGAACGAGAAGTTTGGTACAATCACGATAGCAAATTATCGACACCTGAACAATTACCAACACTCGAAGATGTTTATCGAACCATACAAACAAATTATTCAGAATCAGGCGATGATTTTTTGATCTGGAAAGTGATTAAGGACGAATCTCTCTCTCAACAACTAGATCTCATCAGTAATAATAATACTGGTCTGAGTGATGATCGATAGTTTGAACAAAGCGCTTTTTTGGCTTCTTTCAGAAGTGAACTTACAGAAAAAAATAGACCAAGATCTGCGTTCAGAAATGCCCATCACTTTCCAAGTGACGAATACTCCAGCCAATGAGGTTTCAAACCTTCCTGCATTCAGTTTAAAACAAATATTACCCAAAAAACAAACAAGTAACTATGAATTGATTGCAAGTAGCCTTCCAAAAGTAGATCCACGGGATCAAGGTTCCGATACAGATCTTTTGTTTGTTGGGAGTAATGCTTTTGTTTTGAGTGCCTTGAAATGTTATTCATTGCATCATCATTTAGTAATAAGACCCGATGATGTATGGATCAGTATTTGTACTCAATTCTCCAATTACGTGAATGCTCATGCTGAAGAACTGCGCGAGATGTTTGTTGCGTTTGAAGGAAAGAAGGAATTGATCGTGTATGGAAGTGGCAATCTCTACAGTGCAGATTATGAGAGTTTGTGTCAAGATATGACCATGCAAATAAGCAAGAACATTAAAGATTCATCGATCAGAGATTGGATAATGAATGATTTCAGCACCACTACAGCACTGGATCGAATGGTGAGTGCAGTCATGCTCATGTCTACCACCAAGAGTTACTTTGATTATAAATTCCATCTCTTGTGCAATTTGCCAAGTGTCACCTTGTTAGGAGAGGTTGAAGATTGGGTGAAGGTTCGTGAAAGAGCCAACAAATTACTCGAGTTTAACGTAGATGGATGTATTATGGGGTGGTCACAAAAACTATTTCCTGTTTTAGATAAGTTGGTGGAAACTTCTAAGGGAAATATTGATTGTGATTGGTGGAATAGGATTGTGAATCGTCATGGAGGTGGAAGTGGACCAAGATATATTTCTGGTTGGATCACAGTATTCAACGTATTCTCAGAGAATGGCAAATGGTTGGGCAATGAAGAATCTGATGAATGGTACGTGATTGATGATAATGATGTTGCTCGAGGATATGTCAACGTTCCTGTCACAATCAACGACAATGGCACCGAGCACAAGACTGAATTATTCGCAGGACATTTTTGCTGTCAAAAAGGAAAAGATAACAAGACGATACAGCCAAGAGTTGATTGGGCTTTGTTTGAGTTAAAATAACATGTAAAAAACAAGAATATGAATGTAAACTAGTTTGTTATTTATTGGCATTACACTTTAACGTCAAAGGTCTGTTTGAAAGGAGATCCTCTCACAGGATAACCACATATTGTTGCATAGATCAAATAATCCCCTTTTCAACATCCTTGGTCTGAATACTCAACTTGAATCGATCACCCTTTGAAAATTCATCATCAACTGCAGCTTCATCTTCCTGTGGTTGACTGGTCTCACCATCGTCCGATTCAAGCATGACAGGTTTTGGATATTTCGTAATGGCAGGATAAATAGTTTTACCAGATGGAGTTTTAACTTTCACCATCAAATCCTCAACTTCATTTTCTTGAGCTGTGTGAATATCATACTCCCATTCTCCAATTTCAGAATTTAATGGAGCAAATCCTGGATTAACTGTCAAATTAAATGGAGATCCAGAAATTTGTTCACCTCCATCATCTTCATCACCCAATGAACAAACCACGACATATTTTCCAGGTCGTTTTGGAGCTAGATCCACCTTATATTTTCCAGTATTTGGATCATAAACTGGAAGATTTTCAACAAATTTTCCATCATGAGTTTTGAGTACTGCCTTGAGAGGATCTCCACCAGATTTGATTGGTTCATTGTTCTTATCTTTCATTTGAACAAAGAAGTGACGTGGTTTAGTGGTCTTCATCTTTTCAGGATTTTTGTAAACATGACAATTCTTTGGATCTGGAGCATATTGATCATCTCGCACAAAGATTGGAATTGGAGAATCCTTAATTTCTTTTCCGTCACATTTCACACTAATAAAATGCTTTCCTGCTTTAGGTGGATTAAATTTCACATCATAATTTCCATTTCCAAGATCCACAATAGTGAGTGGTGTGTGAACAGGTTGAGTTTGACTCTCATCACACAACATGACACTAAATTCATGACCACCAACACCACATGGATAATCATGTACATCTCTTGGCAACAAGGTAATGTACGTTGGTCGATTTTTGTAAGCTTTGAGAAGACCTGGTCCTTTCACTTGACATTTCAATGGATCAATTCCTTCTGTGACAAAGGTATGATACGGAGATTCAGCAACAACAGGTTGTGGAGAAATAGTACCTTGTGGTGTCTTGTCAAGAATGGTAATTGAAATTGGTCCTGCTTTGGTTGGATGATAGAATACAGTATATTCGGAGGGTGCCGTGTTAAAAACAAGTGTTGGTTCTTCCGTGTCATCCTTTTCATTTTTCACAATGACGTGGAAGGGTTGTTTCTTGACATGTTTTTCGAGTTGTGGTCGTACTTCATCTAAATCAACTGATTTTGTTAAATCAATAGAATCGACCACTTCATCTTGGTATTCATGATCAAAGATTGGATTCAATAAATCTTTGAAATATTCAGGTTCTTTGAAAATGGTCTTGGCAAGACGTTTCAACTTTTTAGCAGATGCCTTCACAGGTTGTAAATTATTTTGAATGAATGGTTGATTGGCTGTGTTAAAAGCTTTGATTTTTAACATGGCAGGAACTGTGTCCTTGTTCAATAAATCAGCTCCATTCAAGCCAGGACCAAATACTTTGCATAATTTTGGAGCGAGTGCTGGTTTGTGTTCCACAGTGACTGATTCTCCAACTGGAACTCCATCCATAAGAATTTGAGTTTTAAACTTTTGAAGAGGAGCAGCTTTTCCTTTTGGTTGAAAGACGACTTTAAATTTGTCGTCTTTGGTTTGTACGATCATGGCTGGAATTAAATTACCGTCTTCATCTTCAACGAGAGCTGTTAATTTGCAATTCTTGCTCAATGCTTTCTTTCCCAAAGAGTCCAAAACTTTCAAATCGAGTTCTGTTTCCACTAAATTGGGTAAATTTTTCACAGACACAAATTTAAGTTTGGAATTTGGAGCACTTGGAATGTTTGTGACATCTACTTTGAATGGGCTCTGACTGATATTTTCATCGTTGCATTTTACAAGAATATAATGAACTCCAGCTCTTTTAGGTCTATAGGAAACTGTAAATGTACCATTTTGATTGTTTTCAATCTTCACTGAATAATCTTCTGGTTCAATGGATTCATCATTCAATACTAAATCAACAGTGATATCTGCATCGGTAACAAATGGAATAATATTTCCTGCCTTGTCTCTAATTTCAACATCAAACTTGGTTAACACTCCAGTTTTCAATCCAAAAGGTAAAATTCCATTGCCACGAGCAGTACACATGGTTGGACACACTTTTTGTTCAAATGTGACATCAAAAGGAGAATTTCCTACTGGAACGAGGACACCCTCTTCATTGGTGGTTTGAACAGAAAGTTCATAACTACCTCCAGGACACTTTGGTGTATAGTTCACAGTATACGTTCCATCTCCATTGTCAGTCACTTCAGTCACATCAATAGGAGCCTTCGTTCCAGTACTGCTATCCGTCAGCGTAATGTCAAACTTCAATCCTTTTTGTGGAATATTATTTCCATTACTATCCTTGCATTGAATCGTAAAACTAGTTGGCTCTTCAACAAAAAGATTATAAGGTTCCACTCCAGGACCAGTAATCAATGATTTAGATGGATCAAACACAGTAGCATTTGGTATATCATGAGGTGAATTTTGAATACTTCCTCCGTTGATCACAATGAGAGCTTTCATGTCTTTCACACCGACAGGAACAATGAAGGAAACTTCATAAGTACCATCTCCATTGTTTTTAATGTCAGGTTCTGGAATGGTCTCATCCTCAGACATGTGTGGACTAAATAAATTCACAATAACTTGATTTTCGTCATCATCCACACTTTTTGGAATGTATCGATTTCCTTCTTCATCAAAGGTTGTAATTGTGAAAAAAGTTCTTGATCCCTGAGCAGGTGGGTTGTTGGCATCAAAGGCAGGACCTTCTGCCACGCATTTGGATGGATCAATCTCAGGACGAATAATATCTTCAACAATAATTTGAGTTGGTTCTTCAACAAGTGTGACTGCAGGCTCTGTCACCACTGCTTCCTCTTCATCAACTTCTTGAGCTGCTTCAGGATGAAGATTATCATAATCTCTGAAATAGGAAATATAAGTCATGAGAGAAAGTTCCTCAGGTGCATCAGTGATATCTTCTGGATCAATAATTTCTGGAATATCCAATTCCTCTTCAGCAATACGAATGGCATTGGTGTTAATTTCCAAAGGTGTGGTATTTACAAAATCTATTTTCTTATATTTAAGAGCTTTTGGTTTCAAAGTACTAATTAAAGCACTTAAAGCTTTACCATCTTGCCAACTGTGAGTAAAATCTTTCACAACAAATTCATTTTCATAAGGTTTTAATTTTTCTTGAACCCATCTCAGTAATTCTTGTTTTGCACTGTCACCAGCATTGGCTTTGGTTGGTTTTTGTTGTTTTGTTGGAATATTTTGTTTGACAGGTTCTACAGGTGTGACAGTTACTGTTGCTTGTTCTGTAGTGGTGTCAACTTTGACTGGTTCGACTTCTTTAGGTGTTGGTTTTGGTTGTTCTGTGATGTGTTCAATACAAGTGTTATGATTCATTATGATTGGAGAATACGTGTAATTATTTGAGAATAAGTGTCATTATTTGAATAAGTTATTTCAAAAGTACCACACCAACAAACGTGTCAAACGCGTCAATCTTTCCAATCAAACACTTACCAACTTCCAAAGCAGATTTGTTAATTTGAAATCTCAAAATCAAAGTCCAAATCAAACCCAATACTTGTCTCTTCTCTCCATTAAATATCTGTTCAGCAGAGAATTGAAGTTTGATTCCCATCGATTCCACTACTTGATTAATCCGATCAATCACCATATTTAAATTGGCAATTTTGTGAAATTTACTTTGTGGATTCTCATACATTTTACCTAATTTTTCACCACTGATCTCTTGATACAACACAAAGAGAGGAACACCAGATCCAATTTCAGTGATGAGATTCTCAACTTTCATACTTCTCTTTTTGAGATGAGAATTCATCCATTTTGTGAAGGCACGAGTTTGGGTTTCCTCCCAATTGGTTTCACTGACTTTTCGCATTGAAAATTATGATTGTGGATGATTTACGAGAGAGATGATGATGATGATTTGGAATTATAATAATTATAATAATTATATTACAAAAAGAGTATCACTGTGATGACCAATGGTTGTATTATGTGTTGGTGATGATGAAACAACAGTGTACTCGGAGACAAATACACCACAACAATCGATTCCTTGACCAGAGTACTTTAGAGATTTTTTTTGATGATGAAACTCACGAGATGACAGCAGACGTTTGATGTTAGCTTGATTATTTCTTGAACTCAAAGGACTGAACACTTGTTCACAACTCGAAATAATAAATTGGTCAGTTTTTATATTAATATTATATAATAATTTGGTCAGTTTTTTTATGCGTAACACAACAATTATTCCTTCCGAATACATCGTTGCCATGTCATTGAATGAGTTTCATCGGTTGCTCAAACTAATATATGATGACATTTACCGACGCGTTTTTTTGACACTTGTTCGAGGTTCAGCTTAATCGATTGAGACAGAGATCTTCCCTCACTTTTACAAATTCCCAACCAAAGAAGAAAACGACGAGAAAAAAAATGATTCACAACGATGAATCCTCCTGCCCCATTGATGAGATATCATCAGTGTCGACGAGTGAGAAGAAGAGAAAGGAGCCTCCAAGAGCATCCAACGGAGTAGAAAATTCAGAGGCCAATAACAATGACGATTCCGATGATGTCATTATGAGAAAGAAGATGAAATTTGAAAATGAGGTTGTTTTGAATGAAGAGCCTCTGCCCCAGCCAGTTTCAATCGAAGAGGTATTGAAACAGTGGCATGTAAAGAAAGCCAAGCATGTTTTCTTGGATTTGTTGAAAGAGAACTCCCAAAATGGAGTCTCTTCCGCCGTATCACACACGGAATTACTTAATGATCTGATCGAGCAAAGAGAGGAAATTGAAAGCGTGTCGTTGTACCTCCTAGAGCAAATGGTTATCAAATGCCAAGTCCATTCAGTTCAGTTTATTCGTGATTTACTGGAAAAGAATAGGAATGAGGTTACCAAGAAGGCAGACGATAAATACCAGGTGGAGTTGTTGTTGGGAGACACCCATCGTCCTTCTCACATGAGCGATGGTGACGTTTTGAGTCATTGGCTTAAATTTGTTCTACCAAAAGTAGTTTCCAAGCAGAATGAACTGAATTTGGTGGAGACCGTCCATGAAAATTCAGAGCAAATAGACACAAAAAACGAGGAACAACAAGATTTGTATGAAGAGTTTGACAGAGCATCAGGAACAGATGTGCTAGCTTTTAATGTTGATGAAGCTTATTTCATGCAGGAGGGTGAAACCTTACAACTTGACGATGAGGAATTGGATGATAATGAAGTTGAGAGCACCCAAATTGAAGTTGTATCTGAACTGAGTTATACACCAAAAGGAAATTTTCCCATACGTTTCAATAATGAATCCAATAAGTTTGTTTTCACAGAGAATGTAATTGATGACGACAAATATCAAGACAGCTGCATTCGTTGCACGTATTTATTTGATGAAATGCTGCCAGATGAAACAGATGCTAAATACATCGAGAGCCCATTACCCGACCTGAAGAATGCTGAAAATCCATTTGCATGTTTGTTAGAGAAAGTCATGATCATGTTTGAAAGAAATACTACTCCTCAGGACCACCAAACTTTTGAAGTTTCCAGATTTCGTTTAGCCACTTCTCTCTTGTTATTGAAATGTATTAATACTGAGCTTGTATACTTGAGAAATAGAACTACTTCTTCTACATTTGGCATCATGTGTAGACCTCTTATTCGGATGATCATTGATGTTTTCATTGATGACAGAAAGTGTATTTATTTTCAAATGGACGATGAACAGCAAGCTCTTATTTTAGGAACAGATGAAGATGTCAAACAAGATATTAAGATTCAATGTGCTGATATTGACCATGGTTCAGAAGAAATGACATTCAGCGAAGAAGAAGATGAAAGTGAAGATGATGATGATGAAAAAGTAAACCAGGTGACTCCACCCACCAAGAGCGAGTATATTGAAGATGATATTGAGGAACAGGACTCTACTTGCTCGTCTGATTATGACTCAGAAGAAATTACAGATTTCAAAAAGTTTGACCATCCAATGTGGTATAATAATATGACCCAGACCAAGTTCATTGAAATTTGTTCATTTAACAAGAACATCAACCATCCGGTGCCTATAAGTTTGGAATCGACACACGAGTTTCTTTCTTCAGAGTATCTTGAAGACGAGGAAATCATCAAGGAACCTTTGGTAGAACAAGAAAGAGGTAAGAGTTTCTATTTTAATTAAGCCTTTGTTGTAAATTCAATGAATGGTTTCAGTGACCTTTTATGTTGAGAATGAATACGAAGCTGAAGATATGATTCATAGTGTGGATCATGTATTCGAACCAAGGTAAGTAATGGTCATGTTATTACCAAACCACAGTGACACTTCATTACACACATGGTAGCTTACTTCCATGCCATCAAGCTCCAGAAAGTAATTCATTAGTACCTGACATTCTCCGATTAATGAGACGAGCTGGAGTAAGATCCGAGCACGAGGGAGCCGTTATGGAGGGCTTTTTCTCGCTCAAAGAATTTATTTCCAAACATATTGAGTACTTTATTGCAACAAAGACGGATGACACGGTAACCATGGAAGATGTTTTTCATGCTTCAAAAGATGTTTTTAAAACAGTCTATACTCCTAAATATGTGAATGGATATTCTCGAAACGACCGACCAAAATACGAGGAATGCGTAATTCCACTCGAGTATTGCACTAAACCAGTACATCCTCCAAAAGAATATGACCTTGTCGAGTTTGAGGACGCGTTACTAAAGGGTTGTTTCGGAGTTGAGGAACCTGTGGACGATCCTACTCCAATAGCTGTCTATGAAACACACGCCAATAATGGTAAAATGGCAGATTATATTGCTTTCTTTTTGGATGAAATTAAGGAAAATTCGACAGCCAACTCCAATTTTTGTGATAGTTTTATTCTTTCAACAGACAGAAGGAAGCTTGGAATTTACACACCAATTGTAAAGTCTCGATGCCCCTCATTGTATAACGAATACTTTGATTCTCCTGAAAAGAGAAAGCAAGGACTCAAGGCTGCCGATCTTTCAGAAGCATATCCAGACATACGCTTACCTCTTGAATTTGATTTAATTTTTGAATGGATGGAATATGTGTACAGAGGATATCTTCCTGATAGCGAGACTCGAGATGAGCACTACAGATATGACGATTATTTGAAAGATAGCAAACATCTTAGAACAATAGATATACTTGTTGATCACTTTCCCCTTGAAATTGAAGAAGATGATGATTGGTTCTCATCACAACTTGATAACGACAAGGAGTGCAAGCTAGATCGTTTTGACCCCAAAAACACATGCTACACACTGCACACTCTCTATCAAGACGAAGACACGAAGGATTTCAAGCTCTATATCATCAAAGATGAACGCAAAGTGGAATTCTCCTTGCACAAATATGTTCTAGGTATGTGGTCAACAATTTTCCCTTCTCTGATTTAATTCATGCTTTTATTGAACTCTATAGCTTCGAGATCTCAATTTTTCAGAACATTATTCGAAAATCAAGTGGATGAATATGATGCCTCGGAAATTTTTGCAGACGAAAAATCGTTGAAAAATTTTACATTTTACATTTATCACAACTTTTTAGAGAAGCCAAGCTGTCCTTTTGAGGTTGAACAAGAATGTGAGGAAGACAACATCAGTGACATGAATGACGAAGATAGTGAAACTTCAGGACACGAAGAAGAAAACACCAACAAGGTTGAAGAAGTGAGTGATATGCCAATCTCTACCACAAATACCTCTTTGTCGACATCCAGCGACGAAGCTCCATCTGATTTAGAAACATTATATTCATTGGACGATCTTTTTAATTTATATGAAGCAGCTGACTATTTAGGAGAGGAGAATCTGTGCCAACTTTGTGAATATTTGATAGGACAACAGACTACCATGGAAAATGCTCTAGAGGTTCTCGAGTTTGCTCTAAACAACTACTCCGTTGAAGCTTTCAGCGCAGCAGAGTTATTTATCTTGTCTTGTGGAAACCCTTCTTTCATTTCTGAGCATTTTAGTGGAGAAGAACTCAATTACTTCCACACACTACAAGGCCCTATCTCATTCGAAAACGTTATTCCAAAGTTGGGCTATGTCATGAAAATTGTCGAATCTAATTCATCACAACTGAACGACGTTTACAAAATTCGAATGTCACAATTCCACAAACCCAAGCTATTGTGGTTTATTGTGCGAAACATTTCCCAATTTTCAACAGAATCCCTTCAAAAATTGCAGAACATGCAATATTCATATATTGTGGAGGAAAGTGAGCTAGAAAGTGACCAAACAAGCCAAAAGACGGCCACTGCCAATTTATTGTCGCTTGTACAGTTTTTGGCAGATCGATACGGATATTGTTCACAGTTCTAAAGTGAAGCACAAGGCTTTTAATTTACAACTGTCATGTACTTTTAACTTGAAGCCTTAATTAAAAACCTTTGCCATTGATAAATTCACTTGCTCCTTGTTTACAGACGTCAATACAATCATAAGTGGTCGACGCAGCTCAAGATCGCTTGAATATTGTATTTCACAGAGATCAAAAACATCTCCTTCCCCAAGACTTGCAAAAGTTTACAGTTAAAGCTGAAGCCATGTGGTTCGTTACAGATTCAAAATGTTGAGTATGATGTGACACCTCTCTCAATTTGATTGATATAGTAATTAGACTTCAACGGTTAGGTGCAGTGATGAATTGGTCATTGTATAACTTTGGTGACGACTCGTTATCTACTCAACAATTATGTTCACCAAATTTTAAACAAGTCACCACTTCTTTTGAATTGTTCATCGGATCTCTTCACATTCAAAGAAGCATCTACAGGTGTCACCAGTTTAAAAGACTCAGGACCTCAGGTCAGGTGTATTTGATCAACACTATTTGTTATATTTCGAAACAACCACTGAATCAAAGCTGTAACATGCAAAAGCTGTAGATCCTGTCACAAATGTCAAGATCGACATGACATGCCTAACATTCGAAACCACTCGTCAACCTGTTACAATTATTTTCACATGCCAGCTCCGTGATCAATCGATTCTAAAAAAGAACTGTCACACAATTTTCTACGCACCCACTTCAATTTGACAAATAAAATTCGCTGAAGGCGTTCCGTTGCGTTATCTCATTTCTGGCTCTGCATTTCCAGGTCGTCACCACACCCTCGTTTCATTTGGCAAGGCTAATAATAAAATCAAGCCGTTACACGCCCGCTCTTTGCACATATTTGATTGAAAAGTCAAAAAGAAATGCCAAAGGAACTCTCTTCAACTCCCTTCTCATCAGCACCCACGACCTCATCGGTTGCTCTGTGTACGAGCACGAACTCATCGAGCAACATCAAACCGTTGGGTGCTTTTGAGTTTAGACCTTATCAACTCAGCCATCCGACTCCCTACTCTAAGAAGAATGTATCCAACAACAACAACAAGTCGAGCGATGATGTTCGTAACGTTACTGTTGTAGGCAGCGGCATGAAGGCAACTCACTCAGAAATGATGATGATGAGAATGCATTCTGCTTCCGCCACCGTTCCAACGACTCATGTTGCAACCACAATGAACACCACTCCACTCTCCGCATCCCCAAAAAGCATTGATACAAACAATGCTGCAGCTTCTACTGTACTTCTTTCCAAACCATCCTCACCACCCGATGCTGCTGTTGTAAACTCTAAGCCTTCTTCACCACCAACAAACAACAACAACAGTACCACAACGGAATCTTCACTCACCAATACGGATCGTGTCGTGAATTCTCCTACCCCAACTACTACTACTACAACAACAACAACAACAAACACAACTGGCTATGCTCCTTCTCCACTCAGCACCAAACACAAACAACATCATGCAAGAATCCTCAAACGATCTTGTACCTCCTCTCCAAAGCTTTCTAACGGCACCACCTCGACTTACTTTGCGAGTAGTCCTAGTGCCTCCTCTTCCAAATATCCTCTAGGTTTCAACGATGGAGTTTTCAATAACCTTTCATCATCCTTAACAACTACATTTACGACAGGTCTTTATGGAATGCAACAAGATGAAAACAGACCACTTTGTAACAACAACTCCTTGTTCATGACGATGGAGAAGAAGCCTCTTCCACCAACCACCACCACAGATACTTCTGCTGCCATGAAGAGTCCTCAGCCCAAACTTCCCTTTGGAACTTTATCGCTGATGAACTGAGAATCATCAGCTCTTGCAGTATTAACGCTTGAATGAAGCCACAATATGTGTAACAATACCATCATTCAGTGCACACTCGTAATAGTTACTTCCCTGTGAATATGACCACCTAACCTTTGTTGTTTAGAAAATTGTACATTTCGCCATTCCTGCAATCATTTATTTATCATCTACACCATGCTGCTCTGTCATCTTCTTTGATCAATCAACGCCATAATAAACTTTTAACTGCGCTTTCTAACAAAAAATTCAAATAATCATCATCAGCCAATCGCCATCATGAGACCTCTGTTCGGACCACTTGTAGACACAAAACTGAGCCGACTGTACACCAAAGGAAATAATCCAGAAGAGAACAAGAAAAATCTAGAATCCACCCAACAAAAAACATATGCTTTTATATTATTTTGCATTGCTGCGTCATCGATAGGTCTCTTTTTCAGTGAGTGATGCTTTTATAATTATTTCCGATTGAGTTCTCTAGGAAACCAACAATGAATTGTAAAATGTAAATAATAAAATTGTTGATCGTCCTGATCATCACACAACAAGAAAAACAACCCTTTGATAACCAAAAAAATGTCTTCTTCGAGTCAAGCTCAATCTTCAGCCATTTTGAGTATTATTGACGAATGGGAAAAGAGCACAGTTCTGTTAGAAAACGAGGAAAGATTGTTGGAAATTGTTAGAAACTCAAGAGAAGATACAACTCATGGCACCGAGGATATCGATATTTCCGATGATGAAACTAAAAGTGCTGATAGAAACGATCATATTGAAGGAGTAGGATTAATTATGTGGGATGGAGATTTTCTGGAACATGATGATGATGACGAACAGATTGATTATCCCTATGAAAATTATTTATCAAAATTAAAACATTACCAAGAGCTGAGTCATTCTCTTATTGTAAAGAGCAACAACACATTGGCCATCTCCGATGATTTACAGGAACAGTACAACTTGGTTTGCTCAAAAACAAGTCGATTACATCACGATTGTGAAACATTGCTGAAGGAAACAGAGCAGTTGGAAAAGTGTAGTGCAGAATTGGAGAATCGACTGAAACATTTTGATGACATGGATTATTTGAATCAACAACTTTCGTCGAGTGGATATCTGGACGTAGGAAGTGATACTTTTATCAAAACTTTAGGCAAGCTTGAGGAATCTATCAATTTTCTAAGCAACAACTTGGATTACAAGGAGGCAAAAACGTATCTCACCAAGCACAAATATTTACTTTCTAAATCATTGGCACATGTTAGAGATCATATCATTTTAAAAATTAAGACCTCAACTGAGAATCTGTACACCAAGCTGAAATCTGTTTCGGCAAGCGATGAGCTTCAAGAATTTTCGCTTCTTTTTATTGATTTCAAAGTATCCATAGAAAATCTACGGCCCTTAATTAATGAATTAGAGTTGCGAGGCTCAAGACGAGAATCTTCTGTATTTTTGATGGACTGTTTCGAAGCATATCTGAATCAAAGAGGTATTTTATTGTACATGACTGTTGCAAAGCATGTCACGTTTTTGAAAAGTAATATCATGAAAACAGAAGACAAACAAGAAAAAATTGATTTTACTCGATCCGCTTGCGAGTACATGATTCAGATTTGCTCGCAAGAAACACATTTGTTCTATCACTTTTTCCCAAATTGCAAAGATGAGCGAAGGCTCTCAAACAGATTTTCCAATTTCATGAGCACAGTCACAAACATTTTATACGACACTGTTCGAGAAATGGTGATTAAGGAAAATCGAATTGATACTTTATGTTTACTGATTGAGGTGCTGAGAAATGACATTCTACAAGAAGGCATCAAAACGAAAAAAACTGTGCCCTATTTTGAAGCAGTTGTGCATTTGATGGTGCAAGACATTCAAGAACGGTTAATTTATCGTACTTCATTTTTCATTGCCAATGAAGTCACCAAATATCAACCTACACCTGAGGATTTGGATTATCCAAAAAAGCTTAAATTCTCACCAGAAGAAGGAAATGCTACAGAGAAAACCTCTCGAAAACAACAAGGAATTTATTATACCACTTTGGGATGGACGTTAAGTCTTCTCAGCAAGCTATTCAAAGTTTTGGACGTGGAAGTATTTGAAGGACTTGCCCAGGAGGCAGTCTCTGCTTGCGCACTCTCATTCATTGACGCAAGCAAGAAAATCTCAGAGAAAACAGACGTGATGAATGGCTCACTTTTCCTCATTAGCCATCTTTTAACTCTTTTGCATGAATTGAGTTATTTTAACGTGAGCTTCACCAAAACAGAGACCAGTCTTGATTTTTCACATCTGTATGAAGGAATTTCTCGATTTTTGAAAGGACAAGCTAGTTTCAGCGTCACGAGTTTAATCTTTGATCTCCTCAGTCAGACAAGACCACGACTTGTCGTGAGTAGTTTTGATTCCAAAAAAGACCTCGAGAAACAACTCAAATTAGCATGTGAAAACTTTATCCTCAACACTGTGAAGCAAGTAGCTGACTCGTGCATGACGTTCATCAAAAAGCACAATATCAACAAAGACACTCAAGAATCCAACGAGACCATTATCAAAGAAATTCAAAACATTCGACAAGAAATGAACATTGATCTGAAAACCAAACTCTCCTACGCAAGCGAGTTGATGACTCTCTATTTACGAGACGAGAAAACAGCAAACAAACTCTCTGAGCCCATTACTGAACAGCTCATCTCTCTTTATCAACAACTCTTGAACTATCTGAACGAAAACACAACACTGGAACAAAATCAAAAAACAGAATTGAGCCAATCACTTCGCTCTTCAGAACAATTTTCGATGCTTGTTCTTGAATGCTTTAGAGGAGCTGCTACTACTGCTCATGATACGACTGGCACTGTAGGGCAAACCAATAATTGAATGTTTGGCCTTTGACTCACACAACTGTCCGCATGCCTGCCATGAACCGAGAAACTGTGAAATATTTTGTAAACAACCAATTAAAACTACCCCTTCCTATAAAAAGTGATACGATCTAGAATTGATAATAATTGCTACTACTAATCATTTTGAGAATTTGTTGTCCAATTATCAACGACGGTTCGTTTGTACGGGCAATCTGACAAGCCCGAAAATAAAATACAAAAAGGAGCAGAGCCACACCCTGCCACCTGTCAATTCCATTCTTCTTCACAATCTATGCGGCAACAGTAGAAGACAACAACAACAGATTCTACCGGATATCCAATCATCACTCTCAACAACAACATCATCCTCACACCCACTTTCCATCATCAACCACACATCCCTTCAGTTACTCATTTCCGCGCAAATCATTCATCATAGAATTTAAATTCTATACTTCTTTATTTTGAAAACATTTTAAAGATCATTTGTGTTCTTTTTGACTCTCGAAAACAACAACAATTATTACTACTATATCATTCAATATCATCCTATAAAAATAAATCATTGATCCTTGAAACAACAACAACAACAAATGGATCGATATGCACCTAAAAAGAAATTAGGAGGTGGTGCTGAAGGACTTGTTTATCTCGGTATGTAATAGTAATAACAGTACTTGTCAATAAGAAGAAATTAAATTCTGACAACATGATGATGATGAAACTCTTTGAAATTATGATTTCATTCCAATTTTGGATGATCATCATCGACATGTGTCAACAACAATTGTGATTCTCGTCATCATCTAAACTTTCAACATCCTTTTGTTACAAACTTCAATAACCACTCTTTGAACGGTGGTCTTTTGTTTCAAATATTTATATAATTTTACCAATTCATCACAAACTTTATGTGAAACCTAAATCGATGTATGGCACAACAACAGTCGAGGAAAAGTCCACGCATCAACTCTATGCCATCAAAATGATCACTGTTTTCGAAGAATCCAATTTTGAAAAGATTAAACGAGAGGTCGAATTGGTGAAGAAATTTCATGAACATTCCAACATTGTACGCTATTATGATCATTTTGAAGAGAGATCTCAGGACGCGTTTTATGGAGAGGAATTAAAATTGTTCATGTTAATGGAATATTGGTAAGTAGTAGTAGAACAGTTGTAGTAGAAGTAGTGTATCATTGTTTTCACATCCTATTCTGAAATCGTGTGGACATGATCTCTTTTTCTATTCATTCATTCAAACCTCTCAGTGACAAGGGAAGTTTAGAAGAAATTATTCAGAAACACTTGAAACAATGCACTTCACCATCGACAGGTAGAGATGAAGCTGCTGATAAACACTTACCATTTCCGTTTATATTGTCAACGATCAAACAGTGTGTGAGTGTGTTGGCATATATTCACAAACAACATATTGTTCATAGAGATGTAAGTAGTAGTAGAGAGTTATCAAATTTCATTTGGAACGTCATCATGATTCATTTGAAAATACTCTCTCTTGGCGTCACCTTCGATCGTATTTCTTCTTCTTCTTCTCTCAAATGTACACACACGCACGCACACGCATACAAACACACGCACAAACCATCTCGTGGAATCATCCATTCACATCCATTCACAATGATTTTATAAAACGACGTATGATCTCCATGGAAATACGGATTTGCCATTGAAATCATCACAACCATTTCGACCATTCCACAACAACAGTTAAAACCTGCAAATTTATTATTCAAATCACCATCCTCGTCCTCTACCTCGTCCTCATCCTCCAATAATTCCTCATCGTCGTCAACAACAACACTGAACACTCATGAAAATTATACCGAATGGACGCTCAAATTGAGTGATTTTGGATTTACAAAAGAAATGAAAGATAATATGGCTCAGAGTTTTGTTGGAACTTTACAATACATGTCTCCTGAGCTGTTTAGCTCCAAGAAATATGACGCAGGTACAGATATATGGTCTCTTGGAGTTTGTATATTAAGAATGTTTGCTTTTTTAGAAGAATCTCAAATTCCTGATTTTAGACATGAAATTAAAAGAGATCCAGAATATGTTTGCAAATTATGTAGAAAGTATAAAGCTCCCAAGACTGTGGAGGAAGTCACAGCGGCATGTTTAACTCTGGATCCTACAGATAGACCAACAGCTGTTGAAATTTTGCAATTTTTAGAGGAATGTGAAAAGAATAATGGACAACCACCTTCAAATGTCACACTCTTGAAAAAATTGAAACCCGCCATTTCGGATAGTA
The DNA here is from genome assembly GCF_003324165.1 of Naegleria lovaniensis. Taxonomy (NCBI): domain Eukaryota; phylum Heterolobosea; class Eutetramitea; order Acrasida; family Naegleriidae; genus Naegleria; species Naegleria lovaniensis. The sequence goes on from NW_025407827.1 coordinate 290,005, forward strand.
ATTATCTTGATCCTAACATGGATGACGACACCTCTTCACAATCTTCATCCTCTGATCTAACTCCTGCTGTTGAAAGAATTATCAACGAAAAGGCAAGAGAATTTTGGAAAAAACATGGTTGGGAAAACAAAACCAATTGGTTAGATTTTAGAGAGGCCTATATTAATTTAATTCAACAACTGAACACTCTAGAAAAGAAAGCTAAAGAAGTCAAAGATTTGAATGGAAATAACACGACAGCAGAACCAGAGAATGGTTCTTCCTCGATCAGTTATTCTGGAATTTCACTCACAGATTTTCTGAGAGGTCTCAAAACTGCCATTTGCAGCAAACATTATGATTGGGTGTCCATTAGTGCTCTCAATGAGCTGACGAAACAAGCTGGATTTCCTTTCAATCCTGATTATGTGATTGGTCTTACTGCGTATGAAGTGGGAGATGAAACCGAAGTGAATATTGATGACACATTGATGGACACAGAGTCTTTCATGAAAGCTCAAGGTCGATATTTGGAGACCATTTTGAACTGTGACAAGGTGTTTATTGATCCAATTTCACAAGAACCATTACAAATTGACCAACACATGGCTCCTCTCGAACTCATTGAAAGCAACGAATGGAATGATTTGTTAAAAACAGAATCTGAAGCTGCAGATGAAGATCCAATCAAGAAGAACAAGACAGAGAAACCAGGAACCAAAAACAGATACTATGAAGATGCAGTCGATTTCCTAAGTACTGCCACTGAAAGACCTCTCAAGTATCTCATTCTAGGAAGTGCAGCAAGTGGTAAAACTTGCATGATGAAACTACTCTGTTACAAGGCAGCTCAGAAAGCAGCTAAAAACTCCTCTGACTCGAATGCCAATGATTTAATTCCCTTGTTGGTACCTCTCGCGAATATTTCCTTTGATGATGACAGCATTCCTTTCAAGATCAAGTGCATTCGAGCATCGGCTGATACATTCAACAAGGGTCTCAAATATCCAAGTAATGTTGAACGATTTTTGTTAAATGTTTGGCAATGTGGAAGATTGTTACTCTTGTTAGATGGTTTGGACGAAGGCGGTGATCACAGATCCAAACTCGAAAAGCTCATTTGTAAAATGAATTTTAGAGAATTGGGAGGAATTATCACGACCAGTCGAGTGAGTGGTTTTGAACAGGAAGAAGCAAATGTTCTCTTTGAAAGCTTCAAATTGGCTCGAATTAAACCATTGAGTCAAAATGCACAAAAACAAATTGCCATGAGAAGAGGCATCAAAGATCCACGATTTTTCCAAGCTCTTCAAAAGTATAAGGAACTTGCCAAAATTCCACTTTTACTCAGTTTAATGATTCAAGAGTTTAAACAAAACAAGGATTTACCAGATATTCGAAGTGTACTATATGAACATGCATGTGAAACCATGATTTCTGTATACATTGATAAGGTGAGACCTCAAACCACAAAACAAGAACGAAGAGACATTTTCGAAATGCTCTATGCAGTCGCAAGTATTCTTCATGAACACACCAAACGATATTTCACATCAGCTTTTATTGAAAAACATCTTCATGATATTGTGAACAATGAGGAAAGTGGACTGACAGGAAATCTAGGAAGTAATGTCAGCATTATGGATTCTTCTAAAAATGTGTACGAAACGTGGAAAGTCTTCCAATCCGATATTGACGATGGTCACTTTCCTCTCATTATTCGTTTGGGAAGTCACTACTCCTTTGCTCATCTCTCTTTCCAAGAATATCTAGTTGCCAAAGTATGGAGTGATCCAAAACGAGTGTCTACCATTCGAGAACAAAAGAAAGGTCTTTTTGGTCGAAGGAAAGAAGGATCACCCATTGTCTTTTCATCGGAAACCAAAAAATTAATTGTTGACCCGTGGTACAGAGAGACCTTTTTATTGTGTGCTGGATCCATGTCATCGAATGATTTTTCAGAATTTATGACCTTCTTGTATGAAAATTTCAAAAAGAGTTCAGCCATTGATAACTTGTTACTTCAAATGATTCGAAGTGAAAGACCAATTGAAGAACGAGATCAATACAGTGAAATTGAGAAGAATATTACCACACAAAAGAAGCTCAAAACCATGATTATGGAAGGTCTCATTCATGATTCTCCTCTTCTACGAGAAATGACCACCAAACGTGTGGCTCTCTATGAAAATGATCTTACCAATGTGGTTGGTTATTTGTTAAAAGTTTTAACAAAGAATAAGGACAAGACCAAGCAAGCAGCTTCGAGCTTACTCGACATTTTCCAACAAATGAAGGACGAAAAGGAGTTTAAATATAGAGTGGTAAAACGTCTCATTGAATCTCTCTCAGATAAGCAATGGAAAATTGGAGAACAATCGGTGGTTGTATTGCTGGCGATTGCTGAGAAGGATGATCCTAGAATTACTAAAAAGTTATGGGCTCTGATCACAAAACCTCCCATTGAAGTGCAAGTGAGAGCTTGTTATGTTCTTTCCTTACTTTCCAAGAAGGGAGACTCTAAATTCATTAACAAATTTATGGAAATTTTACTCTCAGAAACGATCAAAGAAGGAAGATATATGGACAAGATGATTGATAGTTTGGTCAATATTTGTGTGAAGGCAGATGAAATGATTCTGTCACAAATTCGTTCAAACATCAAACAAGCTCAAAATAAGTTAATTCGACACGGTTTAATAGCTGCTCTAGGAAGAATATCTAATGTTGGTGACATGCAAAGTATCAAATTGCTTGTCCAAATTCTTTCAAAAGAAAAATCAGCAGATACACTTGCTGTGGTTGTTGACTCTTTGAAAATGATGTGTGAAAAGAGAGACATTCCAATTTTAACAGTAGCCATGAAATTACTCAAAGATCATATTGCATACAGACCTGATAAATCTCTCAAAGAAGAATACGAAGAATATGAATTAGGATTTGTTGAACTCGCTCAGAAAATTATGGAATTATTACAAGTTCTACTTCTTGGAAGAGAATATCTCAATAGTATTCATAACACGTCTCAATCCAAGAAGGACAAACGATTATCCTCTTCACTCAAATCACTCTCTGAACATTTACAAAAAGAGCCAACCTTTAAAAAACTCATGCTCGATCTCATTGACACACTGTTCACACTTGCTGTGACTGTGAATTTGGATGTTCGAAAATATGCAGTTCTCACTATGGCTTCGTTTATTAATCATCACGATGAGGAAATTATTTCATTTGTTTTTGAAAAGATTAAGGAAGATCTTTTGAAGAATATCATGAATGAAGACAAGTCCATGGAAATTAATACTGCCATTTATGTGATTGGCGTTGTTTTTGCACATTCTGATAACAATCAAGCTTGTAACATTCTTTTGGAATTATTGGACTCGAACAGTTCGAATGCTTTCATGTTGGGTGAAATTTTCGTTGCAATGGGAAATGTAGCACCCAAAGATGATCTTTTCATGATTGAAATTATTTCAAAACATTTAGAAATTGAAAAGGATAATCACATGCAAGAAAAGGAATTGTGGAAATTGAAAGCACGAGCAGTGTTGGCTCTTGAAAATATTTTCCCAATTTATCGAGATGAAAAATTCTGTGACAAGTACATTCACAAATTGTTGCACTTGATGGACGTATGTCCCTCGAAATATTCACATCTTTTCAAATTTCAATGTGTCAAAGTACTTGGAAAATTAGCAAAGAAAGGAGATAAGGATATGATTCATCGATTGTCAGCACTTGCCACTGAGAGAGACATGTTTTTGAGGAAAGCAGTTGCTCAAGTATTGGGAATTATTTCAGATAAGGCCAACAAGACTGTGGTTCGATATCTCAAAGATATGCTTGAAGATGAAAATGCAGATGTTCGACAGGAAGCAATTGAGAGTCTGTGTAAAGTAGCTGATTTGGAACAATTAGTTACATCTTTGAAAGCCAACAGTTCCGATCTCATTCGTACTTCATTATTCTCTGTTATTATTGCACAAATTAGAGAAAGTAGACAGGAAAATCCAAAATTCTGTCTGACCTCGAAGCAAGCGAAACATTTGGAGAGTTTGAATTGTACGGAAGCTCGATTCATTTTGTTAGAAAATTACAGCGTGTAAACGAAATAAAGCTGTTGCTGCTTTGTATGATTTTTTCAAAGATATGATGACAAGCTTTCAAAGATCAATTAGTCGAAGTTGTCCATCAAATGTTCCTTCTCTTGGTAATTACTTCACATCCTTATTGTCTCGAACCCATACGTTTTTAATAAAAACGTGACAGCATCTCTAATCAATGCAACTTCTGTGCATTAAGAGGAGAAACCATTTATTCAACACTTTGGTCTGAAGTTTGTGAATTGTTCTTGTCCCCCAACTCCTTCAAAATTTTGGTGACGGAATCCAGGGTGTCTTGGGTCAACAGTGATGCGTTCGATTGATAAAGCACAAATGCCTTAAGTGCAATAATTAAAGAAATAAATGATTTTTCAGGAAGTTCCTTCATAATATGCTCCTTATTGGCCTCATGCTCTTTACAAAGACAACCCAATAATATTGCCAAATATGAAGTTATAATATTGTCTTCTGTTCGCTTCAAGTTACTCCTCGCTGATGCTCCTTGATTTTCCTTTTCTTTTTTTTCAGTGTTGACTTTTTCTACAATCTCTGCAGCTGTAGTATTTTGAGAGTCCTGATCAGATATGGTGATGCAATTTTCAGTGTTATTGTCGTCGTTGTACTCTTGTTTTGAGTAATATTCCACAAATAATTCTATTAAAAAGTTCAATAATTTTTTAGTTTTACCTCTAAATTCGAGTTCTATCATGTTCAAAGTGGAAATAATTATTGATAAATGTATCAATAACGTTTTCATACTTACTAAAGTTTCTGACGAGCTCTCTATTATTCCAGCTTTTATCTGTCATGTTCGCTAACAAAGCCAAACACATAGTAATGACATCAAAATGTTGAGTATAGCTTGAGGCCAATACAGCACAAATTCCTGACAAGCCATTTTCTTCAGCAATTCTTTGACATACTTGTTCGTTTCCATTGCTAATATTTGTGAGAAATCGCAAAGTCACGAGTGCACATTCTACCACTGGGTGCCCGTCTTTTAACTCACTCAAAAGAGGCTTATCTATTTGCAATGTTATCATGAAACAATGATATTAAAAAACACTTACTAATAGGTGTGAGACAATTCAATATTCGAATCAGGGCAGGAAGGAAATAATTCCATGACTCTGCGTTTTTGCTTGCGTCTGACGAGTATTTGGTGACAATGCCATTCTTTTCTAGCATTTTGATGCAATTACACATGTCATAGACAAGAGCATCATCCCTATCCTTTTCTAATAGGGCTAGCAAGCATGGTACAAGTCGTTCAATAGTTTCCACGCTATTTGTCTTGATAAACAATAAATTAGGTCTATTCTTTTCCAAAAATTCTTCCTTGTTGGAAGCTTGATGATATTTGAGTTCAAAGCAATTATGTTCGTAATTTACAATGTTAACCATAGCTGCAAGAGCCAATGAGATGGTAGTCTTTTCAAAACCTTGCATATTCTCATCCTCTTCTTCATATTGTTGTTTTTGAGCTTTGCTTGGAGAACCTGCTTTGAGGGCTGCAATTCGAGTGCGTTTTGTTCGTTTGATTGAATCCAAATTTGAAACTTGTTGCCATTTGAGAACATAGTGTTGCTTAATAATTTCGTGTAATATTTTAAATGAATTTTCGGTGATATACTCTGCATTCAAGGGGTCTTTCATCAAGATACCAATAATTTGTGATGCTGTCAGAGACAGTAATTTTTGTTTCTCAAAGTCGATCACTAAACACAGCGTGTCAACCACCTTTTTCACAAGAGAGTGACTAATTTAAATTATTGTACCATTTCTAAATGGTAACAATATTCTACAAAATATTACTTACGCACGAAGAAATATTCCAAGATCATCATGTTGCTCAGAAAACATTTTAGCTAGCGAGCTAGCACATGAATGTTGCGTATCTACATATGACGACTTCAATCCCTCTAAATAATTTAAAATGCTTTCTTTTCTAGTTTCTTCTTTTCCTCCAAGTCTTGGTGAAGCACTTGACGTCGAAGCTCTCTTTGGCTTTTTTGCAGCTTTGAGTGTTTTTTCTTCATCTTCATCCTCTGAAGATGAAAAATCAAAAACATCGTCAAATAGATCATCGGCAAAAAAGTTTTCTTCAACAGATAGTTTTTTCTTTCCAGAAGATCCAGGTGTCTTGGGAGATTTTGCAGTTTTTGTTGGAGTTACAGATGAACTTTTTGTTTGGGACCTCTTGGTTGGAGTTTTGAAAATTGGTGATTGACTTTCTGATGATGCTGTTGACTGTTTTGCAGCAGAATCTAAACTATGTCGTTTTCGTTTTGTGGATGCTTCTAAGGTTTCATCAAAAACATCTTCCGAAAATAAATCGTTTGAGTTTGGCTTCCTCCGACTTTTACCTTTTTTCTCATCATCACTGTTGATATCTTTGAAAAGAGAAACTTTTTTTGAATTGGGAGAGCTCTCCACTTTTACAAGAACAGGATTCTTCTTTTTAAATGTTCTCATTTGTGTGCATATGATGATTGAATTATTTCAAAATTTATTTCGGATTGTGTAAGATTAATTCAACGACGATGAGGCTTTTCCGAGAGTCAATATGATCAACGCGCGCCTTTTGTGAATATTTTTTGATGTTAAAGCAATTTTTTGGGCGCCAGAATAATTCCATTTATTTGAAGCCCAGATCATTATTTGAAAAGAAACCAACAATCCTCTTCTGTGTCTTTTGTTTGAGAAGACGTCGATCCAATAGTATTGGTTTGGAAAGCAATGTTAAATTTGAGGAAACTTTCAATTTCTTGTTTGGACTGCGACGTTTCTGTGTTGGTCATTTCATGATCACTAAGCTCAATAATGAAAAGCTTGGGGACTTTCATGTCGATAATTTTGGTTCCTTCTTTTTTATGTTGTCTCAACGATTTTCTGAACGTAGAAGGTGCCTTCAGTCTAAATTTAAAATTTGGTTTTGATATATAGATGGCATGAGAATTGTTTTCATCATCCTCACTGCTGGTTTGTTCCTTACTAGAAAATTGTGAATTCAATCTAGCAAGAAAGTATAAAGGCAATGGTTCTAAGAGGGATTTATGTGAGGTGATCTGCTATAAATTTTCATGACAAATTGTACTTACTACACTCAGTCATGAAAATGTCAAAACAACCTCCAATAATATTCCTAATTACTTTCTTTGAGAGATTCACCATATGTACATGCTTTTTAGGGTCTGCGCAATTCATGTGACACGTTGATGAGTTATTGAATTTGAAAATGTACACTTCTTTTGGGTTTGTAATGGAATTTCCTAGTACAAAGGCAAATATATTATTTTCTGGTTGTTCTTGCAGTATTGAAATTATATTATCAATTATTCCTGTTATCCTTTCATAAATTTTAACTAGCTTCTTATCTTTGGAAGAAATTCTTTTTCTATCCTCTTTGTTTTGATAAATACTATTTACTTTAGATTCTAACATCGGAAATAGGCTAAAACCAATTAATTCAAATTCAATCATCGTTATTTAAATATGAGATCGTATCATATCAACTGGTTCCATATGATGACCGTATACAATGCCGACATACCAAGGAATTTGTTGTCTTATGAATAACACATGATGCAACAATTGCTCGCACAAAAACGAGCAACACTCTCCATCCAACGGAACCGACGAAGTAATATTCAAATAATTAAATTCCAAATTTACGATAGGTCCAGAGAAGCAACCATTCTCGCTGCACGATGATTCTGTATCCTCCAAGCCTTGTCACCCTCCTCTTGGAATAGCTCATCAAAGCCTTGTTCATCATGTTGAGCCTTTTGCATTTTTTAATACTAACAACTCTCCCGTGGCTTACATTGCCTTACACAATCCCAAGCAGTTTCCCAATCTTCAAAGAATATCATGAATCATTGCATCCAATAAAGTCAAGTATCATTACGGAATAAAAAACACATGTTTAGTGAGCAAAAGCAAAACAAGTAAACAATCTTGTGTGAAACGTTGTAACCATTTAATTTCCGAGAACCCATTTCTGCGTTTTCACTCATTCAAAAAGTAAAGCCTCTCCATCGAAAGGAAAGGCAAAAATTTTTTAACGATCAAATCGAGGAAAAGTGTGCTTGCCAACTTTCCTTTCCTTGTATTTGGTATGCTTGAATGTGAAAAGTAACAAGAGGACGTTGACATCTTCAAAGAAATTTGTTGTGTACACCTGCAGCTAAGCAAAACAGACTTCCCATCTCACAGCCTCTCGTTCGAACAAAATCTTCCACACAAAAAAACCACTCAACACAATAATCGAAACAAGCTAAACGCGAGCGAGAAGACACTCTTGGACTCATTCCTGCCAACACCATGCCTCGTACCAGAAAACCCGTCAACCAAAAGACCAAAAAGCAAACCCGAGAAGCTTCTTCTTCCCAACAAGAGCTACAACAAGGGATTCGCTTTCCTAGTACTTTCCACATGGTTGATCCCTCGGTTGGTAGTCATCATCAACCTCTCCAATCTCCAATCCCTAATCCTTTCTCTCATTCCTATAATAATAATAATAACAATATTACTACTAACTTGACCACACACAATAATAGGAGTGACTCTTCCATGTTAGTTTCAGACAATGACAGTTGTAGTATGTTCAGCACATGCTCCTCCTCATGTTCCTCTTCGTCGAATAGCTACTCGACCAATACATGTGTTGTGGACTCCACTACCTCGAAGAAGCGTACCAGAACAAGCTCATCCTCTAAAAAGCAAAAGAAGAATTCTAAAACTAATAATAATTCATCCTCTCCATCCAACATGAACCTTCAGCAACACACCTTTGTCAACAATAATACTTCCAATACCACTGTTCGTCCAAGATCCAACAAACCAACAGCGTCGGCTCCTCTAAAAAGACACTTTCCCAATTGGCAGGCTGTTGCACAATTTGTTCATGATCATGTTCACCAAACTCATTGTGATCAAAAAGCTTTCATTTCCTTCATTGAAAAAGCATTCAATTTCGAATTGACAAACGATCAAGTATTGAGACATCACTTCAACCGTATGGGAATTCTGAATCATCAACATGCTCTCACCATTGAAAAAGAAAGTGACTTGGTTCCTTCCTTTGATAAGAGTTTGCTCGATAATAATGATTTCCTAAAACTATTGTTGAAATCTGAAGGTGGTGTGTTTACCATTCTCTCATATCCTTATATTGCATGCATGTTTAGAACCACTCCAATTGCTGTGAAGAAGAAGATTCTACCACTTCTCGAAGAACTTGGCTTGAAGATGCCAGTCTTTGACTTTGACCGTAATCGTTTGAAACGTTATTTCAAAAAGTACCTTTGCAACTATGGAATCGACTTTACACAGGAAGATGATGGTAGCGACCATGATGATGAAGACACCAGTTCTAACAGTGATGTCGCATCTCAACATGATTCATCAACCAATCATGGAGCTGAATGTTCACCAAGCATGTCATCATCCCATGCCAACGAGGAAGATGACTACTTCCATCCATCCTTAGAAAAGAAGCAAAAGTTGGATACTTTGCAAAGTAGACAACAGCCAATCTTATCATTCTCTCCATCATCTCCTTCGAGCAGTACTCAATTGCACTTGTCTGGCTCTTCTTCCTCGACTGTGGTCTTGGGAAATGTTGAGCTTTCGAATACTTGGACAAATCCTGCTAATTTGGGATTGGAGAATGATGTTCTATTCCATGCATTATATGGTGAAGCCAGTTCTAATTTTTTGAATAATACTGCTGTTTCTCTCAACCAACCAATTTCGACCATGTATACTAGCAGCTCGGTCGTAGCTCCACAGAACTCCACTAATGACGAACCACAAGACAATGCCACTTTCGAAGTTTTTTTGCAATCTTGGAGCGAGGAATCTAGTTCGAATCCAGACCAAACTTTCTCTTTTTTTGATTAAATTGTAAAAATTATTTGTAAATTTTCAACTTGTTCATGAAAAGACATTCATGTGTGCCGTTTTCAAACGTTTCAATTCCATGCATGTCGATTTGAAACTGCCAAGTTCAATCCGAATGCATAAAGTCCGTCCTCCTGCTCATTGTATTTTCATCATCCACGCACATCAATATGCCAATCTATTTCACGAACCGGCTCACACATTCTCATCCCTAAAGACCCAACAACGGATTCTTTGAGAAGCGCATCATTTCCATGTACGAAATGAACAACGACTCGTGCATGTTGCATCAAAAGAAATCCACGCTTTTAATTTTACCGCTTGAAGCTCTTATTGATTCAACATCAATGCCACGCAGTCGCACAAATAACGGCTTCTAAAAATTGTTGTGCAGCCAAAACAGCAGCGAAGCACATTTTTTTAAAACTGTGCGCTTTTTACTCACAAAAAGAAAATCAAAAACAAACAACAACGTCCAATCTCCATCCCTTCCCAAAGTATCTCTTGAACTCTCTCTCATACCTTCATTATCATCTCGAGTAGTGCAAAGAGATTCTACTACCATCATATATTCATCCGAATCAAACACAATACTATCCTTATCAACGACTTTCTTCCCTTAAACTATGACGGAAGTTGAATTACCAAATTTAATACCTCATGTACCTGAGGTACCATCAGTTCCATCTGAATTTAATTTGGATGTAGACACTCCTTCGAATGGTTCCGGTGTTGTTGCAGTACCTGTAAATGATCATTCCGATGATACAAAATTTGTTCGGAGGTCTCCTCCTATTCAATTAGAGTGGCACAATTTAGAATATAAGGTGAAAGTGAAGCCATCACCACCATCACAAATCATGAAACCAAAAGAAAGAATTGGATTTTCGTTAAAGAATTTTTTCAAGAAAGTGGATAAGCAGATTTTGCATCCAATGACTGGTTATGTTGCTCCTGGTCAAGTGTTGGCTATCATGGGACCTAGCGGTGCTGGTAAAACAGTAAGTATTTTGATTGTTTGTGTTGAATGCTTATTCTCGTCTAGTCGTTATGTAAGTACTGATTTGTTGTTTTTTCGTTTTGGGAATTATATCATTTTCGTAGTGAATATTTTGTCACAAAGAGTTAAGCCATCTGGAGGAGACATTATTGCCAACGGTAGCAAAGCCGGTAAAGCATTTCGAGCTCTTTCAGCATTTGTGCAACAAGACGACGTGCTCATGGGCAACTTGACCGTCAGAGAAACATTGAGATATGCAGCCATGTTACGTCTTGACAGTAAAATTCCAATGTCAGAAAGAATGAGAAGAGTCGACACCATTATTGAAGAGCTGGGTTTGTCAAAGTCAGCCGATACTAAAGTCGGAATTAGTGGTATCGTGAAAGGTATTTCTGGAGGAGAAAGAAAGAGATTGTGTATTGGTATTGAATTACTTACTGAGCCATCTGTTTTGTTTCTTGACGAACCAACAACTGGATTGGACAGCAAGACAAGCTATAACGTCATGAAAACTATTTCAAAATTGGCAAAGCATGGCAGAACTGTGATTCTTACCATCCACCAACCTTCCTCAAACATCTTTAACACTTTTGACAAACTCTTGCTTCTCTCTCGAGGTAGAGTCGCTTATTTTGGAGATGCCAACAAAGCTGTTGAGTATTTTGACAGAATCGGACATACTTGTCCAACGGGCTACAACCCAGCCGATTATCTTATGGACGTCGTAACTGAGAATGCAGCAATTACAGGTGAAAACATGGAAAAGAAAAAGAGACAAAACGAAAGAATTGAGGGAGTTTTGAATTATTATTCCAAAACTAATCCTACTATTGAAATTCCTCCATCAGCCAAGCTGGATCAAGATTTGAAACGATTCTCTTCGTACAACTCAAGTTGGTTTGCTCAATTTGCAGTTCTAACCATGCGAGCTCTTATTAACATTATCAGAGATCGAAAGGTAACCATGGCAAAGCTATTCCAAAACTTAACCATGTCTCTTTTAATTGGTCTCATTTTCCTTCAACTTGGATATTCCCAAACTAACGTACAAGACAGAATAGGTGTACTGTTCTTTATTTGTACTAACCAATTTTTGAACTCTGCCATGTCTTCAATTACCTTAATGTATGATGAAAAACCAATCTTCCTTAGAGAACGAGGTGCGAAAATGTATAAGGTTTCAAGTTACTTTATGGCAAGAAACGTTGCTGAACTCCCAACTCTATTTTTCTTCCCTCTGCTGTTTGGATGTATAACCTATTGGATGTGTGGCCTTAATCCAACTGTGGAACGATTTTTCATGTTTATGTTTATATTAGCAGTCATCACCATTACAGGTCAATCTTTAGGTCAAGCTATTGGATCCCTTCTTCCTAACTTTGGAGTTGCAATGGCTATCATTCCTCTCGTAAATACTGTACTCATGCTTTTCGGTGGTTTCTACAGAAATGTGAACAATCTTCCAGTCTGGTTGACATGGATTTATTGGACCTCTCTCTTCCACTTTGGATTTGAAGCGTTGGTCCTTAATGAATTCCAAGGAGCGACATTTATTTGCCCACCCAGTGGAGCTTGTCCTTTCCCAACCGGTGCAGCAGTGATTGAGAATTTGGAAATGAATGGCCCACTTTCACATGTGTGGATCAATGTTGGTTTTTGTTTTGCATTAACATTTGTGTATAAGGTTGTTGCCTACTTGTCAATGAGATTCCTTGTGAAACCAAAAGGAGGATAATTTAAAATTTTGAAATAAAACATTAATAACTGTATACATTTGCGACTTTACAAAAGAGTGTCACACCATGGCTGAACTCAAACATTGAAAAGTGGGTGAGGCACCTTCTTCATGTTTCAAAGCTTTTGTTAAATTAATTTGATGTAATTAATGTAGAGAGAGCATCAAACGCCATCAAAACACCAAAAAAATGCAAGTCCCTATCAACACACCCACACTCTCATCCTTCTATGTGCCATCCTTTGATCTCTCCAAGCGAAGAACAGAAAAGGGTCAACTCAATCCCGAAAAGATGGAACACCCCACTAATGACTCCTCATTCAAAGCAAACACAACAAATTTTGAAAATAATCCTTCCGTGATGATGATGACAAGTTTCCAAGAGGCTTCCTATCGAAGAGATCGTTATCAAAAAATTGCAGAAATTCAAAATTTTAATTCTTCAGGAGTCGGAATTTATTTATGGCCATCATGTGTCAAATGTAGGTGGAAAGTGTTGTTATTCTTATTGTGTGACTTGTTGTTTGAAATAATAATGACGAATACAATAATTTAAATTCATCGTGAATATGCCATTGTGACTACAATGAACAACGAACTTGGCTGTTCATGATTCTATGCGTGCATTATTTACACAGTTTTTCAAGCTCGAGATTTTAAAATGGGTGAATATAAAACCAGTAAGTGTCATCATTCGAGTTGCGTTGGAATTTTACTAGTTTTTTCAAAATAATTATAAAAACCATGATCGTTTAAAATAGTCATTGAAATTGATTGTAAAAAAGCAGAAAATGTATGTTGACGATGAAAAAAATTCTATAGACTTGCGTGTACGAACACATAATGTATTCCAAATTTATATTACAACTACTACCAACAGCCATCCTCTTTTCTCATGTATTTTATGTCACAATTTAACATGTATTCTCACAAAAATTTAATTCCCATTTTAGATACTTACATGACCAAGACATCTTGTTGTTTTGTGACACCATTTTATCCACAAGGAAATTTATTAAGATTGGTCAAAACAAGATTGGAAAAACAAAAATTCCTTAAAGGTCAAACTATTTTAAAATACTTCTCGCAATTATTGGATGCACTTTCTTACCTTCATAACACTTTGAACACCACTGTATGTTTGAGCTGTTTTTAAATCATCTCTTTTTTCTAATTCGAATGAATTTCATTATTAGATGTATGGATGTATTTCTTTAGAAAATATTTTTCTTGATGAAACTTTGGAAAATGTTTTTTTGGGATATGTTGGAATTCATATTCACACCATGAATCTCTATCTTAATGCATTTTTCAAACAAGCAACTTCCTCCGTGTTGGAATTTGCTAACCTTATTCCAAAAACAAAGGAAGAAGAAGATGCAGATGATCCATTCAATTACAATAATGTGGATGATGGAATCAAGTCACTTTTTGGAAACACTCGATCAACAAGTAACAGCAACAACACAAATGTGAGTGCTACTGGCAATAATGAGATGAATGGATGGAAACTTTTAGATATTTATGCACTAGGTGTTGCCATGTTTCAAATCATGTCTCTAACCATGGATATGAATTCTGAGGATCTATCGCAAGAGACTGAAAAGAATGCTCTTCAATTTTCACATACCTACCAACTGATTAAAACTCTCCAACAACAGCAACAGTTTTCGGATGAGGAACTTTCTTATTGGAAGGAATACATACGAACCAAAGTGAGCAGAATTTATCACAACCGAAATTTGACAAACCTCGTTATTGACATGCTCAACATTGGCCAATCAAGATTGACAGCAGAACAATGCTCAAAACAACTCGCTAATGTACATCCAGAAGACGACGATGACGATGAAAACACTCCCTAATGAAATAAAGTTTGTTCCTTAGTATATGGGCAACCCATGATAATCATAGAAAAAACAACAAAATGAACATGGAAGAATGGTCAATAATTTATTCATGAGAGAGTGTGTTGATTAGATAATTAATCCAACTTCTTGCTCTTTCTCTTTGATGGTGTAGTTGGAGATGATGATTTACCAGACTTTCTCTCTTCATCTCTCTTAGCATAAATCATAGCAGTGAAAGGTTCCTCAAACATTAAAGCAATCTTGTACATGATGAAAATTTCCAAACTCAACAACAAACCAGCTGGTGAGCATTTGACAAGAGAGTGACCAATGAACCACAAAGTAGAACCATTGTACATTGGATTGTCAGTAACGTTGAATGGGAAAGAGGTAATTCTGTCTTCCATGAGGATACCAAAGTAGTCTGTTGTGAATGAGTGAAATATCAGCAAACATGATGAAACAAGATGGTGTTAAAATTGAAGGAAATGAGAATTTTCCGAAAGTTGAATGTTGTTGAGAAATATGGATCAATGGTTGATGCGAATCCAATGTGTGATGATGTGTATGAATATATTGTCCAAATACAATCATTGCAACAAAATCATTGAAGTGTCATCATCATGAAAATATTATTTCATTCATCGATATCATCAGAGTTTTTAAAGTAAATATTCAATCAAAATATGATGCAATGATTTTCATCATCAATTATCCAACAACGCTCGTTTTCAATCAATTAAATATAAAACACATACCACCAAGATAAGTTCCAGTAATTCCCAATTGATAATAGGCTCCTAAAACCAACAAGGAAGCAATTCCTTGCAAAGCATAACCCACATACATGAGCTCAGTTCCGTATTGTTCCTTCAACACAACAGGCTGAGAAGCAAGTGCTCTATCAAACAAATAATCTCTAAACAAGGAAAAGCTGAAAATATAAACAGCCAACATGTAACATCCTAGTTGTGCGTTACCACAAGCGAGTTTGGTGAGTAAACGAGTATGATATTCAATACGGGCCAAAACATTCCAAATGATTGGAGCAAGGATAGTTACTCCAGCCACGTAATGCAAATTCTTGTCGCTCAAATCAATGTATTGTTCCATTGGTGCAAAGAGAGAAGAAGCAAATATTTTTTTCTCACTCGGAAGAAATTCAAGGGCCACGTGTAGCCAAACACTACAACTTACGCCAAAGAAAATGATGGCTACGCTCTCCAACCAATCAGAAAACACTGCCGGATCGAAAAAAATTTGAGAGCTTATTTTTTCTGTGAACAACAGCACACGACCAATTTTTCGATCCCACACATCGTTCTTCATTTATTTCTTTGCTTTCTTCGTCGAGCCAGAGCATGTGCAGGTTCAACTCTCTTGGCCTTTGCAACAGGTATCAACATGCCTTCTGTTCTCGCTGTTTCGTCTTCCAAATATTGATTCAAATTACTTCCTTCAGGCACAACCCGATTCAAGGTTGAAATGGTGTAGTGTTGGTAGTCTTTAGGTACGGTCACACATTGGTCCGAACAGCTATGATTTTCAAATACAGTTGTGTCTTCCTCTCGATAACAAAGTTGTTGAAGAATAGATTCATCATCGTTCACCTTCACAGTGTAATCGGAAGCAATTTCCTGCTTTCTCTTTTCCTTGAATCTCTTTGGCTGGCAAAGCATGAACGTGTTTGGAAGAACAGTGGAAAGAAAAAGTATTCTCAACTTTCGGAACAAAACCTGAGCCAATAGCTTTCCTTTTTGGCCAAGTTTAATGGTAGAACGAACACCGGTAGGTATTGGTTTCTTACAAAATGTCTCCATCAATAAATCCTTGTTATCATCAACATTGTCTCCGAGAGCTGACCGAACTTTGATTCCGTTTGATGAAAAATGTTCAAGATAGTCTCTAGTATTGGACAAAATATAATCATAATAGGAATAGGGAGTGCCACCACCTTTGCTTGATGCTCCTTCTATTGATTCCTTCTCTTCAAGATGATTGCTTTCGAATGCTTGAGTTTCAAATTGCTTTACATTTCTGACTCTTCGCTTGAGAGCTAAAAAATGTTTCGCTAAGATATGAGCATACCAACATTTACCTTGGAATCCTTGAGCAGCAGCAACATAAATATTCCAAAACAACGATAATGATTCCGAAATGACTTGATCCGATGCATTCTTGTCAATATTATTCAACAAGCATTTCAATGCGTCCCACAACATTTGTGTTTGTTCCTTCTCGAAAAACGGAGACATCACTCCAACATTGTTCAGAAGAATGTTGCATGTGTTTCCATGAAGAAACATACGAACATCATTCCATTCTTCGTCTTCAACTTTCTGTAAGCCTTCAAGTCCCTTGATTTTAATAACAGCATCCCAAAACTTGTCTTTCTCCTTAACACCACTCAATGTTATTCTCAAAACATTTTCACACAGTCGTTCCTTTGCATGAAGGACGCAAATAATAATATTGCATGCAGGTAGTCCAAGAATACAGCCCAATGAATCCTCTGTTCTGGGTTTGTGGTTTTTGCAACATATTGGACTACATGTGTCGCAGTATGGGCACCACGATCCTTGTTTCACTCCAGGACAGACCACACCTAACGCTTTCAAATCCATCGTTAAAAACACATCAATGGAGCAATGATTCGATTCGATTGTTATTCCGTGCTTCCGAATAATCTCAATTTCCTTTCGGGAATGATCTGCCACATGAATGAATTCACTCTCATCTCCAGACCAAATTGCAAGTGGAACGCATATAGCTCGAGATTGACCTGTTCCGAAGCATTTGCTATTGATCACAGTAATGGTCAAAGTAGTCAGTTTTGAATTGGCAGCATAATCAAGGTTCAATGCAACAATTAAATCCTTGTTATCGATTTGATCCTCTTTACAAAGTTGTATCTGCTTTTTCTTCATAAAACCAATCCACTTCTTGTGCTGCAACACATAACAACATACAGTGGGGAGAATTGAGTGATAAATGATTTTTCGATCTCCATCTAATTCTTTAACCTTTACATTAAATATGTCAGTGCAGATTAAGTCTGTCGTTGATTGTGCATGCAATAAGGTAGGTGAGGGTGTTAAATTTTTGACATGTCCTTCTGTTCGAAGTTCGTCCACGGCCTTATTAGAAATCACTTTTCGGTTTTTAACAAGAACTTGCTTTAAAGTATTTTCTTTCAATTTGAAATGTCTTGCACTAGTTTTTTTCTTGTTTTGGTTATCGTTGTCATTTCTGTTACGCTTTTTATGGTTCTCTGTTTGGTGGTTCTTAATTTGAGACATCGTATTACTTTCTTTTGAGAAGAAGGTTTGTTCGTTGCATGATTCTTGTTGTTTTGACATACTATAATCCATACTATCCAACAAACCTTCCTCTTTCATACGATCTTCGTTCAGCAATCCTTCCCTCCATAACATCCCAAGAAATTCATAAATATCTTTAAATTGATCCATTTTGCAAATAATATCGTGACCTCCTAATCGTTGTAACAGCTTTTCTTTTCGCTTCGTCTTGGTTCCATAATTTGCATCACCAAAATAGTCAGTGCATTTGTAATTGAAAGAATTGGTAACAATATCATCAGTGATATGAGTTAAGCCAAGATGTTGTTTGACATCAAGGAAATATCTTGCTTTTAGCTGAGAAGAGGTCTCTTCTAAGCATATTCGGTCGTTGGAACAAACTTTCCCAACAATAGACGTTATTGGGGGAGAAGAATTGTACTGATTTATTAATCGTTGCTTCCATTTGAACTCCTTTGATGAAGAAGAATGTGTTGGAAAATTTGAAACTGGTTCGCTCACTGATTCGTTTAATGATGATGATGATGCATGATTGTTGGTGATTGTTGGTGATTGTTGTCTTTGAGATTCGGATGTTGTAATGTTGTTGGTCATCAATAATGGTGATGGTGTAGGAATGAATGTCGAAGGCCATGAGTATGAAGGCCAGAATATGGGTTGATCAATGTAATCTTGCGACAATTGTTGTTGTGAATTGGGCCAATCATGGGATTGATTGGTGTTAATTTGAGACAACTCGTATTGTGGAGATTGAAAGTTCGGAATGAGTTGATATGTTGGCCAGTACAAGGATTGATTACTGTTGATTGGTAGCTCAGGTTGTGAATATTGAGAATTTGTTTGGTAGGGATAAAATTGAGACATTTTTGTTTTTAATAAAATTAATAATTTATTTCAATTTTAGAAGAAACTAAATTCATCATCATCGTCGTATTTGATCTTGGTATCGTATGACATATGCATGAACACTTCACTTGACTCTGTTTCAAGTATAAAAGAAATATTCTTAACTTGCAATAGGTATTCAGTTGTGACCACAGAATTGTCTTCCTGTGAAATGCAACTCTTGACAACTTGTCTTCCCCAATTCTCAAATAAATCCAGAACTGGTAAGGTATCTTTAAAACGATATCCAACACAGGGAACTTTGTACTTAATTCCATGCCTATAGATCATTCTGTCAGAGTGGAAAAACGTTGCTCCCTTCATATTTTGAAACATCAGTTGAAAGGTTTCTGTTTCAATACAGCCACAACTAATGGAGGTTCTTCGATGAATACCTCCCAACTTCAGCATTCTGTTAATCTTGACTCGGGCACACTTGGCAAAAAGTTGGAAAGATCTTGCGACGTAATCTTGTTCTTCTTCACAAAGGTCAAAGTAACTGTAGTTCAGAGGTTCAATTCGTGGTAAACCATGCTCAATGATGATATCTTTGAAATCGTAAGAGCTAGTTTCTTCTCTGCGTTGTTGTTGGATTTGTGTTGTGATGGGATCGGCTTCATTGTTGTTGTTGTTGTTGTTTGGAGCATCGAACATCATTGCATCGCCTTCATCTATGACAATCTCGTACATATTGGTTGTTGCTGTAGATTGGAGTTGTTTGATTAGAATCGTCATAATGATTCAGCCAAAATGTTGCTATTGTAAAACTTACGTTATTGTGTGCTGTAATCTTCTAACATAAAATTGATACGTATATTGATGTTTACGTCAAGAGTTCAATGTTGATTGTATTGTCAAACCTACGTGTGTTGTTTTGTTTCGATGATGAAAAAGGGCCACACAAAAATGCGGCACCAGAGACATTTTATATTTTTTTTTGTTGTAATTTGCTGTGAGCCAAATCATCATTTTCTTGGCCGCGAGCTGGCCCAAGCGACCGTGGTAAGTTGTAGTGGAGAATTGGGATGATGATGAGTATGCTATTGTAACCAAAGACAATGCTTTTGATATTATGTATGTACTCTATTCATCACCACTGATTTCAATGAGGGTGGATAAAAAGCGTTCCTGTGCAAATGAGAACTTGTAACTTCAAAAAAATATAAAAGCCTTTCTCTTAGCCATGTCGGAAGAAGAGTTTACACCAGGTAGGTCATTGCATATCATCATGATGATCTCAGTCAATGGAAATGTAACAACACAATGCATATGGGTTGATCAACCATGAACCAATGTAAATCAACTTGGTTTTAATTATCATCACACCTTTTTGATGGCCTTGATCATCTATTTGGATTTATGCAATTGTTTAGGTACTGCTGAATCTTTTGGGTATACCGAGGATGAAACATTCATGATCGAGGACGACGATGCTGATGGTGATGATGGATTTGAGAACACTGCAAGACTTAGAGAAGAAGAGCACAAGGAAGCCGAATATCAAATACTCACTTTGGATGAGATCATTAAAGAGCAAAAAACCGAAATTGAGAATATTGTCGGTATTATGGGAGTGACTGATGCTTCTGCAAAGGTTTTATTAAGAAAATTCGAATGTATGTATTTCATTTGTTTTTGATCTAATTTGTTTATTGTGCAATTTCAAAAGGGAATTCTGAGAAGGTGAGTTGTGACATGAAAGAAATGAATAATACCAACAGGAGTAGCTTTTAAACACATTTTTCGAAAGAGGAAAAGAAGGAGTGCTGAAATATGCAGGTTTGAGTGAAAACGACATTCAAGATGCTGCATGTATGACTGTGGAGGGAGACGAGTTTGAATGTCCACTTTGTTATGATGATGTTCCTGCAGCTGACTGTACCAAGCTACCTGCATGCTCTCACGCTTTTTGTAATAACTGTTGGAAAAATCATATCGAAAGCAAGATCAATGAAGGTACGTACGTGAATTTGCCACACCTGAATAATATGACATATTTAATCATTTGAATTAATTAGGCAAGCAACAAATTCTTTGTCCAGAAGTTGGATGTGACAGCATTATTGATGATGATATTATTTCTAAATTTGTTTCTGGTGAACAAAAGCAAAAATTTGAAAGAAAGTTTATTGAATCATATGTCGAAGATAACAAGTCTGTGAAGGTATGTGATACATCAAAAATAACCATTGTTGACTTAATCACTGTAATAGTGGTGCCCATCTACTCCTTGTTGCGGCAGGTGCGCGAGAGTTAATGTACCGCATACCACTCCGCTTGAAATTGAATGTACTTGCGGCCAAATGTTTTGTTTTGCATGCACGAAATATCCTCACTTGCCAGCAACTTGCAATATGCTTACAGCTTGGCAAAAGAAGTGTAAGGATGACAGTGAGACCTTCAATTGGCTAAACTGTAACACCAAAGACTGCCCTAAATGTGGTACACCTATTGAGAAGAATGGAGGTATGTTAAAATATAACCTATTACACCCCGTCATTGAATTTGATTTTTTACAAAAAACAAAGGATGTAACCACATGCACTGTCAGGTATGTTGAAGACTCGAAAATTTCCTTATTAACATGAATCTTATTACTAACTACTTTAGAAATGTCAACACCATTGGTGCTGGGTCTGTCGGAAAGCATTTGATCACACAACATATAGCCACTCTTGCGGGAAGTTTGAGGAAGATTCAAACAAAGAACATGCGAGACAATCTCTTGAAAGATATCTTCACTACTACAACAGATTTAAAGCACATGAAGACTCTAGAAATAGAGAGGCTAAAACAAGAGATACCATTAAAGAAAAAATGGTAAGGACTTTTATGATATTATTGCCAGCACTCATGTTTTGGTGGCACTTTCTTAAATTTTACAATATATATATACAGAGAGAAATGTTTTCATTGAGACCAAACTCAGCTTGGATTGAAGTGCAATGGGTAGAACAGGCCATGTTAACTCTATTCAACTGTAGAAAAGGCCTGCAATTTTCTTATGTGTTCAGTTATTACTTATTTGACCCTACTGCTAATTCCAACGCAGAGATATTGCAAGGATGTAAACCTTTGGTAACTGACAAAATTAGAACAAGTGCAAAGAACGTACTGGAGGACAATATCGAGCAGCTAGAAAATGCCACCGAGAAATTATCAAATTATTTGGAAAAGCCAGTGAAACAATTCTTTGAGGAGAACATCAAGCAAGATATTATTGGAACAAGTGTATTATGCGACAATAGACTTCAATCTGTGTTCTCAGTAGTAAGAGACGATTTAATGATATCTGGAGAATTTGGATGCCCTCGCCCAAAGTCAACAGTAGCAGCAAAGTGCAGCTCCATTAAATCAGGACAGAGTATGCTTAGTCAAATTATCGAACTTGAAGAAAAGAAATTGCGACACAAAAAAGAGATTGAAAAACAAGAGCAACTTTTTCGTGACATGAGCATGACTGATGAGGAATGGGAATTGCAGAAAGCAATTTATGAATCCATGAAACAATAAAGCAGTGACATGTGTGTGCAGTGTGTGAATATTCATGCAACGTTTTTGGCCCTGAACCAACGCAACTCGGTAAACTATTTCCTTATTCTTTTAAAAGCAAAAGCGTCGCAAATTCAGTCTTTTTCAACCATCAAAACTCGAGTGATGACATTTTGCGGAGAGATCGACTCAATCACCGAAAAAAAGTTCGAACGAAACCGACACGAGTTGTTGTTGTTCTTCTTCTTTGAAACGATCGCTATCAAGTATTGTGTGATTGTTGCATTGATTCATCACTCCACTGTTTCTCACCATAGCTCTTCACCAACATTGAGAGTGCCCACACTGAGAGAGATTCGGTTGTTGTTGTTTTTGCTTCTGTTGTTCTGAGTCGACTCTCTCCAACCCTCTCTCGGGAGATTATTCTCACACCAACCACCCCACTCCTTCATCAATTTCCGCATCGGCTTCCTCCAATTATACAAATTCATAACATAACACTAGGAAAGAGAATACCTTTACTTCTCCATATTCATCATTAATTTATTGCTCTCTCCATATATTCATCACGCGTGAATTGAACTTGTTTTGTAATTAAACCTCTTTATTCCGTTTGTACTGTACCACAACAATAACGTATCTTTTACTACCACATCAACCATCAACTATTACTGAAAGAAGAACAAGATGAAAATACTACGAAGACTTGTTTCCAAAAAGAAAAAGAGATATGAAGATCCAGAGAATGGATTTGATCTTGATTTAGCGTGTAAGTACTTGCAAGGATGATGAATAGTGAAAGTAGTTAATAACATCACACGTGTAAATCATTGGTGATGATCATGTTGATGTTCATACTATGAAAACATGTTTGATGATGATTTAATGACAACACTTGATTACTATTTTCGGAAATTTTATTTGCGACTATTGTTTTTTACAACAATTCATGAACACAACACAGATATAACGCCCAACATTATTGCTATGGGTTATCCTTCACCTGATTTTGAGAAGATTTACCGCAACCCAATGTCAGAAGTTCAACGATTTTTAGAAACTCGACACAAAGATAAATACAAGTTGTGGAATTTGTGTGCAGAGAGATCCTATGACAAGACATGCTTTCATGGAAGAGTTGAAGATAGATTTCAATTTTACGATCATGAAGCTCCAAAATTTGAAATTTTAATTCCATTCTGTAAAAGCGTTCATGAGTGGTTGAGTCAAGATCCTGGAAATGTTGCAGTTATCCATTGCAAAGCTGGAAAGGGAAGAACAGGCGTTTGTATTTCATGCTACTTGTATTATTCTCAATTTTTGCCCACTGCCAAAGAATGTCTTGATTATTATGCAAGAGCTAGAACCAAGAATCACAAAGGTGTCACCATTCCAAGTCAGAGAAGGTAAGCGACGATCAAATTTATTGGAAAATATTAACAATATTTGATAGATATGTGTACTATTTAGAAAAAGCATGTCTAGAAAATGCAAGTAGAGCAAAGAGATCAATTGGTATTGTTGAGACAACCAGTAGTGACAGCATACAGAGTAACAATGAAGACAGTGTTGCTGCAAGTAGTCTTAAAAAAACTCATTCAGGCGGTTTATCACGCACCAATGAGAGTACAAGCACTATTACAGAATTGGCAATGACTGAAAAGAAAGAACCTCCTATTCCCACATCTCTCTCGTTTATATCGATATTTGATCAACTTGGTGACTCTGACATTTTATTCCCTAATTCCAATCCTTCCTTAATATTACAGTCGCTGACTCTCTCACCTGCTCCAGTTGTGGCTGGCTATATTAACATGGAGGTTTTGGATTCCAATTTTAGTGTATTGTAAGTATTGTTATAGTGAAAGGATTGAATTTAACACATTGTGATCACAGGTATGACCATAAGAGCACAGAAAGAAATGGCATCACCTATAAAACTACCGATTCATCGGTTCAATTCAAATGCAACGTACCAGTGAATGGAGACTTTAAAATAGTGGTAAAAAAGAAGAAGAGAGGAAAGTTTGTGAAATTCTTCCACTTTTGGGTCAATACTCTCTTTGTAGAACAAAATTCAGACAGTGATCTCTACAGTGTCACTCTTGAGAAGTCTGAATTGGATAAATTGTATCGAGATACCAAACACAAGAAGCTTCCAGAAGGTTGTAAGATTATTGCCACTTTTTCAAGAGCTTCAAACGAATAAGCATACCATCAATGATAACTTATTACCCTATGAGCCAAACAGTTTTGTTGTTTTCGAAAAATAAATGTTTTGATCAAGTTTTAAAATCACTGTTTTTAAACTGCAAGAACGCTGTCTTCCTCAACAAGTTCAAATAAAATTTGTTCTTCAAAAAAAAAATGAGACTGAGATATTGCGAAGCCTGCGAGAGTTACACCATCAAATACGTGTGCGACAACAAGAATACAGCCTGCGAGAAGAATCCAGTGGCCACCCGTCCTGCACACCCTGCTCGATTCTCTCCTGCTGATACTTACTCACAATATAGAATTGAATTGAAGAGAAAATACGGACTTCTTCCAACTCAACAACCTGAAGAAAAGTTGTAAATTTTGAAGACTCTCTCTCGGATGCTCATCATCTCTTATTTTTGACATCACTAAATTATAATAAATTCAAAAACTTCCGTCATGATGAAGGAACATAGTGTTAAGAGGTTCGATCGAGAGGATGAGTTTTATTTACAAATATCGGCATTTTGTTCATTCACAGTGTATGTGAACGAATTTTCACTAGATCTTTTCAACCACTTTGCCATCTTGTTCACAAAAGTAATCAATGAATTCTTGTCCGTTGAGCATTTGAGATAGTAGAGGGTCCAACTCAATGTCGTCATCTTGCAGGAATTGCAAACATTCCTCAATCATATCTTCATCTGTTTTGCTGCTGTTTTTGTTGTTGTTGGAATGGCTACTACTACTACCACTCGGGCAAACTACCTTATCAAACGATGAATTCAGTTTCGAAATGAATTTTCTCATTTGAGAGTAGTAGGTGGCTGTTCGTCGCATGGTATTATTCATTGAGGGCTGTTGTGTTGAGAGGAGATCCATAGAAAATCCTAAATAGCTCTCAAGCGCACCAGCTGCTGAAGAAGAGTCGCCCAACAAGGACGACTCGGATGAGAAATATTCAGTTGTGGCACTGGCTGGTTTCCTCTCTTTCAAAAACTTTTCAATAATGTCAGCAAACTCGTAGACGTATTTGTATCTCGTAGAGAGAAGTCGAAGAGCCCTCAAATCTCGTTCCACAACTTGAAAATAATCCACACTTGGCGACAAGACTTTCTGTATGGGATACAACTCGTTGAGGCCTTTGATTCTTGTCACTTCATCAAAGCTTGGAAATGGTCCATGATTGTTTCTTTCACCTCTTTCTATGGATTTTGCAATTTCAAGATTTGCATTGAATGCCAACAAGAAAAACGGTGTCAACAGTGGAGAAACAAAATGAAAAAGCTCACTTTGTGTCAGTTCACTCAAATGAAGTGCTGATTGTTCAAGGAGAATCGACCACTTGTTGTTTGTTGCATCAACATTCAAAGAAGAGACTTCAGGTTTGGCAAGAGCGATGAAAGCAATTCTCAACCCAGAAACCACTACTATTCGTACAAAATCGTAAATGGATTGAATAAAATCCGAAGCCACTCCTTGTTTACATGAAATGTGAATTAAATTATATATGGCTTCCATTCCCTTAATTCGATCTTCAAGTACATTGGGATCCTCTAAATTATTGTACTCCACTGTTTTTTTAAATTCTTGAGGTAATGACAAACCTACAAGAAGTGAAAATGTTTCTTCAACTGTTTTGGCATCAGGCAGTGGATTCATTTGACTGGCCACAAGATCTGTCACATATTTGTAAATGAGAAAATTCTTTAAAATTAAAACAACGTCAGATCCCATGCAATGTTGTTGTCTCACTTTCAGTGCCTCTTGTAAATTCGGAATTCTACCATTCGCATAAATTTTCAATTCGGATATAAAATTATCAACACGTGAAAGATAATACCTTGCTTTTTGTTTGTTGCCTTCTCCAGCAAAATAGAGTGCGAAATTTACACAAGTACATGCCACATATTGATTGTCACAATCTTCATAGACATGAGAAAGAATTTGTTTGGCCCTAGCAATTGATTTTTCAGAGAAATCCGTATAACCAAATCTCTGCTCACACAACGCTTGAATGGAAAGTAAAAACGAAAGAATATCTTTACGATTGGTACATAATTCATCTAAACTCAAGAACATCATCTCTTCCAGCTGTTTCATTTCAAATAATGGATTTCCCATACAAATAATTTCCGAATAGGTCTGCAGTGTATTTAATTTCACTGTTTTAATGTTATCCTGAATTGTATTCTTATCATTTCCAGAACGAACGTTATGATACGGATTTGAATTGGTTTGAGTTCCGATTGGATTCATTCTTGAATGCTGTACCAATGTACTTGATGAATAGGGTGGTTTTTGATGATGATGATGAATATTGTGTTGTTGTTGCTGACTTGCGTTTGAAACCAATCCTTCATAGACACATTCCAAGCCTTTGCTTTGACATCGAGAACACGATGGCAAATTCCGAGAGCAACGTTTATGAGATTTCCTACACGCAATACAAGCCTTGTGAGATTGTTGTGGTAGTGAGATGATTGTGTTTGAATCGGACTGCAGAGTCTGTGATTCATCCAAGGAGGAAGAAGATGAGGTCAATTGATTTGGCAACATTTTTTGAGAGCACTTTTGTGCAAACACAGAGATTTGAAAGAAAACGCATTCAAACTCTGTTATTAACAATATATTTAAAATCTTTTTGTAACTTAAAATTCTTTCGAAACACAAGGAGAGAATTTTCCCACCACTCCATCCAAGGAGAGCAAGTTTTGCTTTGCAAGTACTTTTTTCTAGGACAATACAATGCGTTTAAGGGAAAGTTACCCGTAAAGACAAATAGATATATGTATTAACATTCCTATTAATGCATGCGATATTTAGCAATGAGCTTGACCTTGTCTCATCAATATTGGTCATTTGACTATTCAGGAAATTGGGGAAAAACTCTGAAATTGAACAACGAATATCAAAAAGAGATGCATCCATGTGGCACCGAGAGGTGTACAGCACGCCGTCCAAATTGTTGTGTATCTAAGAGATAATAAATTGCATTGACCAATATCCAACACTCGTTTACACGACTCTGTCACCCTTTCCACAACAACCAACACTATGGAATTGTTTTGGGATCAAGTAGAAGTAACAGAGGACCAATTAAACACCTTCAGACGACTACATGCCATCATCAATAATCAATATTGTGAACAGAGGGAAAACCTCTCAATAGAAGAGATGCAAGATTGGGACAATTATTGCCTCAGCAAACTAAGCAACACGGATACACTGTTCAATACGGTTCGGTTTTTAGCCACACAAGATTTTGAAAAGTTTCGCTTTGTATACTTCATGATTAGAGAGGCGTTAAAAGAAGTGGATCGAAAACAAAAGGAAATTGATGAATTGCAAAAGGAAAACTTGGAGTTAAAAGCTAAAGTTTCAATGAAGGAGCAAATCGTGCAATTGTTTTCCTCTACGGCGGCCACGACCTCAACAAGTCAAGAATGCACAGCAGCACCAAAGATTGTTCTATCACCGTCTTCGGAACCTTCTTCTCTCATCACTGCTACAAATGTCGAATCTCCACAGAATATTCTAGTCTTGTCCAATCCTTCAGTGTTTGTCACTTCTTCAGCTGCAGACAACACGTTACTCACCACTGCGGCCGCAACTGCTGCCAACGCTACTGTCACTTCGACCTGTCCTGACTCGGTTGGTGTGGATTCACAATCATCTTCGCAGACCAATTCGTGTGAAGAACAACAACCTTGTGAAAACAAGTCGACTGACTTAATGCCTGATGTTTCCCTTTCAACCACTGCAGACCAGTCGCCTCCCATACCAAAACCACAAAGGAGACTTTCCATTATTATATTATAATGTTGTATTGGGGAATTTGTCACTGGATAAGATCCTGGATAATTATTGATGTCACCTGACAAGTAAAAACCAAGCATCATTACAAGTGTTTTGAAGTGTGTTTACATCGATCACTCTTTCATTCGGCCATCATTGTCTGAGGGATTTTAGATTTCCCTTGACCTTACTACTTTGCTTATTTCTCTTGTTGTAGTAATCATTTGTATTCATCATTGGTTGATTGTTCTTTGCTGCTTCAAGAGATGTTGAAACGTTGTCTCTGCTTGTCTCCTTAATCCTCTGAACAATATTGTGGCTGACACCCATCCAACGATTGCACTCAAAGCTCTCACTCCATTAAGGATATGCCAAAGAATAACATATCTGGGAATTATTTCAGGATCTGATACAGAAATTGGTGTTGTCCAATTTGCTCCAACCTTGTAGTAGGTAAAAGCAAAGAATTCGTCAGCATAGGCAATAATGACACTGCTTAAAAAGGCTAGCAAGTAGGAAGCAGCCTCAACACATAATAATGTTTTCACCACAAATGACACAGTTCGTGTAGATCGTTTTAAGGGTGATGAGTTTTCCACAACCAACTCTGTGAATATTGTACTCTTTTGAATAGGTGGTCGAAGTTCTATGGAAAGTATATATAAAGAGAGGACTGAGCAAATACTACAGAGGAACATGTAAATCTTTTGTAAAATTGTTGCCACTGAAGAATACCATTCGGCAAAAGCTACTAATTGGTTGTAAAGAGGAATGTTAATAAGCAGGTGAAAAAGACAAAACCCAACTAAAAGGCCTTGAGTAAAGTTCAAAATTACGAATAGATTGTTGTTTGTAACCAAAACTGTTGAGCTATAAGAATTAATTTCACGTTCGATAATCTGTTGTTCATCCTCGACCAACTCCTCGTTCACTTCCTTATGATCATTCAAATCCGTCTCTTTAATTTTTCTGAATTGGCCACTGACAGGATCTAAACAACACGTCATGATCACTAAATGGCTTAAATAATCAATCAACTTACTTTCGATAAATATTATTTTTTGTCTTTGTGAGGTGGGTCCCTGAGTTTTAACATTTCTGGCTGTCTCCATTGTTGCTTGTTCTTCTGCTTTACCGTCGTCACCTTCCTCAACTTCTTTTGTAATAATATCGTTTGGAGATATAGTTAGGTAATGATTTCGTTTCATATCTGCAAAGAGGTCATTCTTAATTGTTGAATTGACCGTTGTTTCGTTAGTTGCTGAAATATTTTCGTTTGGTGTAAGGTTGGTCTCCTCAGTTTGCTCTTCTTCAACTCGTGTCTTTAGTTTTTTCTTTTTGACCCTTTTTTTCTTTTTCTTGGAGCTTGACTCATCTCCAACGTCAGTTGTAGATTGATCACCCACGTCTTGATTGAAACGATTTCTTCTAGAATTATTGACTGTTGTATTGTGATTTGTAGGCTCCTCTTCTACATTCTCGGAACGATGAAAATCTTCTAGTTTATCTCCCTCATCCGTCCGCTTCATTTCAAATTGATGATCGTCCATCATAGATTCCTCCTCAATACCATCCTCTTCATTATGTGATGTATTTCCAAACGAAAACGAATTCTTCAATTGCTCTGGAAGTGGAGTTTTTACTCGTTCGGCATGAAGAGACATTTTTTGAGTGTTAGGCGCAAAATTTTCTCCCGCCAACCTAAACCGTTTGTAAAATGATTTTAAATGCTGCAATATTTGTTATTTTTTAAAATTAAAAAATTGACAAAACAATGGCTTTGTTATTGCGGTTAGCCGAACATTGTGGTTGTTATCATGACAATACTGACAAGAACAGAGAAGATGAGCCTGCGCTGCTTGATCAGGTCAATGAAAGCAGCAGTGTTGATTTACCACATCTGCTAGCCGAGTCAATGAATATCCAAGATCGCATATTTCATTTACATGAAAAGTATGAATTGATGAGTGAATACAGTCGGAGTTTTGATTTATTGAATGATGCAAGTTTGTCAGAACGATTGCAAATTTTGAACGAGTTGTGTGATAGTTTGCAACATTTTGCGTTGAACAAATCTAAAATTCTCTCCAAAATTCAAGCACCATCTCTGGATCATTCTCAAAAGCTTTTAGCCATGAATCGACAATATCAAGACAAGTTTGTAAAGCTCTTGAAAAATATTGCAAGAACGATGGATATTATTCATCAATCTTTGAATGACCTGGAATGGGCATCCGTTAAGAAGAAGTCTATTGAAAATCAAAAACTTGAAGAGGATGTATTCAAAGCAATTCCGCTTCTCCTCTCTAAATATCAAAGATTTGTCTCAACCACAAGTTCTCAAACAAGATTGAAAAACATGTCTAGCCAGATCACATACCAGCTACAATGATGTCATTGAGTTTATTCTCCAAGCTATGCTAGATCTGTCTCTCAGAATTAACCTTACTTTCTTCTGATTTGATATCCGCTGGGAAAAACGTATTTTAGCTGATCTAAGCCAACTTTGATAACCTTGCCTTTACTAGAGCTTGAGTGTACAAACTCTGTCGAGGAAACAAAAATACCGACATGTTTGCCGTCATTGCCAACAACTACATCCCCGCCTTGTGGAGATGCAGTCACTTGAGAGCCCCAATTCAAATATGAGCTGGCCAATCCACCAACATTTTTGTCGCCATTCAACGCATAATTCACAACGTGATTACATTGGTAAGCGCTTCGTGGTTCTTCGTTTTGTGCAAGTGTGAGAGCTCGCTGAACAGACATTTTTTTGATTTGAATTCGACTTCGCTGAACACTATTTATAATCATGGTTGAGCATTCACGTTCACGATTTGCTTCTTAATACGTACTGTTAAATTCTAATTTATTGGCGTGATCGATTTACAGCATTGTTGAGAGTATTCACGTTCCCTGTTGTTACTGATCTTGGCTGACAAGCAATATTAGTAGGGTGTTTAAAACTACTGATCGTACCTTCAAATTGTTATTATCCCTCTATTTGTATGCCTTTTTTTCAAATTCTTCAACAACCTCATCAGGAAGATGTTGCTTTGGCACATTAATCGAGAAAGTTCCAAAGAAATCTACACAGGTTATTCTATTCTCGGTCAACCTGACAAACGGAGATGGAAAATCTGAAAGAAATGAAGTTGCAAAATTATAGTTCAATAATTTCGATAAATAATTCGTATGTGTACATACATCTAATTTGCTTTTGAAGCCATGTGTCGTAAATTCTATAAATTGAAAAAAGCAATGAACCTATACAAAAAACAAGGGTTAAAACAAGACCTGTAAAGACTAATTGTTTCTCTCTTGGATTTGTAAAAAGTTTTCCAACCCCTTTACTTTTGGTTAGTCGTTCTTCCAATTCTTTCATTCTTTTCATTTGCTTGATTTCTTGATATGATAACTTTTGTTCTTGTTGTGATGGTTCCTTAGTTTTGTTCGTCATATCATTCTCTTCTCTAATGCTGTTGTTTATCGTTGAAAATTGTCGTGTAGATGTTACCATGTTTATTCCGAGCAAATTGGCCTTCTTCAAAGATGAGAGGCGGTGAAAAAGATGAGTAGGTCTTCGGAGTTGAGACATTTTTTGATGTTGAATCGGAAATTCTTTCAGTCTGAAGATTTATGGAAACATGTATCATTGAGCATTGAACACTTCTTTACCATTGACGCAAGCCAGCAAGTTCGTTTTGGTGGTGATGAGGGATGTTGTTACTGTGTTCAGCTTTTTTTCTTTCGTTGTAAAATATATTTCCAAGTTGACTAAAATTTTTTAAAAATCGTTTGAAAAAAATACGCCAAAAGTATGTAAGTTTTTCGTCCCTCGCTCATAGCTGACATTTCGCAACAATCGACACTTCACTTGCTATTGTACTCAACAATTATCATCAACATCAACAGACAATATGGTCAATCGTCAAGCAACATTGAAGGACGTAAACCCACAACAATGGGTCGTTGCCTATGCTGAACACTTGAAGAAGCAAGGAAAGATTGTTTTGCCAAAGTGGGTTGATATTGCCAAGACTGCTGTCCACAAGGAATTGCCACCAGCAAACCCAGATTGGTTCTACATTCACTGTGCTGCTGTTGCTAGAAACATTTACATTAGACCAGGAACCGGTGTCCAAGGTTTGAGAAAGAGATACGGTTCATCAAAGAACGGTGGTTATGCTCCATATCACCATGGAAGAGCCTCCAGAACTGTCCAAAGAAAGTGTATGCAAGAATTGGAAAGAATTGGTGTTTTGGAATCCGAGGAACAATCAAAGAACCCACACTCTGGAAGAAGAGTCACATCCCAAGGTAGAAAGGATATGGACAGAATTGCCCAAGCCCTCAAATTGAAGAAGCTCTAAATTAAAAAACAAATTTAATATTCATTTAGTGTGTGAACTCTTATTAATAACTAACTCAAGGTCAGATTAACCTTAATGCAAGCCAAGTTTATTTCACACTCTTTTCATATCTTCTTCCAGACACAATCCACCGAGGAACTGTGAGAGAAAGGCCAAAATTGAGTAAACAAACCACACCGCAAACAAAAAAGCTGAGCTTGTCAACAAGAGGCACTTTTCCAAAAAAGCTTGTGGGATTTGCTTCATGGATTTGATCCGCCCAATCCAGACCCCATTTGAACAGGAGACCAGCGAACATTGGTCCACTGCTCCAACCTAAAGAAGCCACTATGTGAGCGAGTCCATTGATACTACCAATGTGTCGTGGTGACGGTGCAGCATTATTTACCAGCATGAATTGAGCTGTATAGGAAACTTCTTGAGCACATGCCTTAATAAAAACACACACAGTCACAAATATCCAGACAAGCCAATAGGAAAATTCAAATCGAACCAACTCTGAGCTAAATGTAATACTTGCGGCAACCACTGCATAAATAACCAAACCAATTCTAAACATCCACAAGAATCCCACCATGTTAGCCATCTTGGGGTAAATCACTAACATAATTAGAGAAGTAAATCCGCCTATTGAAAGAATAATACCAATAACTGATGAGTCAAATGCAAGTCCTCGTTTCTGAACTGAGTTACTCATGTAAACAGGCAGCATTTCGTCCATCATACTTGTGGCAACAGCAAGAAACATGTACAAAAACACGACTTTCAGTACAGTTTTGTCTTTCAACAGCAGGAGCATGCTGTTTTCATCGTTAGAAACTTCTTCAACCTTGTCAATTGATGAGAGTTTGTTGGGTGAGCCTTCTTTTGAGTGATTATCTATTGAAGATTTAAGAGCTAGATCAGATGTTCCTACGTCCAAAATATTGACTCTGGATTCCATGTCAACTTCATCCGTTTCCATGCTTGTTTCCCCGTCGAGCGTGTTTGATGCATTTTCTTCGTCTTCAGATTGATATTTCTTGAAAGGTTTTCTAATTCGAAGTTTCACAAGCACGCTATTGTAAAAATCATCCAATTTTTGTGCAAATTTTGATTTCTTAACAAGGGTCTCTCTCATAAATATCATGTTCAAAATTAGAGATGCAACATTCATAATGATGGGAACAGACAATGCCAAAACGTATGGGTAGTAAGCAAAAAAATTGTAAAGCCAGCTGCCTTCTCCTCCCAAAAGAGAAGACCATTTGTCACTCGGTCTTGATAACCAACCTCCAATTCCTGGGCTCACTACATTGGAAATAGCCCATAAGATTGATACAATCACAAACGCTTTCTGTTGATTACTGTCATCTGTAATATCCACAAGAAATGATTTGTAAATAGGAATGTTCGCGTTTAACAAACCATGAACTATTCTTATAACAAGAGCATACCAAAAATTCCTAGATATTGAAAATAAGGAAAGGAACACAACATTTGTAATTAATCCAAACATTAAAAACGGTTTTCGTCCAATATGGTCACTCGCTCTGGAAATGAACCAATTCGAAAAAAGTTGTGCCAATGAAAATGCTGATGCCAAAATTCCAACCAATAAACCAACTCTTTCTTCTGAAATTGTAATTTCATGATTGGTTTGATTGGTATTATTGTTTAAAACTGGGGTGCCTACAAAATTGTTGTCCTGATGAGAGAAATCTTCACCAAGAATCTTCAAACTTTCAAAATTGTTGTTGCGATACTCGGAAATGAAAAATAATGAACTCTTCCTTGGAAGGAATAAATAATTTGGATGGTGATGACCATGGGATGAGGAAAATGCATGATGAATATCAATATTTCTGCTATGGTTGATGGCAGACATTGTTGATGTAGAATTGTATTGTTCCAGCAATAAAAAGTCTCTCACCATAAAAGGAACTACGGGATATAAAATACTAAAACCAACTGCTTCAGCAATAATTAATATTGAGATCATGATAATGGGTAGTTTAGGAAGTGGAGTTATTGGTTTTTCTTCATGTTGTTGCTCTTGAGGTGAAACTGGCTCATGGTGATTTAATGAAGTTTGAATTGATTCATTATCAACGGAATGAGTGGTTGTTTCATCGACAGGTGGTGTTTCTTCAAGAGCATGCGACTCCTCTTGTACGGAGCTCGCAATGAGCTCTCTCTCGTCTTCTTCATTCGTATCCAAGCTGTCAGAACGAGAGGACATTTTTTATTCAACAAATTAATTTAGAAAAAATTGCAATCCAGGATTCCATTCCTGAAATGCAGTGGAGGTGCTAACCTGTTAATTGTGCGTGCTTTTTTATTGTAAAACGATCGTTCTCACAATTATTTTGGGTAGTTACCGTTGCCGAGTTTTGTGAAGTTGTCAACAAAACACCCTTAAAATATCTCCCTTAAATGGTTGACCATTATTAAAACAAGCTAATCTTTATTGCACACACGAGAAGCAAATTTACATGTAGAACTGAGAAGGATTAAGTTGGTCAATTCCACCGCTTGGCGATCTGATATGATTTGGAGAACTTGCTCCATTACCAACACGAGCGTACATCTTATTAATATACTTGTTTCTAACATAGGTTTGTAAACTAGGCTGGTTGATATTGTTGCTTGGTTTAGTGTTTGGTGGCAACCCAATTTCGAAATATTCGTTTGCAGTCTTGTTACCAATAGCGTTGAGGAAGGAAAGCTGTTCTCTTGATAATTTAACATTGTTGAGTGTCAAGCTTTCAAGTCTTCCTGTCTTCAAATTGAAGTGAGCCAATCTGCATTGAGTACACAAAACAATACCGTAGCCCAAGTGTGCCCATTGTACCTGGTTGGAGGTACAGTCCGCACATGCGTTATTACCCTCCTTTTTAAGAATGTCTGCATTGGTGAGAGGTTCATTGGTGATAGACAAAATTTTGTACGTGTATGGCTCGTCTGGTTCGTTATATTCAAAGTTTGGATTAAGAACAGATGGAGCAGACAAAGTAGAAGGAGGTTGTACCAAGGTCTTTTGTAATCCAAAGAACGATGGTGGAGTTGGTGGCAATGTAGGTATTGATCTCACATTTCCTGCTTGAAGCTTGAATTGGCCAAGTTGAGAAATAAATCTGGTAAGATTTGTGTACACTTGGTTGTACTTTAAGGTAACCTTCTTCACATCTTCAGAGAATTTGTTGGCCTCACTACATTTTTGGAGAGTGTTGGTTACGCACAAGTATAAGTCATAGGCATCGCTTGCTATTGGAATGGCGCTTCCCATCTTTGGTGAAGGGGTCTTGTCTCCCAAAATTGATTTTTGAACTTGCATCAAGCTATCTAAAAGATCAAGTAAGTCTGAAATTTCTGCAATTTGAATTTCACCTTTCATAGAGAAATTGGCAGAAACAGAGTCTTTAAGAGCTGACAAAATTTCACACCTTCTTTCAAGCCATGAAGCATATTCTACAATAAACTTGGCGATTAATTGATTTGCTCTTGGCTTCCATACTTCTTTGATATCTTGAATTAATGACTTGGCATCAATTGGATCGCACTTGTCCGTGAGCGCTGACTGAAGAATATGATGAATTAGAATCAAGGCCTTCACGCAAGCATGTTGATCAAGGAATACAGGCCGTTCTCTGATATAAACCAAATATTCAATAAAAAGATTTTCATCACCATTCGAATACAAATCAAAACATGCCAACGAAATTTGACTTGGTCTAGGTTGTCTAGGAGCAACAGTAGTAGCTCTGGAAACTGTAAGTCTACGGCTTTCACTGGTAAATGTCATGATTGGAAATGGTGATGATGACGAAGATGGTTGAGGTGATGGCGTACTAAGAGTCATTCCTTGTAGGCTTTCGCTCAAGCTGCGTTTGTGTTGAGTTTGAACTTGAAGGTTTTGCACTGTTGGTTGAATAACTGGAGTAGATGGTTGTCTGAGAACCGGGGGTTTTTGAGGGCTGCTCACGTTTGTTTGCGGTTGGTTACTAAAAGAGTCATTGGAGTCTTGCCAGTCAAGTTGGGAGAAAAGGTCACCACCGTTCTTTTGCTTTGTTTCTATTGGGGGCAATGGTTTTGGAGTTGATTTTGGTTGAGTACTTTCAACTTTTGGAAGAGGTTTTGGTGTGGATGCAGAAGATGGGGTAGTGCTTTCTAAATCGGAAAAATCAGCCCAGTCACCATTATCTTCAAATGAATTCGTTTGAGCTGGTTGTGGCTTCTTCACAACAACAGACGAGGATGGTGGAGCCTTTCTTTGAACGCTAAATGTTTGTTGTTGAGGTTGAGGAGAAACTTGTTGACCGCCATTTTCGAACCAATCAAGCTGAGAAAATAAGTCACCACCTCCAGAATTATTTGGTGTTGCCTGGCTAACTGATGGGCTGAACTTGGAAACTTGTTGAGATGATGGTTGAACAGTTGGTCTCGATTGTTGCACAGGTCTTTGAAGAGCAATTTCTTTTCCTAAAAGTTTTCCAACTCTTTCTGTAATATCAAATACAGATGGTCTGTCTTTAACAGACACAACAAGCATACTCTTAATTAAATCAATCAATGCTGGTGAGTATGACGATGGCGGAATTTTGTACTTGGCATTAATTACTGCAATAGAGCTTTCAGCATCTTCGAATGGGCCTTTGAAAAAACATAATTTGTACAAAACGCATCCTAAAGCCCAAACATCAGATTTTTCGTTGATAGGATCTCCACTGTAAAGGTCTGCCATTTCGGGAGATCTATAAGCAAGTGTTGTATTTTTTTGGATATCTTCTTCCGCTTCTTGTTTTTCAGATCTTGAAGTAAGTGTGTATACTCTTGTTGTTGTTGAACCAAAGTCACATATCTTGTACACACCGTCTTTGTAGAGAATGTTTTCCACTTTCTGTATTTTTAGCGATCATTCACGCAACGACGACATGGCAAATAAAACCATTATCCACATACAATTTGTAAGTATGACAATAGAGACGTGAAACTCCTTTGTTACTGCGTCACATGCCAAATGTAACAACCACTTACCAAATCTCTGTGAATCATCGGAGGGTTTTGGGAGTGCATATGAGCAACTCCTTTACAAACATCAAAGAATATTTTCAATATTTCTTGTTCGGAAAACTTCTTCTCACCGGAATTAATTCTCTCTTCCATCATACTCACTACTTCGGTTTCTGCAAGTTCCATAAGAATATAAATTTCATTAGCTCTTCCGTTTTGCAATTCCTTGACACCTATCAATTTTACCACATTTTCGTGATTATTTAATTTCTTCATGACCTCAATCTCCTTTCGAGCTTGAATACCTTGAGATGAGTCTTGAATTAATAAACGCTTGAGAGCAAAGTCTTCTCCGGTGTTTAGATTCTTCACTACAAACACGAATGAAAAACCTCCCTCTCCCAATAATTTAGTAATTTTATAGGTTTCTCCGTTGATATCAATTTTTGGTGGCATATCAACAGGCAAATTTCCCGAAGCATCATCCAAAATATCTAAACTACCTGACAGTCCTGAAGTTGGAATATTAACGTTTGCAGCATGATGGCGAACCTTCTCAACTGTTTCCTCCATCTTGGTGAGACCCGCGTTCACCGCTTGTTTGGTCTTGCTAACCAGAGAGGATAAATGTCCTTGCATAGTTCCTTTCATTTTTTTAAAACAAAAATATTAAACTCAACGGATCACATTTGTCGAGACATGTGATAATTGAATGGCTGTTTATGTATGTTGGGTCATCGTCGAATGCAAATGACATGGCTGAACGTTTTCAATTTCAAATACATTTTTTATTCAAAGGGAACACTTTTTCACCACATTCAAAGGGTACACTTGGTGCTCGAATAAAATGGGAACTACAGTTTCTGTGGATTCTTCTCCGTTTGAATGTATTGAGGATTTGCTGAGAGAGCTAAGGACAAGCAAAATTGTTGGGACAGAACCAACATCAAACCATTCTTTTCATCACAATATCAAAGGCTGGATCTATGAAGATCATTCATCATTAAGTATTTCAAGCCTTGATTTCACGAAGGATTTTTCGTCGTTCAGCCCCAACCACTCGTATTTGCTCGTTCATACCTTTCGGAGTCAAGCTTCCCCATCAAACAATCAAGCAATAGAAAATAGACGTATCAAATTGTCTAGTCATTCCTTACTTCAACTTGTTGCATCAACTTCCAATATTTCTCTGGAAGGGCTTGAAGCGAAATTATCAACTGGAGATCTGCAGCAATACTACTCCAAATCATCAAATTTCGGATTCAGGAAAAGCTTACAAAGCAGCGTTGATGAAAAGTATGGGTTTTCAGTATATGTTTGGCATGGAAAAACAGTTAAAAGCTTTGTAAAATTTAAAGCTATTTCCGATGGCTATGGTATTGAGAGGGAACTACTAAGGAATGCCAGTCTGGTTGAAAGTTTCTTTGGAATTGGAAATCCTGTATCGATTTGTGATTACTACCACAATGATTTACCCACAAAACATAATGCATTGAATTTGTCAAATGCAAGCTTTTCTTCTCTTGCAATATGCTTGACTCTGTTTCAGCACTGCCATTTGTTCAGGAATATCTTTCATGACAACATGTTCAACCAAGATGACAACATGAGGCACGAGTATACTTTCAGTTCGTTGTTGCAACTCCCTCCTTCTGAGTCCAACCTTAAACGAAAGCCTTCAGATGACGAGGGTGCTGAATATGTGTGCTCGCCAGCCAACTCACCAAGAGGTGAGGACCCTTGAGTAAACATAATACCCAATAAAATATTCCGTTCAAGTCAAAAATTTGCAAAATTTTGGGGTTTAATTTTGGCAGCACGAGCTGAAAGGTTTAGACATTCAATCTCAATAACCTTCCAGATTTCTTCACTCTAATTTTCATAAGACGTGTCGAGGAAAAAGATGGGTCACCAATTGTTCCAGCATAGTTGGGAGTGAAAGTCTCAGCTGCATTACCTCCAAAATCTGCTGGATATTGTTTCCTTGAGTCTACAGATGAGTATTTAACAACAGGATAATAGGTGGAGCGAATTGTTGACTCGTCAAGATTTGATGCTTGAATTTGAAGT
The DNA here is from genome assembly GCF_003324165.1 of Naegleria lovaniensis. Classification (NCBI taxonomy): domain Eukaryota; phylum Heterolobosea; class Eutetramitea; order Acrasida; family Naegleriidae; genus Naegleria; species Naegleria lovaniensis. Next base: position 329,711 of record NW_025407827.1, read on the forward strand.
TCACCTTGGAAGTCATTATTGTTGAATGAAGCTTCTATTTCTCCATCCTCAGTACCAATTTCAACAACTTTAGCTCCCTTAATTCCTTGGTGAGTTTGTTTCTTCTTGATAGCAATGAGAGTGACAGTTCCATTTGCCACGCTAGCAATACCACTGCCTTGAAGAGTACCTTTTGTGGTGTACAAACTCAATGCTACAGCAGAAGTGAGATCTGAATAAGTAATATCACCAGATGTCGACACAATTAAAGCAGCTCCAAATAATTTCGAAAGATATACCTGCCCTTTTCTTCCGCTCAAATATATTTGACCTGATTGAACTTGGGTAATATTCACAAGGTTAGTTCCTGACATAATGGTCAAAGCTTTGAGTCTAAGATTTGTTGAGGGATTTGTATTTGGATCTGGCATTAAAATTAAATCGTTTCCATAATTTCTGACTTGAGCGCTGATTGTGGCAAGAATTGCAGGCAATCTGATGATTCTTGAGGCATAGTAACAATTTGTAAAATCTGTAGTCGGAATTGTTGTGTTAATTCGCAGTACATTGGTTCCATTTTCTACTGCACTGTATATTGTGGTATTGATATTCGCATAGGTTTGTTCTAGTAAAGAAGATCTATTTACAAACACTTCAATCCTATTTGTGAGAGATGCATCAAAATAAATAGTTGTTTTTACATCGCCTCCGATGTACATGTTATTAATGGTAGATGCATTAAATTGAAATACAAATGTTTGAGTGTCCTGAAAGGGTAGAACTTTTGCACATCTATCGTTATTCGTTGCAGAAAAAGCTCCGACAATTATACCTGCTATTGTGAAGAGGGTGATGATGGTGATTATAGACGTGATGGCACACATATCCTGAAACGAACAATCTACAACTTTAGTCGGTATGAATGCCTGAGTTTCTGTTTTGTCGGGAGCCATTAGAGATAGAATCGTTTATCAATGAAAATTTGGAGAAAATGAGGTATGAATTTGTGCTTTTTTTAAAGTTGGGCGCTGAAATACCTCTCGAGACGACAACATTAATGAGACGCACTTATGCATTTTTGCTGTGTTTGAAAAAGTGCGCACCAAACAACTTGATGACGCACTTTTAATTATTGAACAACACGCACTTTAAATCCACCTGTTGTCGAATGGAATTAGAGACGGAGAATGAATTTGATTCAAGTTGATTTGATGAGACATGCCGAGCTTGCAATCATGATTGCTCAAGTACAGTTATCTGCGTGACCTTGAGGCGGATGATTGTTTTGTGGAGGTTCGCGAACTGTCTTTCACCGAAGGTCTTCTTCCTGAGGATGTTGATGGCCTTGAGTCAATCTCTTCCTTAACTACTTCTTGAGGATACAATTCGTCACTTAGTTTTTGAACTCTTCGTGCCAGTGAATATAGCTCTTTCTCTGCGACAGCTGTTTTTTGCTTCTCCTTGTTAAAATTATTTTCTTCCGTTTTTAAACTCTCAAGAAGAGGTACTGTTTCATTTGCCAAAAGCTTGAGCTGCTCTGCAATCTCTCTGTCCATTGCTTGCTTGGTCTTTTTCAATTCTTCTACTCGTCTCCGTTCAGAATCGGTTTTATCAATAATTTCCCTGCATCTATCTTCGAATAAATCCTTTTCTTCTTGTATACCTTCAACTAAGGTTCTGTATTCCTTTTCTTTCTCAAACGTTAGAGTTTTCTTGGCTTCAAGCTCTTCTTGAAGTCTATCTAACTGTTGCTGGCTTTGTTGCCTCACTCGTTGAAGTTCATATTCAGAATCTTCTAATTCTCTGTACAACATAACTTCTTCTTCTTTTTCTTTTTCCAAGTTATCACTCACTTCAGCTAATCGAAGTTCTGTATCCTGAAGAAGCTCTATTTTCTTTTTCAACCTTTCGACTTCGTTTGATTTCAGCAACTTTTCATTTCGTTTCAACGCTTCTGAAATATAACTAAAGCTTTTGTAGCTAAAATCATTGAACGAAAAATCAAAGTTAATCAAGGTGAAGTTCTTTCTCATGGCATCTGAAATTTGATCTCCTGATGTTTTCAGCTCATTTTGTTTTAAATTGAGAGTTCGTAAGGTTTCATTCGTTGTCAACATGCGAGCAATTTCAACTCCTGCTCTATCGCCAATACGGTTGTGGGATAAATCTAAATGTTTCAATTTAGTTCCAGTGCTTAAACCTCGTATAATTTTCTTTGCGCCTGTGTCTTTGATAAGATTGTTGTTCAGTAGCAGAGTTTTTAAAGTTCTGTTCAGTGATAAACCTTTTCCAATCTCCTTAGCTCCCTCATCTCCAATTGCGTTTTCTCCAAGCATCAGCTTTTTAAGGGTCTTGTTCACCTCAAGTAGTTGTGCAAAATCTTCAGCTCCCTTATCACCAAATTCGTTACATTCAATTCTTAATGTTTTCAAACTTTTGTCTATTTTCAGCATATCTACCAATACCTCCACACCTTCGCTTGTAATTCTGTTCTCAGATAGATCCCAATAAGTCAACGTTGGCGTTAGCATCGTTTTCATTTTCTCGCACATCACAAAAACTCCCTTATTACCAATTTGATTTCGCTCCATTGACAGTTTTTGAAGATTAGTTCTGTCTAACACTCGTGCAAGAGATTCACAACCTGCCGTACCAATGTTGTTGGAGCTAATATCTAACTCTGTTAAGGAAAAGTTATCCACTAACCCCTTACAAAGTATTTTGACACCATCTGCTCCCATTCCATTACTTGCCAAATTGAGTTGACAAAGAGTTTGATTTTGTTGTAGCAATTCGCTCAAGTGCTTGGCTCCTTTCGTGCTAATGTGATTTCTATTGATACCACTCAACCCCGATAGGTCTAAGCTCGTCAACGTCTGATTATATAGTAAAGAGTTGAACAATGCTTTTGCACCCTTTCCTCCAATATCATTGGATCTTAAGTCCAATCTAACAATTGTTTGATTGTCTTCAAGCAGAGGCGCTAGTTCGATAGTACCAGTGTCTCTCAACCTGTTTCCACAAAGATCCAGAATAGTATAACTTCTATTATTTGCGAGAATTTTCCTTAACGCTTTAGCTGCTTCGTCTGCAAGACCATGCTCTCTTAAAGAAAAAAGTAGTCCACTACAATTTTTTTGTATTAAATCAATAAATCTATCCTCTCGTTCTGGAATGTATTGCAGATTTTGATCTACGCATTTTGCTTTGAACAATGCTTGAATATCTTCCAAGGAGAGAGATACTTTCTGCTCTTCATCTACTTGTAGAAGATTTTTCTCAATGACTTCTTCCGCTGAAGTAAAACTTGCTGCCAAAAGCAATCCCGATGGAATATTCTTTTGCAATTTTATCTTTTGTACAATTTCCTTCTCCTTGCTCGAGAGTCCGGGTTTTGGTCTTTGTTGTAGATCATTTGTTACAAATGTTGAACTAGAGATATTAATGTTGGTCTTTTTTACTGGCGACGTCGTCGGTGAAGAGAGAAGGGTGTTTGTCAGGCTCGTAAAACTTCTCTCTAAGGACATGGTGGGTGTTGTATTCATTTTTTCATATTGAATTTACAGTTGGTGGTGCTTTCTTTTGTTTTGGCAACTAATTGGAGAGATAGAGATTATTCCATTCGATGGTTAACAAAACCATGATCTCGCCTCTTCTCGGGGTACTCACACCACACAACAAAAAAAATGGACGAAGAAGACGAAACGATTGATTATGAAGAAAATTTGCGGGAAAAGCATTTGGAACAGAAATTGATTGAAGAACGCTTGAAAGAAGTTGCTCACAAGCAAGAATTGCTGAAAAAGCTATGGAGCGAACGTAAGTGATCACGGACTGCAGTGTTCGTTTTTTAAAAAATGTTATTAATAATTTTATTAAATAATCATGATGACGAAATTTAGTCAATGCGGATCAAGCTATGAAATTGGCAAGCTTTCTTGAAAATCAAAAGAAAACAGATACAATCCGTAAGAGAATTGTAGTTGGAAATACTTCTCACTATATTTCCGAGAAACATCGGGAAGTCCATGACTCCTACACTCATAAATGGACCATCTATGTGAGAGGCTCGAGCGAAGAACCTGATATTAGCACTTATGTGAAGAAAGTTCGAGTATTTCTGCATAGATCATTTGCCCCTAATGATATTGTTGACATTTATCATCCTCCTTTTCATGTATCTAGAAGAGGATATGGTGAATTTCAAGTTATTGTTCAACTTCATTTCAAAGGAAATACAGACATCAACAAACCACTTGATATTGTACATCATTTGTCACTAGATAGAAAAAACACTGGGAAAATTGTTAATTCAGCGGAAACAATTGCTGATATTGAGTTAGACAAGCAAGCTCTTGCCGAGTCGGACACCTTCGTTGATACACATCAGAAAAAAATTAAGAAAAAACTCACACTAGATTCAGATGAAGAATTTTCATCTGAAGAAGTTATTCATCTTGGATCTGCCTCTCCGTCAAAGAAAAAGAAAAAGTCACCAAATGACACAAAGGATGAAACAGCAGTAAGTATTTCGAACTGTGGTCTAACCGCAAAGAAATAGAATTAGCTTAAAATTGAAAGTGAGCTCATTGATGAAGACTTATCTTTTATTTCTGACATGCCTTTTCCACCGTTCAGTTGCCAACCTTCAAAGATGAGTAGGTATTATTATCACTATGTTATAACCAATCACCTTCTTCAAAAAAGATTACATGGTCACACGATTGGACTCTCTAAACAAAGAAGAAAGAGCTGTTAAGCTGGCATCAGAGAGATTTCCAATGATAGCTGACAGCAATATCAATCTTCCATATTTATTTGCAACGTCTGATGAAGTTTTTATTAATTGGACGATAGGTAAAAGAAAATGTGCCGAACGCAAGAGAGCTTTGGAAATTAAAAGATATTTACAAACCAAACAGCCTGATTTTAATTTATCTACTTCTTACATTGCGCGATTATTAAGAAAAATTGGCCTAACACCAATTGTTTTTCATAAGGAGTCAGTGTTAGATATGATAGAAGAAGAAGAAAATAAGAAAAACCTAGAAACAGCTGAAGAGAATCCACAATTCTGTAAATACTGTGGATGTCCTCATCAGCCCCAATCAGATTTTAATCGTATCCAGGATAGATGTAGAAAGAGAATGAAGATTCCTTCTTTGACTTATCATATTGAATCCTGTACAACATCACTCGACGATGACTTCTCTCTACCTTTGAATGAATGCCCTCATTGCACAAAATTCTTTACAAGCAGTAGTATGCAAGTCAATTGTGACTGCAGCGATGTGGGTATTGATGACATCATGGATGAATGTGACTTTAAACTTGATGATAAGGCGGCACTCATGTTCAACGTACTTTTTCGTAAATTTGCCTCCTCACTAATCACGCACTCGATGGCCATGTACAAAGCTCAAGCCATGAACGAAACATTCAAAGAGTCAGAAGGAAAAGTTCTTGTTCCTTTTCATGTCATGCAAAGCATCATGGAATGCCCACAATTGGATTTTCTCAGAAATAACCTTAAAGTTGTTGATGAAAGAAATCAACACAACAAGAAACGAAAAAAGCCATAAACTGCAACAACTATTTATCCTGTTCATTTTCGGAAATGATCATTTTGCCTCGCATTTCCATTAAAATGTTATCTCTTCGGTTGTTAAACAAGCTACACCTGAAAATTTTACCAGATGCATCCTCTTTGACCCAAATTCCGCTTTGTCTTCCATTGTAAATTTTAGACTCAATGATATCTGTAGATGAACTGCCACCAATCTTGATGTTTGAAAAAGAGTTTCCATAAATTTCACTTTCCCTAATGGTTGTGATTGGTGTGCCCTTAATAGAAATACCGGTTTGGCTACCAGAATGTATTTTGCACTTGGTTATCACTGACTCAGCCCTGTCTATAGCTAAAATGTTTGGATAAACATTGTTGGACACAATACACTCATTGATTGTTGGACTGGAATAATCTCTTATCAAAAATCCATTCTTTGAGTTATCGGTCACTTTGCAAGCGAAGAATAGAGGCTGAGCCCTTCCTCCAATGTCTACTCCTGAGGACGAATGACCATAAATCTCTTCGAGTTCAAAAGTTGGCTTGCATAAATCTTTTAAAACAATTCCTCTAAGTTCTTCTGTTTGCAAGACGCTTCGAGAATAATAAATTTTGTTTTCACTAAAGTATGGTTTGGCTGACTCTGTAATTAAAACATTCTTGCCGACATTGTCAACAATTTCATTCTCACAAATCTTTGGTTTACACTTTCCTTTAGCCCAAATTCCATAGGATTTTCCTAATCTAATCTTATTACCTCTTATTTCAGTCTCGCATTCGTCATCAATGTACAGGTTGGGATAGGCATTTTGATAAATATCATTGCCCTCAATCTTGCCAGAGCAATTATTCTTTAGTACAATTCCATTCTCTTTACAGGAATGAATGGAATTTTTCTTAATATATGGCTTGGATTTGTTGGTAATGAAAATACCAGAGCGCCTGTTGGCATAAATTTCGTTTTCGAAAATATAAGGATGAGAATTTTCTCGCATATATACTCCTCCTGAATGCCCGTCGAAAATTTTGTTGTTTTTTACAGTTGGATGAGATCTACCTCTGAATGTGATTCCCTCATACAGATTTTCATAGATGAGATTATTTTGAACAAGGCCTCTAGCATTGTGAGTGTAAAGAATTCCAATCTTTTTACAGTTGTGGATAGAACAATCAATGATTACGGCCTCTGCTGCGCCAGAAACAAGAATTCCATGTTCAAAACTATTAAATAATTCACATCTCTTAATGTGAATTTGGAAAATTTCATCACTTAGTGGTGATTGCATGTCTATGGATATGAGGGCACAATTAGTACCACTAGTAGAACAAGAAGAGGAAACGGCAGTACTCGTGGAGGTACATTGTTGAGTGTCATGAGAAATGTTCAAATGAGATATGGTTATTGATTTGTGTTCAATACTCAATACATTGGAAGGACACATTCCAATCAAATGTACCTTATTTGAGATTCCTTTCAGGTGGATGCCTTCTACTTTGATAGACAGGGTTCGTTGTACATGATAAGTTCCTTCATGGAGAAGGATGGTATCAAATGGTTGTGCTTCATGAAGAGCAGTTTCAATCGATGAAAAGTATAAGCCTGGTGAGCTTCCTACAACGTGGTGATGATCTTGGCCACTACATGTGATTTGAGGAACGACATTAAGCACTCGGGTTTCTCTTCTCTTCTTTTCAAAGTCAATAAGATTGATCTTCTTCTTCTTTTTGATTGGACTAGAAACTCCACCCAAGGACTGTCTTGATTTGCTCATCATCATGGCTGCTACTGTATTGGAAATATTCTTCAAAGGCTCTCTCTCATCATCTCGCATAAGCCCCAAAGAATTTGGATCATCGTCCTCCTCACATTCCTCGAGCAGCGAATCATTTAAAGAATCTGATACTACTGCAGCTCCGGCACTAGCTCTCTTTCTCTTGTGTAGATTAGAGGCTATTTCAAAGTCTGAGGCAGTGGCACCATTATTCTCACTGTCCAATGAACATTTGCTTTTCAATTCACTGGTAATCCCAAAAGTTGAATCATTCAAAGAGGAATTGTTGAGTTGGATTTGATTCATCACGCTGTATGGATGAGTAGAAGAATTTGGTTTTGGCCATAATGAGCCAGATGTGTTGTTGAACGATTGTTGTGGTTCATTCATGTGAGATGAAACAGGCTTCAATCTCGGACCATCATGATTTCTTCTTCCTAATTCTTCATCATCACCGCTTCGTTCATCAAGAGCATCATCCCAGAATAAATCCATATTCACTCCTTTGCTTGGAGTGGGTGTAATAAGAGTATCTTCATTGTTGTTGTTGTTCTCAAAGGAGAGAGATTTGAACATGTTGCTCACACGGAAGAGTTTACCTCTTTGAATTCACACAGATTTGTTGCCGCGTTTTTTTCAATTTAAAGCTTTAAATACGTAACGGAAACTATTAAATTTTTTACAATGATTGCGCTAGGTCGAGCGTTTGTTGGAAGTGTTATTGACAGCTTTCAATGAGAAGACCTCTTGAAAGGTCCTTCACCCGAGTCAACGGCGTTGCTTTACAGTAGCTTTTTGATGATCGTTGTCTATCATTCTTTCACTATTTTATTAAAGAACTGAATAAACACACCCATGACCAAGTTGCACGCGTGAAGATTTTCTTTGCCAAATGTTGCGCCCTTCGGAGTTTGTTTCAAACTAAAAAATTTTTTAATTGTGGGCTTTCGTACCTTCACCATCATCATCCAACAACACAATAGACAATTTGTAAAACTTCTCTCAATAATGTCTGCAACTGATAACACTAGTACTTCCGATGATGTTTTAGATGGGTGCCAATTAACAAACCATGGAAAACACTTGTCGGTTGTTTCAAAGGATCTATCTATCATTCCATCATCAATATTTAGTAGATTCGGAGTTGGAATTGAATCACTTGATTTTAGTTTTAATAATTTAAAGAGAGCTGAGAATTTGAATAGATTCACAAATTTGAAATCGCTTGTTCTTGACAATAACCAAATTGAAGACATCAGACACTTTCCTAGCTTTCCAAATCTTGAAACTCTTTGGCTAAATAACAACAACATTTATGATTTAGATGCTACCATCGAGGCTTGTCTTCAAAAGTTTCCTAAACTAATTTATTTGAGTTTACTGAAGAATCCAGCATGCCCGAATGAATTTACAGGAAATGATACGGATGATTACCAACACTATCGCCTCTATGTACTTTATAGAATGAACAACTTAAAGTTTTTGGACTCTAGACAAGTCACTGATGAGGAAAGAAAAGAAGCCGCCAGAAGAGGTAAATTCTGTAAAGTGGTCACACCTGATTACACACAACAGCCACAGCAACCTACTAGTGATGTACAAGAAGAAAATGATTCTGCTGAACCAAAAATGGATTTGCTCGCTGCCAAGGATTACTATGACAAGGAAAAAACCCATTCTTACTTTGGATACACTAGACACGTCTATACTGGAAAACATAGCGAAGGAAACAGATTCATTAGAAATAGTGACTTGTAATTCGCTCAATTGTTGTGTAATTCATGTACAGAAATTATAGTAAGGCCAATTAATGTCAATTTCAAGTATTTCGGAAACTAACAAGCAATTGACATGTGTTGGCTTGTTATTTATTACTAAATAATCGACTGCCATTAAAATCAATCTTATTTGCATGTTGTTGGATGTGCAAGACGAGATCTTGCTGTTCCTTTGTGAGAACAATGGAACTGTCATTGAGTTTCGGAATAATTTCCATAAGGATGTGCCTCAAATATTTCAGAGACTGATGATCATATTGAGCTATTTGGCTGTTGGTACCGTTAGTGAACTCGGCGATTTTTATCTCCTCAACGATCGAGCTCTCTTCATTTGTTTGTTGTTGCTGTTCTCGATGTTGCTGCTGTTGTGCCTGATGATAGGACATTAACTCTTGCTGTTGTTGTGAATGACATTGCCAAAATGCTAACAACGCCAAATGATAGTGTTCTGCCTTTTCTAAGCATTCTCCACAAATTGCATAATTTTCAATCGAATTATTTCCAGTGAGATACATGTAATGACTATACATTTTAAAAGCTTTCAAATACTCTTTCCCTGTCTTGATATATAAATCAAAGAGGCTGAGATAAAGTTGTGGATCTGAGGTTGGACAAAGTTTGAGAACGAGTCGATTCAATTCAATGGCATATTTCTCCAATTTGTTTTGTTGAAACAACTCGATCATTATTTTAAATTCTTGTACTTGTTCCATGCTCAGCACTGAATGATTCACTTTCAATTCAATAATCTTTGAAATGTACTTTTTATCAAAGTAATCGAGAACAAATAAATAAATTTCATGCGCCATTTTGTTTCTCTTTTGATGGTTGCGATTCAATAAATAGGAATCAATGAGTTTCTTCACAAAAAACAATCTCAATTCAAAATCTAAAGGCTGAATCATCAATTGTCTTAATTGCAATTCTTTGATGGCTTTGTTTTCTTCCAAGTTAATTTTTCTCATAGTACCCACAGAAGAGGATGCATTGGCACTTGAAGAATCTTGATGCCGAAGAGTCGTTTTACTACCATGATTATTCATCATCCGTCGTGGATTTTCCATCGACTGAATCGTTCCTTCAATCAAACAATGTTGTAATGATTGAATGGCATTCACACTTTTCGGAAATAAATGTGATTGAATCATGTAACATCGAAAAGCATGGTTATGAAGATTCATTCTCTCAAAACATTTTCCATAAAATTGAAATAAATTTTCGCATTGTAATGGAATTTGATGAGCCAAATAATTCAATCGTCCCATGAGTGTTAAACATTCTCGATCATCCTCTGCAAAATGTTGTGAAATTTTCTCATATTCCTGTAACAAGAATGGAGTGGATATTTCCTCAACTCTCAAATGATTATGTTCTTTTCGGAAATGTTTGATCGAGTATTGTTGTAAATTCTTTTTTTTCATTTTTTTGAAATTCTTTTTTTCAACAATTTCAATTTGAAATCAAGAGCTCTTGACAAGAGAGAATACACATGATATTGAAAAGCAACAACTTGTGTTGTTGTAAGAAACGTTTTAATATACACTCCACAAGGGACATGTTAATGAAATTAATAATGTGTGGCTACAGAATAATTATGAAAACAAATATCAGCTGAGAGCAGACACACATATAGATGATGATGATGATACACATAATTCTCCAACTAGTTTCAGTCTATTTCACAATCAACAATAATAATTATAATAATACCATTCACATCATCATATTCTTATATATCTAAATTGGTATTTTGAGTTTGAGAATTCTCCAAAGTACTTGCCAAGTAACCTTCCTCGTCATATGAAAATCCAGTAAATGATGGAGATTGAGAAGCTTTAAAAGGTGCTTTGGGCATGATCATTCCTTGTTCTTTGGCATTCAATAAATTATCTGAAGCTAGAGTTCCATTCTCATTGATGTTACTTCCCAAAATCTTTTGAAGATTTTCATTGGGATTATCAGAAAGAGGAGGTTTGAATGGAGGTGGAATTTGTTTTTGCAACATTAAATCCCAATCCACATCTTCAAAGAAGGCATGACTTTTGATTTCATGAATTCCATTCGCTCCCAATCGTTCTTCAGGTTTTTTCACAAGTAATCGATCCAAGAGATCCACCACAACACTCCTCTCGACGGGTTGAGAGTATTTCACACCCTTGATGGGATCATCATAGACGAGAATGGTTTTAGTGGTAGACTCGGTAATTTCCTTTGGATAGATGGGATGAGTGTGAATAATTTGTTCATACAATTCTTTACGATTGGATCCACGGAATGGAGATCTACCTGTGAGGAATTCAAATAACAAGACACCCATGGACCAATAATCGACTGCTTTTCCATGTGGTAAACCTTTGATGATTTCAGGCTGAAAGAATTCGAGTTGTTGTTGTTGTGAAATTTTAGGTTGTGGGGTATTGGTATTGTTATGGTTGTGTGAAATAGAATGTTATGGGGTATTGGTATTGATATGGTTGTGTGAAATAGAATGTTGTGTGAAATGTTGGAAGTTGTTGTTGGAAGAATCATTGATTTTTCAAAATTATAGTAGTAGTATTCATGGTATTCATACATTATATCTCGCACATTCACACAATGAAACTTACACTGAGATAGTCAGGAGTACCACAGAACGTTCTAGTTTTAGTTCCTGAAGCATTTCCTCCAGCACTTGTAATTCCTTCTTTGGCGAGACCAAAATCTGTCAATTTGATGTGTCCATCGGAGTGTAACAAAATATTCTCAGGTTTTAAATCTCTGATCATATTCGTACGAATCGATCACATGAATGGATCAATGTTATAAAATGATCACGTCGTTCAATGAATTCACACCGTTCAATGAATCACAATTATTGATTTTCCAGAATTGGACAAACGATCAACAACATGAAATTCCACATGAATCATGTGTCACAATTCACTCTCTCACATTATCAACAAACATACCTATAAATAATATTATTGTTATGTAAATATTCAATGGCCAATACCACTTCACACAAATAGAATTTTGCCAATTCCAATGGGAAACGATGCACTCGTCTCAAATGTCCAAACAATTCACCACCAGGAATAAATTGTAAACACATGTACAACTTGTCTTCGGCCTGGAATGAATGATACATTTTGATAATGAATGGATGTCTATGATTACTCAACACTCTCTTCTCTGTGATGGTATGTTCAACTTGATTTCTTCGTTTAATTTCTCCTTTATCCAAAACTTTCAATGCATAGATTTGACGAGTGTCCTTCTTCCTCACGAGACAAACCTTTGAAAAACTTCCTTCACCAATCACTTTGAGAAGTTCAAAACTATGAATACCAATTTTCTTTCCCATAAATGCAGCCAATTGTTGTTGTTGGAAAATACTTGGAGATTCATATTGTGGATTGTTGGAAGAAGAGGATTGAGTGTTGTTGTTGTTTTGTGAACCTGTCGATGATGGTTGATTCGATGTAGGTGATCCTGAAGAATGATTCATCTCTCCAGTGGTGGCTGTTGTTGTTGTTGTTCCGGTAGATGATGGAATGGTCATGACCAAATGATTGTTGGTTGAAGTCGACAGTGCTGTTGTTGAAGAAGAATTCACTGAAGAAGGAGTGATTTGTTGTGAATTCACATAATCTCCGATATAAGCTCCATATCCATTATATTGAGATGCATTATTAATGGGCAATCGATCACTATACAATTGATAGAATACTTTAGCTATTTTGTCTAATTGGTCATCACTTTCACATTCAAATTGATATCGCTTAATCACTTTCAAATTGAGTACTGGTTTAGCATCTTTGGTGATGGGTCTTCCTGGTTCAATACCAAACAAGTCAGTAATGTGGAAGAACCATTGTCTTTGTTTACCTTTCATATTTGAAATACCATCGTCTGAAAAGACAAGTTCTCTCTTTTGTCTTGCTCCTCTTCGATTGATTTTCACAATTTCAAAAGATATTCTTGGAGTTTGTTTTGAGAGAACATCTTCTTGTATTTCACTTCCTTTTCCTTCTTTGGGACCTCCCCAGACCTTTTCAAATCTTCTTCTGACAGACATTTGTTAGTGATGATGATGATGTATGACAATGTTGTTTGTGTTCTCAAATTGAGATGTAAAATATATAATGAATAAGATGATGATGAGGAAGATATCAAATTCTATCGTGAAAGTGGTACTACGTTCAGTAGTGGTCGAGTGTATGATTCCACACCGAGTTGAGCGAGTGATAGTCCGATCGATGTCTGTATAATTCTCACACACCACAACAAAATTTGCAAGTCCTGAAAACGTTGCGAGGATGGTGATGATGGAAGAGAGCTATGAATCAACAAAGTGAACAGTCGCAGTCCAGGCAAGGGCTATTTTGATGAAGATTCTGGGTGAGACAAAGTGAATCGATATTTTTTTAAGTTCTTGAGGAAACAATTTGACGTACCCACGCTGCTGTGATTGACATTTGACGTAGACATTCTTGAGGTCTCTCATTTGAAGAACGACAGAAAGGCCGAAACAATCGGTTCCCTTAAATCTGGATCGACTGATGAAGAACTAATTAGCAACCAGGTATGAAGTGATCCATTTTTATGAAAACTTGCAAAAGCATGTCCCAATCTAGTGTTTCTTTTCCGATGCTGAATGAAGTTTCTTGAGATGCTCCAGTTTTGTTTGTTTTTGTTGTTTGAACAAGGACTTGAGTTGGTCGCTGTACTCTTTCTTGACTTGTTTGTTTGTTGCAACAATTTTGCGAAGAGCCTCAATTATTGTTTCGCTTTGTCTCTTGTGTCCATATCTATTTCTCATCTCTGACCAATATCTCCTGATTTGTTGCATATCGAAAATGGCTTGCCTGTAAATTTCATTTCCTGTAGCTAATCTAGATTCTTCACCTCTCTTGAATCCTTCGCGATAACATGCTTCCAACAACAAAAAGAAAACAGGCTCCTTAGCTCTGATGGATGTGTTTGGCTTTAAATGATTCTCATAGAGATCATACATCTTTTTGTACTCGTCAAATTGGAGGTATTTCTTGAGTATGTTGACATATGTTCTGTCGTTGTAACTAATTTGCTCATCTTCCATTTGCTTTCTAACGATTTCCACTTGCTCAACAGATGAACAAGCTGTAATCATCATTGTGTAGAAGAGTGTCAAAACCTGTGAGGGGTTTGATTGGCTTATATCAGAGCCTGAGGGAATGATTGTGTAAACTCTCTCCTTGACAGTATCCAAAATTCGAGCGCATTCATCATAGTTTTGAAGAAATGAATTCACTTTCATCATACATGCATACATTGTGTAGTCAGCCTTATCTTCTCCATACGTGGATTTAAACTCCTCAAAATATAAGTCACACTTTTCCTTATCCAAAACATTGCTCATGTTGTTTAGTAAATTTGTGTAGGCCTTTAGGATGATTGCTTCACGTTTTGGAATTGAATCTCCTGCGTCGTCGTGAATTTTCAACTTTTCTTTGAATTGTGCGAAATAGTCGGCAGCTCTAACCTCTTCTCGTTTGTGTTTGCATGAGTCAATCATAAAAAGAAGCAAACTAAATGGAATTTCCTTCAAAGAGTATTGTTCAAGCATCTTGTCGTAGTATTTATGAGCCTTCTCAGGCTTTTCTCCTTTAACCAAAGCATTTATAGAGTTGGTGTATGTTTCAATGTTTGGTCTACTAATACCATGAATTTTCAAATCTTCAAATATATTTTCGATGGCTTGTTCAACGGACTCGGGATTTCTCTTATCCACTGCGCTTTGAGCTTTACGGAGGTACTTCTTTTCAATCTTTACTCTTTTTTCCTCTGGTTTTTCATAAGTAACAGTGGTAATAGAAGTTGGTGTAACCCTTGTTTTAGCATTGGTTCCACCCAAAATTGATTGGGTATGGAACTGATGAGTTTGAAAAGCAGAGGTTAACACTCCCCGACGCAATGATGATGATTTGGTAGCAGTACCAAGCATAGAGGAGAGAAGGGCGATAGGTTGCGCGTTCTCCAAAGCCAACACTCGTTTCATTTTTTCTTTTGGTCCATGCAAATTTACAATGATGAAAATCAATCGTTTGCTTCAAAACGTTCGCAGGAAAGAGCATGATACGAGTTTCCTGTTTCTCTTAAAGAACACAGAAAGCTGTCCGCTAGTTCAATACAAACACGTCATTGCCTCCAATTTTCGTTTCGTTTTTTGCCTCCAACAAAAAATTGAGCAAAGAACAAATTCAAGGCCTTTCATGAAGGCAACCACAGAGACGCAGTGGCAACATCGGAGCACTTCTGAAGAACACTCTTTCATCGTTACACACTAGTAGTAATTATATTCCAACCAACACGTAGGAATGAATATTTACAATTTCAACAACAATAATCACTTACCATCTTCTGTAAACAGCACAAGTTTAAACATTGGATCTGGAGGCTTTCCTGCTTCGTCAAGAAACGATAGTTATTCATATTTAAATACGTCGGGATTGTAGTAAGTAATACATTCTTGAATCCAACGTTAAATTCTCAATATTATTAATTATTTAAAACAATTGCAACATTAGCTCGTCGGAATTTTCTCCCTCTGTAACAGCAACCAATGTGATTAATCAGCGAATAGTTGAGGGAGGAAGGCCTTCTTCATTTGTAAATAACTATTTGTTCGGAAACGACAATGACAATTCCGAACAAGAGGACGAAGACGATATTCTGTTGCCTTTCAGAAATGCTGTTGTTTATAGCCGCTCAGAAGATCATCAACGACACTCAAAGCACATTTTTGAATTTCTTATCACATTGCTTTGTTTGATACCAACAACGATATTCATGACAACATGTACTAGTATTTATTTTCAAATTAATTCCATTAGTGGGGGCAACTCTGTAAAATTAGAAAAGAATCTCGACAATTTTCTGCATCCTCATTTGCTCTCTGTTAATGCTCTTATAACCACAATTGAGTTTATCAAATTTTTGGTGGTATTTATTGTTTCGGCAGCGTTTGCCTTTGGTGTTAAAGTAAGTATTATGAAAATAATAATTATTTGCTGCTTAATCTCCTCAGGTCTATACTTTAGATAGCCAATTAACAGGAGGAATTAAGAAAAACCACAAATTCTTTCAATGTTTTCAAGAAAATTTAACAGGAAATCCCATCTGCTGTCTTGTAGGACTGACTTGTTGCGTTTTAACTGGCTATATTATATCCAATATTTTACTATCCTATTTAAATATTTCAATTTTCATTTCAAGCATTACACCTGAGTTTTCACATGCCACCAATCTGAAAATTTCATTCCTTATTAATTTTGTAGATTGGATTTTGTTCATCATGTACTTTTTGTTATTTTACAAACTTCAGCAACGACAACAAAAACTCACTCTAGAATTACACGAAGGGACTGACGATGAATATTATGAAAGTGACCATGATAATAACGGTTTTACACCTCGCTCAGATACCACGGTTTGATCATGGAACAGCCTTCAACAGCAAGGATCAGCATTCAATTAAAAAAAATGCCACGAGAACAAAACCGCACTAACCCTCAACAAAATCAACAATCTAAACATCAACAAGGTGCCACCTCAACTTCATCCCGATATCAACCATATCCAAATAAAAGAAATACCGATTCAGAAAATTTTAAAACATCAAAAGATCAGCACTATGGAGAGAAGAAAGGTGCTTTCCGAACTAGTGATGGAACGAATGCATCTTATGGAAAAATTTCTGATAACATTCCTAAAACAACTAAAATTATAACACCTAATGATTCAAAACAACCACACCCAAAACCTACACCCACCAATTCAAATTTAAATATCAACAGCAAGCCAAATTCTTCTTCGGAAAATATGTACCAAATACAAAGAGAACGAAATACAAGTAAATATGGAAAAGCTACAAATGCTGACGAAGAAGATCTCATAATCCCCACCGTAGAAGATGATGAAAATCTGCAATTAATGAAAGCGCTCGGATTGCCCACGCAATTCGACACTACACATGAAAAATTCGTTCCAGGAAAAGCCCACCATTTGAGCGGTGTGAAAATCACAAGCAAACGAAAAGTACGTCAAGTCATGAATCTCAAAGACAAGCCAACTCACAACAATAAACCGAGATTTCAGTAACCCACATCATCGAGGTCTGTGCCCATGTCTGACTGGCTGCCAATTGAGCTTGTGAAACAACAACAACAACAAAAAATGTCCATCGCAACACCCTCTGCACCATCGCTCGGAGAGAATGTCCCTTCATCATTATCCAACAACAGCAACAGCACTACTTTTGATTCAGTTCAACAACAATTATCAACTCCAGAAAGTATTATTGGATATTTCTCGTCCAAGATTGCAGTGCTGAATTTGCCATCATCAAGTAGTACCAATGAAATTGATATGATCAACACTTCCTATAACAAGATCACCCGAGAGGAGTTAGAGAAGAATTTTAGCGATATTGCCAGCAAGGTATTGGCCAATGATCAGGTAGCCTTTTTGGTCAATTCTTTCTTGGTTGATTTGTTCCTTCACGAGAAGACTTCTTCCGACAGCGAAAACCAAATGTATCAGAATTATCTTAGAGTTGCTTATCATGTGTTTTTGTTGAACACAAAGACTGATTCCAAAAATTCTAATTTGGATTTGGTTTTATTACAACATGTTCCGGTTTGCCTTTATATTTATTTGGAAACAAAGAATGTTTCTAAATTATCTGAAATTCAATTAGTATTTCTCTCGAAAATAGAATCCATTTTACTGTTAATCTTTAATACTGAAAATATAAAAAGAAGAGAGATGCCTGAGAAGGAGAAGACTTTGAGTTTTTTGGCAAGCTCCATTGAAGGTGTGAAAACCAAATATAACAATGGAGAAAAGTTGCTTTCATTGACATCATCATCAAGTTCAAAAGAATTACAATCATCATACAATAGTTTAATTCTTGGATCATCACATGCCAATGAAGACTTTTTCACAGGTGTTGCCCATAGGCAACTCTATTTAAGAAACGAGATGGCAACAAATAACGAGTCATTATCACCTCTTTATTTTAGAGATTATGAAACTTATTCTCCACTTTTAAATGAGATCAGTGAACGCGTGTTGAGTGTGGTTTGTCAGGTATTTGCCAATAGATTAGAGGTTTTGCCTAAAAGTTCAATTTTCACCTTCTTGAGAGTTTTCTATCAATTAGTATCTCAGCAAGTGCCGTATAGAATTCCAACATTGGAACAAGTGAGTATTATCAAAGACAGAAATGCTCAAGCTAAGAATATTATGGAGGAGAGCTTGAAGGTTATTAAGGAGGATATCACTGGCCACTCACATAACGAGCCTACTACTACCATTAGTAATGGGAAGTCTGAAAAAACAGATGTCATCAGCGAGCTAGACATTCAAGTAGATGTTGAGAATAGCAATTCTCAAAAAGCTAAGAAAAAGAAACTGTACTATCACGAGTATTTGACTCAGCTCGACCTGATAACTTTGTATTCAGAACATTATGGAGATTACCTTGTTGAAAGTCCAACAAACACCTTCACAGCTGGTACCATTGGATCTCACAGAATATTTCTCCAAGAGTCTTTTATCAACGATGCTGTGGCAATTCTCAAATATTGTTCCCTCAACATGGAAAAATTTACAGCAGTAACACTTTTCAAAGACGTTTTTGCTGACAGTTCAAATAACACGGTCAAGGATGTAAGGCCAATTATCATCGAGACCTTGTATGCTGTTTATTTGCGGCTGGTCTACGATTTCATTGATTCCAAGTCCCTAATTCAGATTCAAGCAATTTTAAAGTTGTTGGATTAAGCATAGTTATCATAAATAATTTGTTTTTTAATTTTGTCTGAAAATGCATTCAAGAACTCAATCCTGATAGATTAAAAATCAGGTTGTTGAATGATTTGATCTTCCTCATTGCTCATTAGTCTTTGCAAGTGTGGTTGTATTTCCTTTGGATCAACAATCATTTTAAAATGAAGACCTTCTGCCATAACAAAAAATTCAGTTGGTACAACTTTCTTCCGACTTACGTCAAAAACATTCTCTATTTCATCTAAAAATTCAGCTGTTACTTGTTTTCGTTGTTCGTGCGTACTTTCAAGGTTAACCTTAAAGGCCAAGAATAAGCAAGCAGCAGCTATTCGTTTCCTGTTGGCCTTATGAACAAGATTCTTCAAAATCATTTTCTCAAGATAAACAAAAGCAACAGCCGCGATTGCTAATTCGTCTGGTCTCTCCCTCAGAACAACTTTCACAATTTTTCTTTTTAGATTTCTAATCTTGGATAGAGTTAATAAACAATTTTCATGCTGTTGTCTGAACTGTTCATTCAAATCCTTCTTTAAAGCTTTTGATTTTAAAAAGGGAATTGTTGAAGTCATTAAACCAGGGAATGTCATCACCTTTCTTTTGCTCGCTGTTCTGATATTTGGATCATCTAAAAACAATGGATCATATATCGATTGGGAAGGTTCTAAAATATAGCTTCTGTAGCTCGTTGGTTTCTTGCTATAAGTAATTGCCTCTAACTCCATTTGCTTATTGACTAACTCTTCCATTGAAAGCGTTGGAGGTTCCAGGTTAGCATGATCCAGAGGGGAGTTAGAAGTGCCAACGTTTGTGCTTGGTATAGGAGCGTTTCCAGGTAATGGTATGTGTTGAATTGTATTGGTAGGAATAGATTTCTTTGGTTTGATAAATGAACAAACTAAAAATGGTACTGGAGCCGACTTTTCCATGAAGTGTAAGCGACGTATATACTCGTCATCATTTGACTCTTCACTTTCTTTTTGATTGTCACTGTTACTGTCATGATCCTCAATATGAGTAGAGTTAAATACTTCTTCTAAAGAGGTAATCTTCTTGATTTGTTTTGGAAGAGTATACTTTGGGTGAGTAGGTGGACGTTTTGTTGGAGATGATGTTACATGATGCTGTGGTTGTGACGTTATTTCTGGCTTTGGAATCTCTTCTGCCTTTTTCATTGGAATGTTGCTCAAAAAATCGAGAGCCTTTTCTTTAGTTTTAGATTTGTTAGAATGATGATGATGTTTGGGATGATTAAGGTGTTGCTGGTGATATCTGTGGTGATGATGTTGTTTTTGATGTTCTCTTCCAGGTTCTTGAGGTTGATGATTGTTTGCCTTTGAACCAGCAGTAGTGGTGACATTGGAATTATTAGTGATTTTAGATCCATGTCCAATGATCGGGTTAGCAACGACTGTGGGATTACTTTTAGGAATATTTACAGTGAGTTTGTTTGATCCATTGTTGTGATTACCGTGTGATGAGTGTTCATCCGTTGGTTGTTCTACAAGATTTGATTTTTCAGAAATATTTTGGTCAAAAGAAGAGACTGTTGGAGCACCAGTGGTTGGTAGAGTGTTGTTTGTTGGTGTTGACGTCAAAGAACCAACGCTGGCTTTGCTTTCCCCTTCGCTATTGTTGTTGCTTTGTATACTATTAGTTGGAGATGCACTTGTAACATGCTGCTTGTTGTTGTTGTTGTTGTTGTTACTTGCGGGAATGTGTGTTGTAGGAATGTTGTTTAGAAAATTGAGTGCTCTTTTCTTCTTCTTTTCATGATTGGCGTTTCTATGAGTTTTACTGTGATGATTTGAAGATTTTTGGCTTGCTCCACGAGGATGGTTGTTATTTGTAGCATTTGGGGTTTGATGAACATGATTGGACGGGTTTGGAGGCTCTAAGTCGCCACTCGACCCCAAATCATCAGGAAGATCACTTCCAACAGCACTGCTTCTCGATGGATGAATGAAAGACGGCCTGGATGTTGAGGCTACCGACGATGTTTGGTAAACAATATTCATGATTTTGTTAGAAACGTTGATGATTGTTGTTGTTATTGATATTGAAAATAATTGATGATGCTTGATGATGACGGATATTGATCACCCAAATTCAATCTGGTGCTTGTGTAAGATCAAAGCGCTGCTTTTTGTTAGTTTGAATATTTGATTGGAAAGTGTTTGATTCCGGTGAAGAGCCTTCAACACTCAATTTGTGCGACGTGCGGAATGATGAGAATTTTCTATTTTTTTGGTGGCGTACAAACAACAGTCTTTTTATAGAATTTTGATTGTTTTGGAGTTGAATGGGTTGTTGAATTCCAGAAGCAACGTGAAATATCAATATTAAGAACTCGGTCTTAATAGAGCAGATCAAGGAATTATCTGAATGCTTACCTTGGAAAAATTCTTCATCATTAACTGTAAAGCCAGTCGCACCCCACTTTTGCAATTGCAAAAAAAAATGCAACTGTCTTGCCAACCCTGCATCCAAAACCGTGAAAACAAACGCAAATGATTTCACTTTTGAAAAAAAGTGAGACAACATCTACTCAGATCAATTCCTGATCAGACTTTAAATACTATTTGTAAATATATCCTTCTTGTAATGATGCGTTACACCAACACCAAATTCTATACAGCTGTCAACAATAAGATGAACGAAGAGGTGTATGTGCCATTTTCCGAGACGATATCTCATCTGATGGAATATTATCAGCTGTGGTATCACGATTTGAATGAATTTTGCTCTTCAAACTCCCTCTCAATCCATGAACTAACCACACCACAATGTAGTGATGACATGGCCAGACATCTAGTACACTTTTACGAGGAATCACACAAATTTATGGCTGATTTATGCTGGCAGCTGATGGAACTGATGAAGGAGTCTAAAAACCCCTTGTACTATCACTACGATCAGCTGGCAACTTTAGGAAAGCACCGCGTGAATAGCTTTAAGCTGCTGTATCACACGGAAAGGTATTATTATTACCAATCGAATTATGATTCCGATGATAGCGATCATGACCCCGATTTTATGTTTCTGTAAATTGATGCATTCTTTTTTCTTAAAGACATTAATTTGTTAATTAATTAAATTGAAAGCAATAACGCTACCGATTTTACGTTTATTCAATATTTACAGATCTGGTCTTCTTTTTTGGCTCTTCAACAATTTTTGGAACGCTCACTCTCAAGACTCCATGTTCAAGATTGGCCTTAATTGCGTCAAGATCAGCATTGGATGGCAAGTAAACAGTTCTTGAGAATGAACCGTGTGATCTCTCAACACAGTGATAAGTCTCGTTTTCTTCTCTTGATTCTTTCTTCATTTCACCAGAGACTGTTAGAGTTCTATGTTCCTCGTCGACATCAATCTTAATGTTTTCCTTGGTCATTCCAGGTACATTACAAACGATTTTCACTTCACGGTCAGTCTCGGAAACGTCAGTGGTAGGTCTGAAAACAGATACCAATCGATCGTCAGTTCTATCGAAGGCAGTAAAGAATGGATCATCAAAGAAGGTGTTCAACCAAGTGTTGTTGCTTCTTGGGTGAGCCTTGGTCAATTGTCTGTTATGGTGGTGAGACATACTTGTTCAAGTATTAATATTTTGATTTTTGTTTTGAATTTGTTGTTCTGAGGAGAAGACGCTGCCCAGCTCAATATTTATATCTTTCAAACTCTACATTCCGAGATGGCTTTTTTTGTTCCTGAAACAAATTTTACCAGGAATGGAAACACATGGCTGTATTGTTGCTGTACTCAAAAGGTCTGTATTTGAAATTCCGATTACAGCATCGGAATTGGTTCCTTCTATGTGACGATCATCGTTTGTTTATTTATTCCTGAGTCATGCAGAGATTTGAATTAAGAGTCGGAATTACACAACTACACAAGCGTGTCTACAATTCTGTCGTTGTGGAAGAAGTCTCTTCGTTATTACTTATTGCAGTCACAACTTGTCTTGAAAGAATAGGATGATTCTGAACACACTTCACTCGAGAGGCAAATGACAAGGTTGAAATGGTTTCAGAAATGCTCTTTCGATCAGGTGAAATGTTTGCAAACATGAGTGTCTTGGAATTTCCTCCAATCATTTCCTGCAGCATGAGAGTCAATTTTGAATTTCTGTACGGCACATGTTTTTGATGAACCGAAAGTGCTGCAATGACATCTCCCAGTGATGAAAGACTCTTGTTAATATGTTGAGCTTCCTTAAAACGTTCTCCTGTAGAGTTGGATTTTGAAACTCTTTCTGAGCCAGCCAAATCTACAAATGCAATCTTACTTTCTTTTCGGTAATGCTTTCCATTTGGATTCAATGAATTTGGCTGAGTGCTTCCTTCAATAATGAGCTTTATGGTAAATATTGTGTGTGAACGTGAGGAGTGGTCATTCATTTCTGTTTTATATACCTGTTTTGCCTCATTTCCTGCGTCGATGAGATCAAGCAAATCTTTAGGTGTATGGGCTATTATTTCTGTGCAGTTTGTCACAGACATTTTCCCGTTCTTTGATTGTCGTAATTGAGGTTTCTTCTTTTGAGTTGAGATCACATGAGTAAAGCGATGTTGAGGCTCAATTCCAGAAATAGATTCATCAAACAGATCGTACAAGTTATCCAAGTACAATTCCACCATGCTACAAGAAATTGAGAATGTTTCTCTTCTTGCCCCTGTTTGCTTTTCCAGAGTGTTGTACAAGAACTCTGCAGCGCGTTGTATCAATCCATGTTGTGTCTTGTCTCCATGAATTGTAAACGTCTAACGTAAGCATGGTGAGTTGAACATTTGTGAGCAACGAAAGTGTCAAAAATAACAAACATATTCTTACCTTTCCTGACCCTGTTTGGCCATATGCAAAAATACACAAATTATATCCATCAAGAGCACTTTGAATTAAGGGCTTAACGTGTTCAAACACATCTTCTTGATTGGCATTTTCATCTAATACTTTGTAAAACTCATGATTTTTCGATCCAAAATTTTGAGTGGCAACTGTAATTGTGTTGTCATCCTTAATTTCTAAACGCCCTTGCATTAGGTCGGTAGGTTGTTCATCTTCAAGTAATGGTCTAAGGCGTACAATTACTCGAATATTTCCCTTCATGTCTTCCACAAGGTTGTGTAATTGTTTTCGTTTTTTAACTTCTTCATCCATTAAATCTCTGAGAGAAGTATAACTAATCAGCAAGTCGTTGAACTTTTTCTCAATTAGAGCTTTTTCTTTGGCAGCCTCCATCATTAATGTAGCTGTATCGTAGTCGCCCCGAGTGAGTTTGGCAATTTGATTTTTCAATGTTTCTAAAGCCAAATCTGCAGACTCAACAAACTTTCTGTCACACTCAATTTTGTTATTGGCAACTTGGAGTTCAGTCTCTACTTGATCAATAACATTTTGAGCTTCAATTCTCTCTTGCTGTTGAGAAAGCTTTAGAATTTCAATCTCTTCAGCCCAATTTTTCAAAATCATTTCTTTTTCACGATTCCAACTCACTTGTTTTTCTAGCTCCAGCCTGTTCTTCCAAAATTGAGATTCTGTCTCCGCTGTTTTTTTAAGGGTGGAAATCTCTGTTTCTAATTTTGAGATAATTTTGTCTTTTTCAATTAAGATTTGTTGATTCTCTGACAGTGTGGTTTGTAATCTCAAAATTTCTTCTTGTTGAATAGATGTTACCAAATTTCTGCTCGAAGGATTAGTCGTTGACACATTTGCCACTTGGAGTAACTCTTTTCGAAGCCTAGTGTTTTCCGTCATTAACTCTTGTCTGTCTTCGTTTGCTTTCTGAAGAATTTCTTTCTTTTCTATTGCAAACTTTCTGGCCAGCTGCATCTTTTCTTCCAAAAATTGATTTTTTAAGTGTTTAACAGCATTTTCGAATGCTGAGTCTTGTATCACGTTAGTTGAGGATATATTCGAAGTGTCTATGGGCAATTTCTCAGAAGCATTGGATAAATTATTATTTGGTGGCAAGTTGGATGACGTACTAACTGTAGGTGACTCCTTAATTAACTCGTTCTGATGAACCTCTAGTTCTTGTGGTGGTTGTACATCAAATTGCATCTGTGGCGAGCGTTGAAGTAATGCCTCATTCTCGATTGATGTTGGAGAAGTGGCCCGTGAGGATTCTCTCTGTGACATTGGTTTTTCCATTTGTGCTTCAATCTTTGCTGTAACCTGCTTCTCGAAAAACTCCATTTGGGATACGTGTACAAGAAAAAGAACAGTGTTTTCGTTAAGGTCCAACATTCGTCCTGTCATAGTGTCATCAAGAGGCTTTACGGGCAGTACATCACGCGATGCATAGAGCGCCTGCTCTTCCACGGGAATGTTTACCACTCGGAATAAATTCGATTTAATTTTCGAAACTTTCAACTTGCTGACATCTTTGTGTTTGATGAGAATTTTGTAATTCTTTTGTGTAGACGTGCAATAGACGGTGAAGGAGAACTTGTTATTTTCTGTTGAGATGTTGGATGAGAGTTGTGGATCTGTTCCTTCCGAAAGGTTGTCTGTGGATGTTTGGCTGGGCGAATTATTTTTCTTTAAACTGAAGGACACCCTTTTAAAATTGGGAGTCTTTTGAGGGGTCTTTTCCGACTGCTGAAATTTGGTACTGTGGTTTAAATTCGAATTTCCTTGAACCTCGTTTTCCATGTCGGATGTTTGAGGTTCGACACGAACTACAGATTGTGATTTCATAGATTTTGTCCCTATCGGAGTGCTTACACTCTTTCTTAAACTCCATGCTCCTGTTTGATGCATTTTTATAACTGTTTTTCTTTTCTTAAGGCGGGGCAAGGAAATGAAATGAGTGGCGCCAAGGGAAATGAGCCTTACAAAAAATGGATCAAACTGAAGAAGCAGTAGCTACCCCTCTCTCATGCTTACATGGTTGGTATTTGTTGATATATTCCTGTATCAAAGTTGATTCATCTTTTTTGAAAGATTTCAAGCATGAAATTTTGAATCATATTGAAACAACCACAAAAGAACTCCAGTAAGTGGTTTAATGAGAATTATTTGAAATTCATAATCCGATTTTAAGAGAAATGGAAGAAGAATATCAAGCATTGAAACGATTTATCCAAACTGAGATTGATTCATGTTCAGAAGATCAAAATCAACTGCTTCAAGAAGCAGAAAATGTTCAAGTCAAGATTGCTGCTTTTTTAAAAAACCTTCAGTGCCATCTTCCGATGGAGTCTCTTTCCTCAAGAAAATATAACAATTGACTAAGAAGAAATATTCAATTTAATTGTTCATCCAACAATCTGAACAAGTAAATTCGCAACCCAATTGTTATTTGAAGTTCTTTTGGCAATTTTTTCTTTTAAAAAACAAGAAAAAATGAGAAGCAACATGAAATCTTTGCTTTCCTTGTCGAACAAGTTTGTGATGAACAACAACAAATCCTCACTCAACAAACTTTCTTGTGTTCAATATAGTTTTTATTCAACAGAGAGCAATACCGGACATGGAAGTTTAATTTCTGGAGTTCCTAAGGATCAACTTTCGAGAACTGTGAGAATTTATAGACCAAGTAAATCAGCCACACAACAAGGCATTTCTAAAACACTCAAGTGGAGAGTCGAATGGAAGAAGCACTCAGCACACGGAGAAGTATGGCATGATCCGATGATGGGTTGGAACGCTACCAATGATCCGCTAATGACAACCTACATGTATTTCAATTCTTTGGAGGACGCCACTGACTACTGCAAGAGACACGGTTTTGAATACGAAATTGAGGACCCAGAATCTAAAAAGAGTGTCGAACCGGAAGGAAAATCTTATGCTGCTAAATTTAAGTACAGAAAAGAGGAAGAAGATTGGTAAATTTTAAAACAACAAAATCATGAATTTATAATTGTGGAATTATTTATGGTAGCAGCGTGTTTAATTTTTGATTGTGCTCTGGGCACTTGTAATAAACATCAACATGATATCATTTGGATTGCTAGAGGTGTGATGTTTAAACAACTTAATTTAACTTTGCCATGATGATGACGTTATCGTGATTACGAAAGCAAAAGAAAAAATGAATTTTGCTTCCTTTCTGTCTCGAATTGAGACCACCATCGACAAGGCTCTCTCCACTTCAACAGATGCTTCTTCCGAAGCAACAACAACACAACAACAAAATGAAAACGTAAAAACTCCCAGCAAGAACGTATCTACTCCTGTCAAAAGCTCATCATTGACCAAAACGCCCTCGTCCGATCAAGTCAATAAACAACTGAAAACACCCACTACAACACAAACGACCAGTACTACCACAAATGTTGCGTTTAACCCGAACAGGTGTATTAGAGTCAAATTGAGTGATGCTTCGCAGGAAGATCCAGAAGTGAAGGAATTAAAAGAGCAAATAGAAGCGTATGTTTTGACAATTCAGTAACACTCAAGTAATAATTATTGAAATAATTATTTTAGATTAACCAAAGCTTCTGTATATCATCAGGAACAAAACGAGGAGTCATCTAAAACAATTAATGATTATTCGAATAAGATTAAGATTTTAGAAAAGGAAAAACAAAAAATTCAAACAAGCTTTGATGATTTAACCATGGAAACCAAGGAAAAAGAAAAACAATTCGAAACTCTCAAAGAAGAGTTCAG
Organism: Naegleria lovaniensis; assembly: GCF_003324165.1. NCBI lineage: Eukaryota > Heterolobosea > Eutetramitea > Acrasida > Naegleriidae > Naegleria > Naegleria lovaniensis. The sequence continues at coordinate 357,241 of NW_025407827.1, forward strand.
TACCAGACTTGGAAAAGAAGAAAACAAAACTGCGGTTTTGAGAAGAGACAAAGAACAGTTAAAGAAAGAGGTTCAAGCAAAAGAAAAAACTATATCGGACCTAACGTCACAGCTTGAAAAAGAAATTCAAGAAAAAGAAAATTTTAAGCAGCAAAAAGAAAAATTGGAACAACAATTAAAGGAACAAGAACAAAAGAAAACGGAAGAAAAAATTGAGTTACAAAACTCGCAAATCACATCCCATTTGAAACAAATAGAGTCCCTTGAAAAATCAGTCTCTGAATTAACAAATGAAAATGAACAAAATAAGAAAATAATTAAGGATCTACGAAAGGAGTATGACCTTGAGATTGAAATGAAGTTGGCAGAAGTAGTCAAGAAGCATGAAATTGAATTGAGCGATCTGCAGAAAACAATAGAACAATTGCGAGAAATGGTTTCATCTGTAAATAAGACAAGCGAAGAAAAATTAGATGTACTCAAAAAAGAAGCCGAGTCTTGGATGAAAAAGTATCGAGAACTTGAAGAGAGGTCTCAAGAACTTTTCACACTTGTACCAGATGCCACAAAGCCACTTTTGGAGCAAATCAATTCCCTCGAAAAAACTACAGCGGCCAAGACATCTTCGTTCACGGAGCGTGAGAAGAAGTATCAAGCCAAACTTCAAATAGCAGAAAATAGTCTCAAAATGTCAGAACAAGAAGTTACCAGATTAAACAAGCTTAATGATAGGCTAAAGCAAACAAATATGGAATTAGAAAAGGAGGCTTCGGAGTTGAAGGAGTCATTTATAGCCGAAAAACATAAAGCAGATCAGGAACGAACAAAACGACTGCAACTGGAAATGACTGTGAGCTCGTTACAGAACTCTTTAGCGAGAGTACAAGAAGAAAATAGATATTTGGATCAACAAATGACTGAACTAAACACGACAATATCCAAGCTTAACTATGAGATTGAGGTACTATCACAGAACACCCACCCATACCTTCACGAAAAACCTCAAAATCTTCGATCTTCAACAAATGCATCTCCAAAAACGCCAACCCCTGAAACGAACAGTCCTGAGTCTTTGCTGATTGAAAAACCTAATGACAACCAAGATACAGGATTAATGCCATCGTTAAATACTACCTCCAGTTTGGTTGCTCCAAGCGAATTAGAAGAAGAAATACGGCAAAAGGATTTAAAAATCAAAACGCTTTATGAGAAAATTAGAGAGTTGGAAGAAATTAAGGACGATCTGACAGAACGGTTGTCCATGTACAAACAAACTAATCAAACTCTTGCAAATGAAATTAAGGAAAAGGAAGTATTGGTCAAGCAAGCCAATGATCTGACCTATCGCTATGAGGCAGCTTTAGATTTGATTGGAGAAAAGGAAGAAACCCTTCAGAGCCTTCAAGAAGAGTTCAAATATGTGAAGGAGACTTTTAGAAATCAAGTTAATGAGCTTTTGAAAGAAATTGAAACACTCAAGGCTGTCAAGTAGGCGCCACTTCCAATACTTTTAAGGTCATGTGAAATATCTATGTCAGCTCTCAAGTCTTTCCATCTTTTGTGATTGCCATAAGCCCATCTATGAATTAGGGTGGATATCCAGTGGCAAGTCAAACTTTTCTCCGTATAAACTTCCACTTTGGTTGAGAAATATCTACCTTTACACTTGAGCTTTGGCAAGACTTGTTGATCATTCTGGTATGATTTGAGCTGTCACAAAAATGTAATTTCTAGTTTTCACTTCTTTCACTGTATCGACATGCAATCCAAACAATCGATCCAACCATAAATATCGAATCAGCCGTCCAACCCATCCAAAGAAAAAACTTCGTAAATATTCTGGGCTGTAATGTGTACGATATGTCTTCTTTCTAGAATCTCCATTTAGTACCACGGTTTCACCATCATTCAGCCAAACCTCAGCTGTGAATCCCTTTTTATAATTAAAATTTCCAAAATCTGGATTCGCAATCATTCTGCTTGGTCGATAGGTTGGTCGATCATACATGAGCAAATCTTCATCGAATAATTTATCTTCATGATAGAGAGGTTCATTTCCGATCATGTAATTATCATAATAACCTCTCCGATTTTGCATGCTGTTATAGTATGGGTCGGAATAATTATAGGGTGGAGTTGTGGGACCATAACCACCTCCACCATATGGTGCATCATTGTATAGATAGGAAGGAGCCATGCCAGTGTCGTATGATGATGGCACCATGGAACGGTTTCGAGAGGAAAAATTGGGTCGATTGAATGACATTTTTTAAAATCTTTGACGCGTTAGATGAAGAAGTCTCTTGGAATCGTTCGACGCAATTTGAAAGAGATCTCTGTCCCAGGTAGTATTAAGACTCGTTTCAACTGATTTACATGCACAAAATTTGAACAAAACAAAGATGGAATTCACACCTCACACAATTGTGCAAAATGTTGAACTCATCAAAGACACACAATCTCGACAATGAAAGTGCAGATCAAAATGAACCTCCAAAAACAAAAATGTCAACCAAAAACTCACACTTTACTCACCTACATCCAGATTTAATTTTGTACATCTTTGATATGCTGATTGTACAACCCAGAGAATTTGTGAACATTTTTTCGTTAAATCATCATTGGAGAGAATTCACTGAACATAATGAAGTGTTTTGGGAAAGGCAATTGTGTGGATTGTTGTACATGTTCGTTCGGAATGATCATCAACGCAACAACAACAATAACCACAACGATCCATCTCTAAAATCAAAACACAACAATCCATACGGAAACGAGATCGCTCACATCGATCACATTCAATTCTACAAGAAATACTTTTTCAATAGGACAGAAATGAACATTTTATTGAATCAGCATTCCATATTTCGATCGTTGTTCAAAGAAATGCATTCAAAACTATTGGATTTCATTCGAACGAAATCAATCATGATGCATGTTCAATTTAACAATGATGAACATGTTGTAACTGAGGTTCCCATAATGGATCTATCTTCACAACACTTGTCTTGTACCATAGAGAACTCTTTCCAAATGGATGACACTCATTCACGTGAATCATCGACACGGTTACATGATCCTGAAACAAGAATCGAACTTATCAAATCCATCTTCCTGTATTGTTACAACAGTATTAAGGCAAAGAAAAACGCCCAACGTCTAAAGGAAGAATTGCAATTGGTGACACAACACGATTTTAATTGGAGAAGGACAGGTATTTTCAATTGTGATTATTTTGACAGTTACAATGATTTTGAGTATCACTCGAACATTGTTGGAAGTGATTCTTTGACCTCAACAATAGCAGCTCAAAACATTGACCGTTATTGGAGGCTCTTGTTAAATTTACAAGAAACTGATGCACACAAGGTCATTCAATTACAAAAACGTTTTCTTATCAAGTGCACTCGTAAGAATCAAGGTCTTATTAAGGACATGGTTTGTGTTCTGAGAGAAACTTCTCGCTCCTATCATGACAGTGTGGTTCTTGAAAAAACACAAACAGTGTCCCAACAAGTTGCTCTGAATTGTATATTTGATTCTATTGTCCATCAATTGAGCTACTTGGAAAAAGAAGAGAGAATGAGAACGTTCAAATATCTGGTACTCACATTCATGATTGACTGTTTTTCACACCAAGATCTATTCATTGCAGCAAGTTGTTTCGAAAGCTTTAAAAACTATTTTCAGGCAATTTCTTACAAACAAGTATTTGAACAAACTTTAGATGTACACTACACTAAAATACGAAGACTGTCTATCAAAGCTAACGATGAGAGAAGCATCTTTTTATTGGAATACATGCTCAACACGATACGACTTTCAAGACCTTTGTTCAGCTCTTTGGTGTATAATCACAACACACTTTCTGATATTGCTCTGCCCTATTATTGCAGTTTGAGTGCAGAACCCACACTTCTCTATGTAGAAGACCCTGGGGATGAAGATTTTTTACGTCAATGCCTATTGAAATGTCGAAACGTGTATTTAAAGCATGGAAAGGACGAGAAGCAATTTTGGAAAGATGTCAAAAATAGCTTACGTTGTCTCTGTAGTATGGACATTGAAATATCAAAGTCACAGTTCATCATTAAGGAATTGTTTGCTTCTTTGAAAAATGTTGGCCTCTTAACAAAATCAAACATTGCTTCAGAGGCAAAGAAATTATATTTAAGAGCATGGCGAAATGGAAATTTAGAAACATGCATTGAATGGACCAAGTTCTTTGTTTCTGAATTTAACATCTCCCCAGTTAGGGTCACATATGAATGGACCACCTTTTCTTCATATTTCACAAAAGAAGAGCTTTTGGAATCGTCAAAAAACTTTCCTGAAATAGATAATAAGAAGAAAAAGTCATCAAAAGAAATTGAGTTTAAAGATATGGACTGTGATGTTATATGTCACATGAATCCAATTTGTGATTTTGTGTTATTGAGCGGAGTTGACACTTTGAAAGAAATGTTAAAAGATCAATTTCTTGCTCAATATTGGAATGACGTTGTGACTGTTCCATTTCTCTATGACACACTTTACCCTCGTCCAACCATAGCAGGAGATGAATCGCTTGTATATTGTTGTTATTCGTTTAACGATAACCACCGATTGTATTTAAAGAAAATGAAGCTGAAACAACTGATCCAGTTCCTTATTAACAAGAAGGAACCAAAGAATTAAAAGAAGAATATGCTTCATGGATCAAATTCAACACTCGACACCAAAATTAAGATCTTCCAAGCGACTTCCAATTCGAATTATTTTTGTCTATCCAAACACAAAAAAATGAAGCCGTTTGCCTATCGTGAGAGAGAGGAAGACGATTTTGAAATTATTGAAACGTATCAAAAGAAAATAAATCAGGCTCGTGAATCATCCTCTTCCGATAGTGATTTTGAAATAATAGAAACATATCAAGATGTGTTAAAAAGAAGAGAGTCTAAAAAGAATATTTATCCGCAGCCAAGCAACGGAATTGAAGCAGTTGGCCGTCCTCGGAATAGTATGAACAATATTGGTCAATTAATGAGCCCGAAAGGACAAATCAATAGGCCACCATCTGTTTCAATGAACAATACTGTAATATCATCCAATGTTTCAAATCTAGACAATTCTCAATTACATAACCACAGAAAAGCATATGTCATTTATGACTTCAAACCCGATTTTGAGTTGGAGTACATCAAACGAGTAGAACATGAAGTGAAAATGGAAGAAGAGGAAGAAAAGAGACAAAAGATCCAATTTAATTTACTGTTACAAACTCTGAACGCCAAATCAAACACAGAGCGAAATCTAATGTCACCAACATTAATTAACATCAATGAAAATATTATTCCTCTTCCGTCGCTCACAAATCCATCAAGACCCCCAAATTCTTCAACAACAACCGTTCCACAAAGCTCAACCCAAACTGTTCAAAGTTCATCAGGATTTACCTCGCCTAATTTATATTCATCATCATTTAATGAACCTACTTTTCCGACAGAAGCAGAGCGAGATAGTTATAATCATGCTATTGAAATTGGATTTTCTCCTGATATTTCCTTCTTTGCAACTGAAGCTTATAAAGGCGATAAAATTAAGATACTGGATTTTCTGGACAAACATAAACAGCTGTCAGAGATGAATTTTAAGGATTTAGATATAAGAGAAGCATTATTGTTGACAGATAGAAGTTTAGATCAATCTTTGGATTTGCTTGTTCAAAAATCGCCCAATCACTATCAACCTACTCCTAATTTCTACACCTCACCATCCCAACCCTCTAATTTGCACTATTTAAATTATTAACAATAAAAAATGATGACAATCAAACCTGAAAAACCACCTTCTTCCGAAAGCAAGAAACCTCCACAAAACAAAGACGGAGCATCCAGTCAACAACAAACTACTACTAAAAAGGACAACAGTAATGTTGCTTCTTTTCACCAACACACCATGAATTTTTTATACCAAGCTGCAATTTTTATGGCTCATCGGGGAGCAAATTGTTATGACTTGAAACATGATGACACGTCAGCACTAAACAATACCACTTTGGATTTGCAAGTAAGCAAACATTACTCTAATACAATGAAGAAAATAGCAAAGAAAAATGTTCTGAGATTGTATGTACAATTGTGAGAATGTCGGACCTTGAAAGGTTATTTTGTGAATTTTAATTGATTTTGCAATTCAACTAATTTTGAAAAGGCATTCCAACATCAAACGAACCGTTTGCAAAAAGTGTGGAATGGTTTTTATTCCAGGAAAAACATGTACAGTAAGAGAGGTGGAAAATGAAAATAACAAACAATTATATACAGAGTACAAGTGCAACTCGTGTCAATTTTCAAAAAGATACCTAATTCCCAAACTCAGTAATCGATAATTGCAAATGAACAATATGAAATTAAAGTGTTACACCATTCCAAAGTAAAGCCTACAATTCATAATTTCAAAAGTAATCATTCTACGTGAAATGTTTGATATATTACAATTGGGAAAGAATTTAGCTTCACATCTATAGTCTATTTTTTGCTCGGAAAACTTCATCAGAGCACATTGATTATGAAGAGCTCTATAATTTGTTTGGCGATCAATTTGCAGAATAATTTTTCTTGAATTGTTGGAAGATTCACTCTCCACAAATCCATCAATTACAGTTATTTGTTCAGTATTTCCTTCCTTTACCGTATTCGATTCAATGATTTCAAACGAATAATTTCGTAGAGTTTCATTCTTATAAATAGAAAGAGTATATTTCTTCTTTCCGAATTTCTGATGCCATTGACATTGTGCAGTGCAACAGCACATATTGCTTGAATCGGTAGAGCTATCACATTCACATAGTTTGGGTTTGATGAAGTGATAAAAGCCACAAATGGACTCGAGAAATTGATCTTGCGTTGTTGTTGATATTTGCAAAATGCCTGTTTGATGTTGTTGATTTATCCAACCGATTGATGATCCTGCATCATGATGAATGTGTGGATATATTGGTACAATGTTTGTTTGTTGTTGGTGGTGTATGTGATGTTCCGTGGTGCATGATGTCAAGGATGCTAATTTCTTCTTTTTGATTCGCATGGTTGGAAGCAGCGAAGTCTCAGCAGAAAAATTACCAAAACTTCGTTTCATTTTTTTCTGGCGTGAATTGGAATTTTTAGCGCTGAGAATTCCGTGCTCTGTTTGTTGTTTCGAATTATTATTGCACATGCAGCAACTGGTTGGTATCTCATCAAAATGTTTTGAACATTGGTAAAGAATGTGTTGTTGAGATTGGGGCCATGAATGGTTGGACCACAATCTCAACAGCAAAAAAATGAGTAAATTCGAGTGGTAGGTAACATGGCAATGTTCCTCTGCTTTGCAAAAGATTTTTTATAAACTCCGTTGTTGGTCTATCTATGAAAATCATGATAATAATTTTTAATCATGATGGGCATATAGGAAGCCTAAAATCCGTAATTACAAAACCGAAGAAATAGATATCAATAATAATGATGCCAGTGGGACGGTAAAATTGGGAAATGTGCAAACAGCCGATCATCCACTGTCGAACAAGAAAAAGAACAATGCTGTCAAAGTGGTGATGACTTCCAATAGTAATACTTCATCAGACCCTCTTTCAGGATCGGATCCTTTGAGAGGAGGGTCTTCATCTCCATATGTTGACCCTTTATCAGCAAGAATGGATCATCAGCCATCTTTGATTATTACTGGCCAACTAAATAGACAAATTGGATCCAGACAAAAAGCTGGTTATCTTAACTGGGCCTATAAGAAACAAAAGTATCTTAAAAAGTACACCACAGATAAGAACATTCCGATTATTTCTGTATGTTTGTTATAGACACATTTCTTTTACTAATTTAATTTCAAACATCCTAATACTTAGAATATTATGGAAGAGGAGGAAGGAAAAGTTATCAAACTCGAAGACAGATTGAAAATGAGATTGGATGAATTAGACAGAGAAGAAAAAGAACAAGACACACAATACATGGCTCAAAAAGACTATCTTAGGCATTTAGAAAAGCTCAATGAAGAGTTAAAAGATGCATGGAACGTTCAAAATGACCGTGTGAAATCTCTCAAAATCGTGATTAAGTGCTCAAAAATTTTGGGAAGAAACACTGTTCCTCAATTCTATCCAAGCATGTTCGTGTTGGTGAGCGAGGTTTTAGATACTTTTGGTAAATTGATTTATAAAAGAATTGCAGAGAAAAACTCAAAGACAGACCCGATTACAGGAAAAGTAATTTCAAAGTTGCCCAAGAATTTTACTGTTCATGATGTCACCGAAGATGCCAAAGAAGTTTGTAGAAATTGGCACTACAAAGTCGCATCTATTCGTGAGTTGCTCGGAAGAGTATATCTTGAAATGACCATCCTTTCAAGTTACAAATTCTTATATGAAGGAGATCAAAGGCTCAAGAAAGACTTGGTCAGACTTGCTAAAGAAATAAGAGGTATTGGAGATCCTCTAATTGCTAATTATGCTCGCTGCTATTTAGCAAGAAAAGGGTTTGAATTATTGCCTGATGAGAAGGATTATTTAATGATTTTATTCGACGATTTTGTTTATACCCAACAACAATTTGAAGAAGAACATTTCCAAAAGTTCCTCAACAAAACTGGTATTAACAGAGGCCAATATATGGATCTGTTAGCGCCTCCTTTGGATTGGATTCTTGAGGTTTTGGGAAAAGATGCTGGTGAGCCATTATTCCACAAAGTTCTAGATAGATATCAAAAAGAAGGAAAATCAAGCGCTATTTTCTTGAATAGTATTATCAGCTCGTTTGAAGCCCACTTAGTTTCTCAGGCAGCATCAATATTAATATATGAAATTAAGCAATGTGATGATTCATTACCAAAGCATCAACTTTTTAAATCTCTTGGAGAACAATTTTGTGTTTGCCCTCCTGAGGACAGCCACAAGTTGGAACTTTTGAACGAGATCTGGAAATTTGTGACCGCTATGAAGGATATCAAAGATTACATTTCAGTTGTGGAAGTTTTCATAGAATTTGTTTGCAAGTCATTCACTTTGAAAGAGGTTAACATTTTGATGAAAGACTTGTTGAACCACCTCAAATCTAGCGGTTTGACAACATTTGAAACGGTAGAAGAAGAGATTCAAAACATTCTTCTTACGGTTTTAGAGAACACTGGCGATTTTATTAAGGTATTCAACCTTCAACAATTTTTACCTCTCTTTGACATGCTTTCAACAACTAGAAAGGTTCAAGTCAGCAAGGGAATGCTCAAGGCGTTTGCAAAAAGAAAGAGCGCAACCGCTGCAGATCCAGTTGTTATTAGCTCATTGTTCGATCTTGCCATTACCGTTCATGATTCTGTGAATGCTCTTTCCGAAGAGTTTGAGAAAGAGGAAGTTTGTGAGGCATTGGTTGGATTTGTTAATGGCATTGATTTTGGTATGGCTCTCGAGAAACAACTTAACTTTTTCACCGATTGTAGACGATCTTTTTCCATGTTTGACAGAATTAACGAAGCTCTAGTCATCAAAACTTTAAACATGATTGCAAAGACCTACAAGTTTGTTAAGGCTCAACACACATCCAAAACCAGCTCTTTTGTCAAAGCATGTGTGTCCTTCTGTCATATTACTATTCCATCGCTTTCAAACTTATTCAAGAGAACCAAACTTTTTGTTCTTAGTGGCCAATATGCTGTTATGAACAATTTACTTCCACAAGCAAATGCTCTCTTCAAGATTGCAATCGAAACAATCACCAACATTCCAAGAATTGAGACTCTTCCCGATAATACAGTTGTAGATAACACAGAAGAATTAGTCTCCATGATTTGTTGGATTTCAAGCTGCTTTGTCTCCGTACCAGGACATCCAGAACAAGGACCATTCTACCTCATGAGAGGTCTGTTAAATCTTATTCAAGAATATAATTGGGGTACTGGATCTGATGCAAAGATAAGACTTTTTATTTATACACTCTCTACTTTGAGCGCTCTTTCACAACAAACGCTTCCATATCGATACACTGGTGTCAGTAGCAATGACGAATTGTTTATGGAAGACGATGATTACAAAGAACAATTAATTGCAATTGGAAATACCATCATTGAAAAAGCTGTAGAAGAAATACTTGCTCTGGGCACAGATGAAGATTTCTCATCCAAGAAAAAACAAGCCCTTTGTGCTGCTGAACTGCTAAATAGCATTGTATTTCTATCTTCTCTGAACAACAAACTGTTAGACCTCATTGGAAAGTTATATACACTTGCAAAAGGTGATGATAAGGCATTCAAGATCTTTGCTCATGTGAAAAATGCTGTCAACACATTGGCCAACGCTGAGCGGACCCAAGTCATTGGCTATTCTTCCAAAGATCCCATCATGAAAAAGCAATTCAAACAAGATAAGCAGCAATTTGCGATTGTTTGCCAAGTTTTTGGTCAATAGAGTCTTGTTAACGATCTCTCATAAAAATTTCAGTATTCACCATTCTCTCACATTCTGAAACATCAAAAACGATCTGAGTTTTCCACTCTCCGCTGTGGTCCGGCTTCAACCAATGAGAGCATTGTGAGCGGATTGTAAACGCACAACAACTCCAATAGCACCTCTTTTGTCTCTCTGCCAACTGTCAAAATGCTTTACGCTCAAAAAAATGAAATCAATCATTTGCTTTGCTCTTTTATTGATCGCAGCTGTGTGCTTTGTCAGTGCTGACCAACATTGCCTCGACAAGCAATTCACTGCTTCCATCTTGTTGATGGATCCAAAGAAGGTATGTTTGGTTTCACCCAATTGAAATGATCCTGATGAATTTATATTGTGTGTTGTCCATAATCATCATCATATCGGTCGGTGTTCACACAACGTTGTGTATACTCACACAAATCACATATTCCATCCCACAACATCACTCTTTTTATCAACCAAATCATTCTTCACACTCTTTCGAACAATATGATACCATGGAATGAATTACAATATCAAACATTTCTATAAAACATCATCATTACTCACACACTCTCTCGTACGCACACACACGCACACGAATGATAGCACTATGATGACTTCCATAAAGTCTACTATGATGCTGCTCTCCAACAACAAAGAATTGACATTCACGAAATGGATCCTCAAGATAAGCACGTTCAAGTCTTCTTGAAGCACAACATTGGTAAAATGTATGTCTATGATGAATCCACTAGAACATGTACCTCTCATCCTCTCCAAGGTAAATTGCCAGCTTTCTGTCTTGCCAACAATGCTACCAAAGTTGATCAAATTACTATTGGTGGATCATTGAAGGCTGATGTGTGGGAAGAAAAGGTCTTTGGATGGAATACTCGTTTGATTTTGGCTGCCAATACTTATATTCCAATCAATATTTTGACAAAGGGAGGTCATTTGGGTAATGCCATCTTTGAAGAATGGGTTGATTTCACTAACTATGTTTCAAGCCCAGCAGTTTTCAACTTGCCAAGCCCATGTTTGAACTTGCAAGATAACAAGAGAGGATTCGATGAAGTCAATGGTAATTTGATTGAACAAATCAATAGACTCAACAGTCCTTTCACCAAGAATCTTTAAATGGTTCCGTAGTAAAGATTTTGTTGCTTCGAATCGTACGTGGAAATATTTCTGAACTTCTCTCCAGATTGTAGCAACTAAAAATGTGAAACAGAATAGAGACGACTTCAGCGGTTAACCCATATTTTTTCAAATCTCAACACAAAATTTGTCAATCGCTTCGTTCTTATTTTAAGTAAAAAATAACATCATGAGAACAATTCTCACGATACTTCCGAACAATAGTTTGATGAATAATTCACTGTATGGCTTGCTGAGAGAAGCCATGCAAACCAAAACCACGTCCACGGTGGACTTTTTTGAGAGAAAATATGAAATTCTTTCAAAGTTCAAAGAACAAGATCATGAAGGAATATTGGAACTATTTGAACAGGCACAAGAAGATTTACGAAGCGACCGAGAGATCGTTCTTCAAGCACTGGGAGCCAATATGCAATGCATCAAATATTGCCCGAAAAATATTTTGTCTGATCGAGAAATCATCAAGATGGCAATTCAAAGCGATGGAGAATATTTATCTTTGGTCGAAAATACAGAGCTTGCAAAAGATTATGAGCTAGTCTTTTTGGCTTGTTGTTGTTCAAATACATCAGCACTGTGTTATGCTGATGAAAGTTTGCGAAATGACAAGGATTTCATATTGAAAGTCATCCAAAATTGTTCTGGAAATGCCTATGTTAATCATCTTGGGGATGACTTGCTCAATGATAGAGAAGTAGCTCTCGCTGCTGTTTCTATGGATGGTAATACATTCAGAAGATTCTCTGACGATATTAGAAATGATAGAGAGATATTTCTGAAGGCCGTCAGAAATGCACCACAATGGTATGTACACATTTTGGTAGAAAGTTTCACATTATTTGAATACTGATTGACACAACTCTAGTATTGCTAATGCAGGAGATGACATACGGTATGACCGAAATATGGTGTTGAAAGCTGTGACACTGGGATGTGATTTGAGTAACCTCCCTTCACAGTTTGCCAATGACAGAGAAATTGCTACACTTTGTATTAAACAAAATGATTGGTCGTTTGTCAGTGTAGGTGAAGATTTGCAGAAGGATAGAACGTTTGTCATGGAAGCAATAAGATATGGCTGTTCATTATCATACATGAATAACGAATTTACACATGATAAGGAGATTGTATTGTTAGCCATCAATTATAACGGAGGCGAGAGTATTAGATATGCCTCTGATGAGTTAAAAAACGATCATGAGTGCGCAATGGCTGCCATACGAAGCCAAGGCTTTGCTTTTAGTTTTGTTGGTGACCAATTCAGATCTAATAAGGAACTTGTTTCTAATATTTTACAAGAAAATGGCTACTTATTTAAAGAACTTTCTGACGAGATGAAAGCTGATAAGGAATTGCTCTTTATTGTATTAAATGGATCAAATCCACATGAACTCATGTATGCAAGCCCGGAGCTTAAAGGTAACAGAGATGTAATTAAGGAAGCTGTAACAATTTACGGCCATTGCTTGCAACATGCTGCAACTGAACTGAAAAACGACTTTGAAATTGTAATGGAGGCTGTGAAACATGGAGCATCGCTTGAATATGCTAGCGCCGATTTGCGAGATAATTTTGAAATATGTCAAGAAGCTCTCTCTCACTCTTCAGAAAATTATAGACATGTTGGACCTTTGATGCAGAAAAATAGAGATTTAGCAATCCAAGCCATCGATATCTATGGATGCAACTACGCATATATTGATGATAGCTTAAAACAAGATGAAGAACTAGCTTGGAAGGCTGTGACTTCTTATGACGGTTATGGCTTGAACATTACTGATTATGACGAAAAATTCCAGCATGATAGGAATATCATGCTCGAGTTAATTAAGAAGCATCCTAGCCAATTCGAGTATTTATGGAAACCTTTTAAAAGCGACATTGAATTTATTACACATGCTGTACACCGTGATGGAAATACTCTGCAATACGTACCAATGGCATTTAAGAAAGATCGAGCACTCATCAAACAAGCAGTGAACGCTGGCCTCTATTATACTTACCTTCCATTAGAATTTAAACAAGACATGGAAATTTTGAAATTGTATGCCAAGAGAAGATCCTTGCATTTCTATCCATCCTTAAATGATGAGTTGAAAAGCAACCCTGAAATAATCAAAGCAGCACTCCACTCAGGTGTGCCTTTGTCATCCATTCCTCTAAAATTTAGAAAAGATAAGAATATTTGTTTGCAAGCATTACATTCTCAACCATCCAATTATCAATATTTACCACAAGAATATGCTTCAGATCGAGAATTTATTCTAAAAGCGGCCTGTGGTAATTCAATAATTCAATATGCAGTAGAATGGAATAACGATGAGGAAATTGTTATGGAGTGTGTTAAGAGAGGTGGCTATTCCCTTGTATATGCTTCAGATGCCCTCAAACAAAATCGCGAAATTATTATGGAGGCTTTGAGGAGAGATCCCTCTGCTTTACAAAAGCTTGATGATATGTTCAAGAGAGACAAACAACTTGTGTCAATAGCGACCTTGATCAGCCCCTATTATATCAGATATGCAGACTCATCTTTGAAAAGGGATAAAGAATTTATTCTTCAGTTGATAGAGCAAGGTGGTTTGTCCTTATATGAGCACGTCGATGAGGACTTTAAAAATGACAAAGGCATTCTCAGGAAAGTTCTTACACAATCCATACATGTTTCGGTATTCAAGCACTGAGTTGAAGCGAGACAAGGAGCTTACACTTCTTGCCGTGACTTTTGGTGGCTTCTCAGTATTGCCTTTTGTGAAAAGTGAATTCAGAGATGATCCAGAAGTTATTGAGCGAGCTCTTGTTGATAGCAGTGACAGCATGAAATATGCCAGCAATAGACTGAAACAAGATGAACAATTTGTGATGAGAGCCCTTCGAATTTCTCCATCCTGCATTGAACACGTTCATGATAGATTTAGAACAGATCTTAAGCTTGTTAATAAGTTGATTGAAAACAATTATCAATCTGGTATTGGTCTTTTGCAAATGCCATTACATATGAATCATGATCGAGAAATTGCCAAGATAGCCATTGAGGCGGACGCCCTCGATTATCAATGTACGCACTCTACACTAAGAAAGGATAAGGAGCTTGCCATGCTTGCTGTTACACAAGTTGGATCATTGCTTCGATATGCAGACCCAACTTTAAGGAAAGATCGAGAGATTGTTATGGCCGCTCTGAGAAACGACCCACTGGCTTTGGAGTATGCCTCGAATGAACTCCAAGACGATTATGAACTGGTAGATATGGCAATCAAACGACGTGCAGATGCCTTAGAGTATGCAAGTGAGAGACTTCGAAGTGACCGCGATCTTGTTTTGAAAGCATTCAAATACGGACCTGAATCAAACTACGAAGCATTTAGCCATGTCAGCGCTAGTTTGAAAAACGATAAGGAAATTGTGATTTATGCTGTGAAAAAACATGGTTTATCACTGCAATATGCATCTCCTTCATTGCAATGCGAAAGAGAGATTGTGTTGGCTGCTGTAAAACAGAATGGTGAGGCTTTAGAGTTTGCTTCTGAAGATTTACGAAAGGATCCTGAAATTATCAGAGAAGCAATACGGCAAAATGGAAAAGCACTGGATTATGTTAGTACAAAAGTTGACAAATCCTTGATCGTTCTTGCAGCTAAAACATATGATAACCTTTCGGAATCGATCGATCATGACATGCTAAACGATGAAGACGTCGCCTTAGAAATGCTACAATGCAATCCATATAAATTTAGAATAATGGGACAAAAAGTACGCTACCATAGAACCATTGCACTCACTGCTATCAAAATCCGTGGTGATTCCATTTACTACACATCCCCCGAGATGAAGCGTGATAAGGAATTCATTCTACATGCTGCTTTGAAGGACGAACATACTCTCTTATATTGTTGTGAAGAATACAAGAAGGACAGAGCGTTTGTTTTGGATTTAGTCAAACTGAATGGACCAGCTATACGATATCTTGATGCCTCCTTCAAGAAAGACCGAGAAATTGTACTAGCAGCAGTGTTACAGAATGCTCATTCCGTGCTATATGCTGATCCGGTCATGTTCAGTGATCGAGAAATTGTCTTAACTGCTGTTAAGAATGGATGTTCAGAAGTTTTCATTCAAGCTTCTGAAGAGTTACGGAAAGATAACGAAATTGTACTTCACGCCATCATGAAGCCCAAATTCATCTATTTTTCAAAACTGAATATTTTTCAAGATTGGGATCTCTTGAAATCCATTGTGCCATTACGTCCTGATGTATTGCGTTTCGCTCCTGATGAGGTACGACTTGACAGAGATTTTATACTTGGCGTGGCACAACACTCTGGAAGCGTGTTATTGTATGCAGACGAATCATTCAGAGACGATCGAGAAATGGTGTTGGCAGCTGTTCAAAACTATGGCATGGCGATCATGAGTGCAAGTTATAGACTTCGAAATGATCGAGAAATTGTCTCACAGGCCATTCAAAACAATGGAGAGGTACTGAGCTACATCAGTTGCCCTGAATTGAAATATGATAAGCAATTGATTTTGCAAGCCATTGATAACTGTGATCATCCTTATTTACGCCAATGCTTGGACCTTAAAGATAGAGAGATAATATTAGCACTCGTTAAAAAGAGTGGGTACTTATTCAGTCAGATACATGACATCTTTTGGGAGGATAAAGAAATTTTGACAGAAGCCATCAAAAATTGTCCATCCGTTCTTGCATATGATCACCATTTCAATTTAAGGGAGGATCGAGAATTCATGAAAGAAATGATAGAAAAAACCGAAGTAGCTCTTTTATATGCTTCTGACGCATTGAAGTCTGACAGAGAGTTTGTGTTGAATGCAGTTATGAAGAATGGAAATGCTCTCAATTATGCCGATGTTAAATTCATGCAAGATCGAGAAATTGTCAAAATGGCACTTCAAAACGGTTTGACTCCCATTCCATCTCATTTCAAGAATGACAGAGAATTGATCCTGACTGCAGTTAAGCACAATGGTGAGATATTAGCAAATATAACCAACCCATCACTATTGAAGGACCGTGAAATTGTTCTAGAAGCAGTCAAAAGCGAAGGTAAAGCTTTGCAATATGTGAGAGTAGAATTTGGAAAAGATGTAGAAATTGTGACGACTGCTGTCAAGCAAAATCCACAAGCCTTGTCTTATTCAATGTTGAATCTTTCGGATGACGATGAATTGATGAACGAACTTGTTGAAAAGAATGAATTTGCTCTATTACATGCCTCTTATCGACTTCAACATGAACGAGAGTATGTTTTGAAGGCTGTGAAAGCACACGGGCTTGCATTGCAATTTGCTCTCTTTGAATTTCGTAAAGACAAGGAAATTGTATTGGAAGCACTCAAACAAAATGTGGAGGCCAAAACCTTTGTACATTTGGACTTGCTGAATGATGAAGATGTGAAAAGAATAATTTTAGAGAAGAATAAGGAAAAGCTGAAAAACCACCAAATCAAAAAGTAGTACTTCATTCGTTACTTTTAATATAATACCAATTTCAGCGCTTATTTCAAACATCTAAGTAAGAACACAGAATTTTGGTACTTGTTAAATGGATCAACAACATTGCGCTTGGGTATTGAACGGCTACGGCCATATCACGATGAATGCACCTCATCCCGTCCGATTTGAGAAGTTAAGCATCGTCGAGCTGCATCAGTACTGAGGTTGGAGACAACTTGGGAACCTGCAGTGTTGTAGCCTTTTTTACCATCCTTACTTTGAACATTCACGATACAAGAAAAGCATCAGAATTTCTTCGATGCAACACTCCAAAGCCTTAACGCATTGTCGCCTCACGTGAAAAGTTTAATCATCTTACTTTGATCTTAAAAAAGAGAATTAATGTTTGTTGTAAATCAACAGAAAGATGGTTGGTAAAACGGATTATTTATTCTTCGCCGTGCACATACGCATGTCTAATAGTTGAATAAATAAGATTCACATTACCTTCTATCCTGTAATACAGCAAGAGTGAAACACAACTAGATGCTACAAACATATGCATCAGTCTCAAATAGGATGACACCATTAAGCGTTGCTGATTAAACATCCCATGGTAAACCGAGAGTGATCCTTTGGACTGAATTCATCTTATCGCAATGCAATAAGGCATCCCATGTTGAGTCATGAGGCATCCCACCAAATGGTGAGGGAGTTGTGGAATAATAATAATTGTTCCCTGTCAGTGGTAATGTGAAAATTCAAAAATTAGTCAACCACTTTTATTGATTACAACAAACCTCAGTAAAACTCCCTTTTACTACCGAATTCAGAGCTTTATGGATGGTTAAATTTGTGAAGGTTGTGATGAAGTAAACGATGTCTCACTCTCGTTCAAACGCATTGTTGAGCTCAACTGTTTCAATTCTGCATTTCTATAATAAGAAAGTTCGAGCATTTGATCTTTCGTTGCTTGTTGAGATGTCTGATTCTTTTTCTTTCTAGAATTAGTGTTCATTCTCACGACTTGATAGACATCTGGCCACAACATCCACTTCAATCCATGCAAAGCTAATTCAATCGAAAGTGGAGTCACAATACACAAGATATGAGTCAACCAAAAAGCTGGAGAAACAATACCAACGTTCCACACTCGGTACATATTTGTGTCGGTAATAACAAAACTTCTCGAAAGAGTATTTGCTTGAATGGCATTGAATCCATAGTACAAGATGAATGATATAGCCATTGCTAAATGATGTAAAATGGTAAAACTCTCCATTTCAAAGTAACATTTGAAATTCACCACACAATACACACAGGAACACACTAAAATAGATCTCAACCACAAGCCATCTTCCATTCCACCTGTGGCTAATCCAAAAGGATGTGAAGCGTACATGACAAAGAAGAATATAATAGCGCTGTGAAGAATTCCACTTCCAATCCATTTTGTAAAGGTATAAACATTGAAGATATTCTCAGTTTTCAAACTCGAGTAGAGTTTAGGTCCAATCTCTGGATCTTCTAAATGCTTTTCGTGAATATCTTTATCGAACAGTCCAAACACAAATGGGTTTAAAATAGTGAAAATTAAATTGTACCATGACAAGATACTACTGTCAACGAGGTTTGACCTGAGTACATGGTGTAAAAAGTAAAGTAGATTTGAATAAATGTGAGAGTAATATTCTTGTAGAAGGAGTATTGAATGTGTTTGGCTAGTTGGGTTGTAACAACAGAAAGTGTTAAAAAGAACAATATAAATGTTAATGAATGAACCAACGTACCAGATCGCTTGAAAGAGTATCTTCCATGAACTGTTAATAAACGTTTCAACATGTAAAATCTTGGAATAGAGTAATCAGAAGCAAGCTTTGCTTGAGTTCCTTCTTTACCCATAATGCCAATCCCTACTTTGGCTTTTAGGATCATTGGAACTTACACACAATTCGTTACATAATACAAAAAGGTCGACACGACTTGTACTTACCATCATTGGCACCATCTCCAATAGCTAAACCTGTTTTTCGAAGTCTTCTCATGGTAATCTCAACTAACTGCGCTTTTTGCTTTGGGGTCGCTCTACAACAAATCACAGTTTTACACTTCTTGATGAGTTCAACAAATAATTTCGTACTGGTTTCATGTTCCATACAGTGTGAAAATGCATGTCCATCGATAATTAATGCCACCGCTGAAGAAATATGATCCACCTTCTTGGATGTAATGTTCACTAATAATTCCTCAATTGCCTTATTGACACTTTCCTGAGATTTTTGAATATCTTCACCGTTGAGTGAAATAATCTGAGAATTCTCATCAATAAAGTTTGCCATAAAGGCTGCATTGAGAGCTGTCTCACGTTTATCTCCTGTTAGCATCCAGAGCTGTAATCCTGCATCGAGGAAGAATTTAATGGTTTCAGGAACTTGTGGTTGAAGCATATCTTCAATAGCAGTGGCACCAACAATGTTCAAATTCTGTTCCATTTCTTTCTCGAGTGTTTCTAATGCCAATTCAGTATCATGATTCACACTGGTCACTGATTTGACAGAATTGTATCGAAGTACCCAATCTTGAACGTGTTTGGAATCCACAAATTTGAAAGCCAACAATAAAGTTCTAAGCCCTTGTTTTGCAAAGTTGAGAATGTGTTCATCGAGTTTTGTTTTGTGTTGTTCAGAATTCAATGCCTCAATACATGGGAAGAGAAAACTGTCTGCTCCCTTTGTGAAACATACAAGAACTTTTTCACATTCTCCTCCATTCAAAGTAGTTGAAGAGCTTGACGATTGGTTTGTCGCCTTTGACATCTTGTGGTACATTTTTCGATAGACTGGAAAATCAGTGAGAAACTCTTCAGAAATTTCAAACACGACACTCATTCGTTTTCTCTCTGGTGTGAATGGAATTTCACTCACTCTCTCAAAAGTGTAATCCTTTCCAAGAAGGGACACAATGGTGGTCTTGTCTGAACAAAATTTGACTTGAAATCCATTATTAAAAGCGCCTTGAACGAGTGCAATTTCATCCACACTCGCTCCCTCATAAGTTGGAACGCTTGCTTTCTCTTCCTTTGAAGTAGAAAGATCTCTTGGACTCACATCATGACATAATGCGAGCAACAAGAGAGTATTCAATGATGAAAAGAGAAGCTCTTCTTCGCACGTAAGGACATCTACACTGTCTAGAGACTTGTCTTTCAATTCCTGGTACATTCTTGCCAACTCATTTCCAAGAGCTCCTTTTTGTGTAATGTCATCATGAATCCAAGAACTACCCACACAACACTTGTTGAAAATCATGGAATTTTCTGTCAGGGTTCCTGTCTTGTCAGAAAAGATGATATCTATTTTGGCTAAATCTGCATTCAAATCGCTGGAGAGAGCAGTGGATCTTACTAAAATGTTTCTCTCTGGATTATGAGGATCTGCTCCAAAGACTGCCAATTTGTTATCTCGAGTAATGAACCAAGCTTGAATCATTTTCACAAATTCAAATGTAACAAATAAGGAAATGGGGATCAATAAGTTGAATAGAATGAAAAACGTGAGAAAGGAAAGGACCACACTGGTAGCATCATTGACCCTTAATTTAGGAACACCAGTATATTTGGATATTCTAGCCAATGTGAATTCGTGATATGAGGACAAGCCTGCAAACAGTAAACACAATGCAACCAAAATCACAGCCACCATTGCAATGAAAATGTTCAACATGTAATTCACAGAACTGAATTTCACTCGTCCCTTATTCATATTTTTCATAATTTTGGTATCCTTTCCAGTGTAAATGACAATTCCCATGGCGTATTCAGTCGATTTGAGAATGGATCCTTTCAACAGTAAATTCAGATGAGAGAGTGGAATGCCATGAGCATGACCCTCCAGTGAGAGTGATCCTTTAAATTTGTGAATATCCTGATTTGGTAATTCACAATTAATTTTACCTCTCGTTAACGCTAACTTGTCAAGAGAATTGTACGAGATGGGAATGTTTGGTGCATAACGTGTTTTAAGGTTGGTTTCTCCATCCAAATTTGCCGTCTCAATCTTACAACTCGCATCTTCAGCACTGGATGCCATGAGAATCAAATCTGCAGGAAAGGATTGATCCTGTTCGACCTTAACAACATCTCCAACATGAAGTTCACAAGCTTTTACCTTAACCAAAGAACCATTTCTCAAGACCTGAGTGGGCATGTGATTCACTTTTCGATCATTCAAATATCTAAAGAAATCCTCACCTAACCATATGCGTGGGTGGTATTCAAAATTTGTGTGGTGAGGATCATTTAAAAACCATATATGTCTTGGTGTTTGCGTTTAGAAAATCATTAAATACTTACCTCCTTCTCTAATCATGTTGACAATCATGATGAGAAACACTTGCAAAGTTGCAATGGGAGTGGTTGGACTCACTCCAGGAATGAATGCAAATATCAACACCAATATGAAATACAAGTTACTAATTTTCTTAAATTGATGGAATAAATTGAGAAAGATGAAATTCCACCATGTGTACTAGATGTCAAAAAAAAAATAGTGAGAGTATATATATTCTCAAGTGGTAATCTAGATGATGATGTGCTTACCTTTGTAGTTTTAATGTAATTACTTTGGAACTTTCTCATTTGAAAGCCGAAGAGACCTTTCTTTGTAATGGTTTTGTTATATTCCCAATCGTTGATAGCGAGTTCATAACTGGTGTCATGAATGCTTCTCGTTCTTGCACGGAACGTCATGTCGTTGGGGAAAAGTTTGTGAACGCGTTTTTTGTTGTTTTAAAATTCAAATCTACCTTCATTCATATTTCATCCAAATCGCATCTCATAGTTGCAATAGAGGTCAAGTAGGATCACTTCTCAGCCTACAAAGTATTTGACTTCAAATCAGATCAGTGTAAATTACTGATTGGTACCAAGATGGAAATTGAAAACGTTTCTTTTTAGCGAACTGGAATTGATCAAGAGCGAATGGTTTTCGAATCTCCAAAAAAATGTTTCAATCCGTTGCTTCATGGTTTCGCAAGAGTATCTTGCTTTTCATATTATGGCAATTCCAAGTGCCAAGAGATGCCTTCCGTTTTGCTTGGAAACGTTATGGAAATGCTCCTGCATTGTCTTCACCAACTGTTTCCTTTTCATTTGAAGAGTTAAAACAAAGAACCTTGATGATTGCAACCATACTCACCAAGAAAGGACTCAAACAAGGAGACAAGTTATTCGTTTGTCTTCCAAAGGGAGAAGAATATCTACAAGGTTATTTGGCAACTATGGAAACTGGAATCATTTTGGTGTCGGTTCCAAAGACTGCAGATTCTGAATATTTAAAGAAAATGGTTGGAATTGTCACACCCAATGTATTACTCTATGATCACGAACAATGTGAACATGTAGCAACTGCTCTTAAAGAATTAGTACCTCAAGTAGAATCCATACGTTTTGATGAATTGGAGAATATTTTCACTCAAGAATTGAAATTGTCAACAACATGTCTCGAATTTTGTACCAATACTATTGAACCCACTGATTTGGCAAGTATTGGATTTACAAGTGGAACTACAGGTCAACCAAAAGCACTCACTGCAACTCATGGCATCTTTTTAACTAGTTTAACTCTGACTGTGAAAAACGTCGAATTAGGGCCAAGACTTTCTCAAGAAGTCTCACTCGTAGGAATTCCAATTCAAGGAGCTGGTAGTGGAATGATCATGCCAACGCTCTTGAGTGGTGCCACTCTTCTCATTCCCAAAGAATTCACAGCTGATGAATTTTTAAGACTCATTCCACTTCATCAAGCGACTAGAATTTTCACAACACCAAGTCTATTGATTGATTTGTTGGATCATCCCAAATTAAAAGAAACAGATTTGACCAGTTTGAGAAACATCATCTACGGTACTGAATTAATGCCAACACCCAAATTAGAAGAAGCTCTCAAACATTTTGGACCCATTCTTCAACAAGGATATGGAAGTGCTGAAGTGTTGCCTCCAGTATCCATGCTTTCCACGAAACATCACGTGTTGGAAGATGGAATAACCATTGCACCTCGAAATGTCTTGTCATCGGTTGGAAGAGTGGTCCCTCAAGTACAAGTTCGTATTGCATCGGATGAGAACGATGAACCATTACCTCAAGGCTCTATTGGTAACATTCTCATACAATCTCCAACACAATTTAAAGGCTATTTGAATAATCCAGAATTAAGCGAAAAAACATTAAGGGGTGGATGGCTTCATATTGGAGATGTCGGTTATTTGGATGAAGAAGGTTTACTTCATGTGTTGGGTCGTAAACCAGACATGATTCAAAAATCCATTTCCAATTCCGATACGAAACATATCATCTATCCGAGACGAGTCGAAGAGGTTCTTCATGACCATCCTGCCGTGAAGGAAACGACCTATGTTCAAGTGAGTAGTGATCGGGCAGTGATGGCTGTCTCATTAAGGAATGCTTTTAAACATCGATTGAAGGAAGACTCTAACGAATTGATACAAGAATTGAAAACTTTCCTTTCTTCAAAAGTTTCTCCCGAAGATATGCCAGATGAGTTTGCACTCATGAATGAATTGCCAAGAAGTGTATTGGCCAAAGTATTAAGACGTGAAGTAAGGCAATACTTTGAACAACAACAATATCAATAACTGAGATCACTCCTTGAAACGATATGTAAATATAACAATATGCTCATGAAATACATAAACCCTTACTATTCATTTCAATATTCGTGATGCATGACAATGCAAATCAAGAATCCATAAACAAGAGCAAGAATGAATAACATTTCAAAAGAAACACCTCTCGAATTCAAAGGATTGACTCCACTAATTTCAGCAGTTCGGTTATTTCTACCACCAGGTTGAGGTTGTACTGTGGAAGAATTGGTTTTTGGATTGGTAGTGCTTGCAATGGGCTTTGGGGAGGGTTTAGGAGAGATCTTGGGTGATGGTTGTGGAGGAGTTCCAGCAATGTATGGACTTTGACCGATATAATTTCCAGCAGGAAAATAATCACACACCACTGTTGGGATATTTTGTTACCATCAATATTCTTGAAGCATGTACTTACCAATAGTGGCACCATTAAAATTTGGATAATTGGGAACCGTAGCACAAGTTTTCCTTGCACATCCAACTTTAACACTATTGGCCCAAATCAATTGAGTGTAGTGTCCACATACTTTACCCTAAATTTGTTGTTGTTGATCATGGTTATCATGTTTTAAATGATGTTATTCAATTCATATGAACCCTCAATTCATAAACCTACCGATTGACAAGTTGAAGGATAGGTATAAAATGCTTTCTCGCTGGCCCATGAGTCGACACTGGCATTGCCAATGTTAGTAGATGATCCAGTGGACATGTATATATTCTCTCCCAACGCTCCTCCCGAATAAATTGTCTTTAAATTTGGATTGTGTGAAAATTGACAATTATTAACATAATTCGCAGCTATCTGAGCCAATTGGTCATCCCAACTCATTATTTTCATATTGGCTGCCGATGGTGAAAGAGAGGGACTAAATCTCACTAAATTGTGTCGTTCCACAATTTTAGTTTTATCAGCAGCTGTGAAAGCGTTCAAAGTTTGAGCAGACACATGTGTAACATAAAGAGCAACGAGCAAGAGAAGGAGAGCACAACGGATGTGGTTGGTGGTCATGGCGAAGAGTGATGGTTGTGAGCGTTGTTGGTGTCGCAGTGATGGTTTGAGTGGTTTCGACATTTTTATGAGAGAGTGTAATTTGTTGAGTGATGGCTAACGTGATTTCAAGAACGTGGTCTCAAATCGGGCAATGAAAGCAAAAATGTTGATTTGCGACATCCCATCTCACACAATTTATCTGCACGCGTGTGAGCTCACAAAAAATTACAATTTTTTCATTTTGTCCTGCTATTGCACAGAGGATAAGAAACCAATGAAATTACAACACCCTAGTCTGAGCCTCTAACGTTAGACCTTCATCACAATTTCAAATTAAAAAAATGTTGAACACAGTGTCGTCGGGACCAACAACTCTCGAGAACACGTTCAATTCTGTACATTCCCGATTTTTAAAATTTGATACCAGCGTCGGATCATTCATCATTGAGCTCTACACTTCACATGCTCCGATCACTTGCCAACATTTTCAACAGCTTGCTCTCGATGGATATTATAATGATACTCTCATTCATACGATACAACCTAATCATGTAGTCATCGGAGGAGATCCAACCAACACAGCGAAAGGTGGCACTCCTTTTGATGGATATTTAAATGAACTTGCTACAAGTAGACTCAAACATACAGGAGCAGGAATAATCGGAATGTGTGAAAATTCACAATTTTATATTACGCTAGCACCAACTCCTTGGAATGATGGTAAATATGGTGTATTTGGTCGTGTTAAAAAAGGAATGAACGTAATTAAAGCAATCAGTAAGATTCCAACTGGCAACAAGCAAAATACGATTATGGGAGGAAACGTGGAAGAAGAAGGTACAACACCTTTGGAAGACATTACGATTCACAGTATTGTGGAAGTGAGTGAAGATGAAATTAAGTAATTCAATTTGAATTTGGAGCTTAATCTTGAATTCCAAAACAACTTCATTTTACAAATAAATAATTTGTTTAATTTTACATGTTCGATTATCTCTTATAGGTTTGAGCAGCGTTTGTTAAAATTTGATAACAATTGTCACAAACTCTGACTGGTTCATCAAAACCAAAACGAAGTAGTGTGATTCTCTTTGTAGTACAATTTCCACAGAAAATGCCTCCACAGTATCTGCAGTGGTGTCTTCTTTTAAGGAAGGTGAATTTGGCTTTGCAACTTTCATTCATGCAATTTGTAGCATCTTTATCTGGAACCCATTGGTGAGCACAAACAGCTGCACTTTGAGAACCTCCTGCACCAAGTGTACGAACACTCTTATCGTCGAAAAATGTGATTCTAACAGGAACTCGTTGATCACCTTCACTGTTGATTCCAAGTCTACCATAGGTACCAGCACCCCAAGCATACACTGATCCATCCTCCATCAAAGTCATTGCATGGTTCACACCACAAACAAGTTGCTTGGCCTTAAGTTTGCCAAACTTGACTCTCATAGGGCTCAAAGCATGAGTATTTGAATTATTTCCAATTTGTCCATAAATACCATTACCCCACATATATACAGCTCCATCTCCTTCTGTTATACAACCACTGTGAGCACTACCAGCAGCAATTTGTTTTACAGGCATGTTTCTAAAGGTCTCAACAAATGCTGGTAATAAATACTCGTCAGTATTATTGTGACCACATTGTCCATAGGTATTGTTTCCCCAAGTGAAAAGATATCCCTCTTCAGTAAGGGCCATGGTGTGCCAGAGACCACAAGCAACATCTACAATCTTATAGTCATCCAAAACTCCTTTAACTCTAGTTGGAGTTGCTCTATTACTTTTATCTCCAAATCCAAGTTGACCATCTTCTCCTCTTCCAAAAGTTAATAATTGTCCATCGTTGGAAACAATGGCTGAATGCCAATGACCGCAAGCTATCGTAGTAACTTTGAAGCCATTGGTACAAATAGGTAGAGGTGTTGGTGTTGAAGTAAAACCGTCCACTTTTTCAAGACCACATTGGCCATATTGGTAGTCACCAAAAGCAAACACGGTGCCAGTATCATCAAGGCATAATGTATGTAAATTACCCATGCTGACATATTTGATGTTCCTTCCTTGTAATGCTTTAACATAGGTGGGCTTAATTCTATCGTTGGTATCACCATGACCCAATCTTCCTTTCTCACCTTTTCCCCACGTGAATAACTCACCAGTAAACATGACACCAGCTCCTGCAGAGTTTTCACATGCAACCAAAGATACATCCAAATACAAAAAGTCTTTCATAACAAGAGGTTCTTTCTTATCTTCTTGATTTCCATGACCAAGACCACCACAAGCTCCTTGACCCCATGTATAGCCATCTCCAATTCGTTCGAATTGTTCTTTGAATTTTTGTTTTTCATTTTCCATGTCATGTACAAGGGCAGGTGGTGCAAATTTTGGTTCGTTAGAAGTAGTGGGTGGAGCAACTCGTTTCTTGTTCAGAATGTCTTCCATGTGTGAGAGTAAGTAAGTTACACCCTGAACCCAGATATGATATTCTTGTTTATCTTTGCATACGATATCTAAAGTTCTATCTCTGTAGAGAAGTGAGAATGAAAGACCTTCAAGATCAGGATTCTTATACTTTTGGAAAATAGCCGTGTTTTGTCCATAACAAATCTTCTTCACATCTGTTAATGAAACAATAGACTCGTGAGATTGTTTGTTTGGAGATCCCCACATTAATTCTGTTCCGTCACTACTGAGGACGAATCTTCTAAAGTGAGGTTTGGCATTTCTACAATATTTGAGCATTGTAGATCCTTCTTTCATTCGTCGAACACATTCCTCAGGAGGAATTGAAATTTCATCATTATCGCTCATGGCAAGAGCAAACGTTGTTGAAGAGTCGTCAGCAATGGTGTGTTCGTCCACGTTAAGTGTCTTGTTTCGCTTTGAATTTTTACATTCCTTGATAAGATTGTGTAAGGTAATAGCCCAGTTGTCTTTTTCAGATTTGGAGGCTGCTTTCAAAATGATTGCTTTGCTTGGAGATTGGACTTTGAAGATTAAATCATCAATCTGATCGTCTTGGTTAACATAATTAAATATAACCAAGTCATTGAGGGGAAATTGAACTTTGAGTGTAAATTTTCCTCCTTTTTGAGAGAATAGTACTATATCATTAAATAAATGAATATAGGTTTCTCTTGTTTTTGTGAAATCAGAGGAAATAATTTCTTGCAGTGGTCCTTCCTTCAAAAATCTTCTGTGAGGTTCTACAAGGTTAATGTCACCATAGAATTGTGATTGAATCTTAATAATGTCATTTGTAGCTTCAATGATTTTCATTGTGTTGTTAAGGTGATCAGCAACTTCACAAATCTTATCAAGAGCATTTTTTAATCCTTTGTGGTCAGGATGATCAGGTCCAGAGTGTTTGATCAAATCTTGTAAAAGAAGTCTATATCTTGGAATACGTTGGATAGGCAAGATAAGATAACTTTGAAGACCCAATTTGGATGTTCTACTGTCCTTGTCCATCTTTACCACCACTTCTTTGAAATCTTCTCGTTTTTTGCATTCTTTCAATACTTCGTTTGCCTTATCAAAGTTGTTACAATATCGAGAGTATGTTTTAAAGAATGGAGCAATGGTAAGGAAAATGTCACTAATCTGAACGTTGTGTTCATATGTTTTAAGTCTCTCCTCCAAGTCGTTCAAAAAGGTTGTGTTGACATTCAAAATAACATCAATGTCAGAAAAAATAGCTTGAACCTCTTCTTTGGTGATAATAGGTTTTTCTTTGGCAGCCATTGCTTTGAATGGTTTTAAGTACACTTCTTGAAGAATGTTGAGAGATTCCACATAACTCTTCTCTGTAGAAAGAATTTCTTTGGCACAATTTTCTCGATTCACTCTGGCTTTTTGAATCTTTTTATACGTTTTACGAGCCTCCCATCTTCGGATATATTTTTGTAAAACTATCGCTGCATCCATTTGCTGTTTGGTAGGATGTTTGTAAATACCAACAAATTGCTGAGTTTCGGAATCTAAATCAAGAGAGCTGATACTCATGCTTGTTCTGCTGACTGTGTGAGCGTGTACACCAGCCGTACCAGTAGTTACGCTCATAACAGCCTCAACTTCTGCTGGAATATAAGGAATAAACTTGCCTTGTGGTCCCTTGTCACCAGGTAGTGCAGACAATCCAGATGCGTAAACCATTCCGCTGGTTCCTGCTCTCATTGAGATTCTTGATGCTGATGCAGAGTCAGAGTACGAAATGGATGAGTTGGGATCTAAATTTGTTACAAGGTTACCGCTTGACAAATTATTACCAGAAAGATTATTGCTGGAACTATCAGAAAGAGGTGATCCTGTCGTTCCAATAATGTTAACACGAGGATTGCTTCCAAAGTCAACAGATGCTTGAGCACGTCTTGGTTGAGGAAGATTTGGAGGTAATTTTGGATTTGGTTTAGGTCTAAATTGAGCTGAGCTAGAGCCAGTGCTTGCAATAGTACCTCCTCCGTTGTTTCTAAATCTATTTGGAACAGCAGGTTTGTTTTTTGGTAATTGATGAAGGTCAGTAGATTGTACTCTTTGTTGTGATGGTGTTGTTGTGTTTTGTTGTTGTTGTTGTTGTTGTTGATTATTATCAATGGATTCTTCTTCTTCACCACTTCCTCCATTCATAGCTCCATTTGTGATATCTTCATCTTCGGTAGAGGATGTAGAATCATATTGATCGTTTTGCTCAGATTTTCCATTCTGTGGAGGTGATGACTCTATTGATGGAAGATTATGATGTTGTTGTGGAGTCATGATCGTTGCTGATCGGGGAGTAGTGTTCGTTGGAGGATTATTATTTGTGTTTCTTGTGAGTCCAATATTGAGAGAGCTCCTATCGGTTGGTGTTGGTGGAAGTTGTTTTCCTATAACATAATGATTATCCATTATTGATGATAAATTATTAATAAAAGAGGGTAAAGGCTCTGATAATTCCGATTGTGATAAGGACGTACCGTTTGAATGATGAGATGAAGTTGGAGTTTTAGCCGATGATGTAGTTTGGTGACTAATGTTCGTTGCAACAACAGTTGGGGTAGAAGGAGTGCTGTGGCCTACGGAAGGAGGAACATTCAATCCACCACCACCACCACCGACACCACTGCTACTGCTACTACTATTCGTTTGTGGTGGCTGTTGAGGTGAATGAAGCTGCTGTTGATCCTTGTCTTTGTGATGAAGAGGTGGAGGCTGAGTCGAAATTAGACTGCGGCTCTCAAAGGCAGCGATTTTCTCCCTGAGATTTGACATTTTTTAAATGATGAAAGTTGAGAATAATCGATACTGGTTGACACGACAGAATCAGTAAAGCCAATTATTATGTGTTACCACAGAGTACAGAGTTCAAAGAAGACCGGTCCAAGCTGAACAACAGGCGTTATCAATTCCTTTTCGAAGAGGGATCAATGGAAAGATTTTTTTAATAGAATTTTATCAGGTTGAAATTGAGGGTCGGTGTCTAAGAACGGATGAAATTGTCGATACATTTTCACATGTACAGACGAAGAAATACAAGAAGGAATTATCAACAATGTGAACCCAATATATTACAGTTTGATTCTCACTCAAATGCTGTCGTCATAACCAACTTCACACAGCAAAGATTTTTTTCAAACACAAAAAATGTTCGAAAAGAGTCTTCAGGACATGGTGAAAGGCATTCGTGCCAACAAGAACAATGAAGACGCCTACATTCGTTCATGTATTGCTGAGATAAAGGAAGAACTCAGATCGAATGATATCAAGAAGAAAGCTGTCGGTGTTCAGAAAGTAACTTATGTAAGTATTGCTATGACAATAACCGTTTCATCAAACAATTATCAAATCTCCTTTAATTATCATCACCCGCAAACCAATCATCAAACAATTATTCATCATCAAATCTTTGTATCAAAAACTTGACGATTATCAATAGCTTCACATGTTAGGATATGATATGAATTGGGCTGCTTTTCATATTTTGGAAGTGATGAGTAGTCCTATCTTTACATATAAGAGAATTGGTTATTTGGCTGCTTCTCTCGGCTTCACTCCTCAGACGGATGTTATTCTCTTGACTCATCAATTGTTTAGAAAAGAGTTGAAGAGTTTGAATCAATATGACACAGGATTGGCTGTTTCCGCAATTGCTAACATTGCCACTCCAGATCTAGCAAAGGACTTGGCTTCCGAAATTCTTGCTCTTCTCAACTCTTCAAGACAATACATCAGAAAGAAGGCTGTTTTGTGCATGTACAAAATTTTCATTCAATATCCTGACGCTTTGAGACCATCATTCCCCAGACTCAAGGAAAAACTTAGTGATTCTCATCCTTGTAAGTAGTACTAAGAATCAATTTGATGATCGTGATGTACAAATCTAATGGGCTTGGTTAGCTGTCGTATCTGCTGCTGTCAATGTTATTTGTGAGTTGGCCAGAAGAAATCCACACAATTATCTCGGAATGGCCCCAATCTTTTACAAGTTGTTGACAAATGTAAATAACAATTGGACACTGATCAAAATCGTTAAATTGATGGGCGCTTTGGCACCTCATGAGCCTAGATTGGCAAAAAAGCTCGTTGAACCAATTGCCAATATGATCAGTACCACACCAGCTAAGAGCTTGCTCTATGAATGTTTAGTGACTGTTACTGTCGGAATGAAAGAGCATATGACTGTTGTCAAATTAGCTGTGGACAAATTGAAACAATTTGTTGAAGACAAGGATCAAAATCTTAAATATTTGGGCCTTGCTGGTTTGAACAACTTGTTGTCCAAATATCCAAAGGTCATTTCTGATATGAAAGACACAATTATGGAGTGTCTTGAAGATCAGGATATCACCATCCGATTCCGAGCATTGGATTTACTTTGTGGTGTTGTTAATCAAAAGAACATCAAGGGTATAATGTCCAGATTGATGAAACAATTAGAAAAGGCTGAAGGGGATTATAGAGATTTCCTCATTGAAAGAATCATTACCTCTTGTTCAAAGGATAACTACAGCAGTATTGCAAACTTCAAATGGTATTTGGACATTTTGATCCACTTGACAAATGTTAAGTCTGCCCAACATGGTAAATTGATTGCTCAACATATCATGGATGTCTTGATTAGAGTTAAGAGCTTGAGACAACATGGAGTTAATGAGATGATCAATCTGTTGACTTCTCCACATCTACTTACTGAAAGTTCTGAGACTTCAAGTGTTTTCGATGTATTGTATGCTGCCTCTTGGACAATTGGTGAATTCATTACACAGGCAGATGTTGATTACAAAGACGTTTTAGAAAAACTTCTCCAACCACAAACTGCATCATTACCAGATAGAATCAAAGCATGTTATGTTCAAGCAATTACCAAGATTTATGCTGCAGCTGCTGCTAAGGGCCAAACAAAATCTACTGAACAACAAGTTCAAGACCTTCTTGGCTTTGATAGCTCCACGTTAGAATCTCAACATCAAGAAGGAGAAAACGAGCAATTGGAAAATCTTCCAAAGCAAAACAACACTAAAGTTGATTCCGAATTGCTCTCTCAATTACGTACCATCATTAGAGATGGTTTCAATAAGTATTTTACCTCACCTGACGTTGAAATTCAAGAAAGATGTTCAACTTGTTTGGCTTTATTGGATATTCATGAGCAATTGACAAAGGAAGGTACAGATGTTGGACCTGAAATTGAATCAATTTTCGAAGACCCTTTGAATCCTGTGCTTCCTGGCTCACAAGAGAAAGTTCCAATCCCAGAAGGATTAGATTTAGATAACTGGATTGGCAGATCATGGGAGCTTCTTGTGGATGAATCAGTTTTTAACCAAGTACCTGGCCTTCCATCATCTGAGTACACTTCTTCAAATCCATTCGAGTCTGAAAATGTTCATGAAGGTCACGAAATCAGCGATCCAAACGCTCCAATTAGTAATTATCAACAATACAAGGAGGTATTCACTATTAAGTCTTCCAAGAAGAAGGTTCAACCAACTACTCCTGAGGCAGTTCCAAAGAAGAAGACTGTGAAGAAGACAGTTAAAAAGAAGGTTAAAAAACCTCAAGAAGAAGAAGATGAAGAACCAATGCAAGTTAGCACAGAGTTTGAACAGGTTGAAGGATATATCCCAACTAAAGCCACCAAAATTGTTGAGGTTGAGGATGCTTTAAGTAAGATTGATCTTACTCAGCCAATTGGTGCTGATGAACAATTACCTACTATTAAGGCCTATCCAATTGGTAGCTCTCCAATTATCCCAAAGAAGAAGGAAGAACCAGCAAAGAAAAAGGTTGTTAAAGAAGCAAAGGCTGAGACTACTAAAACCAAGAAAAAGGCCACTACCAAAGAAGCTGCAACTTCCTCCACAAAGAAAAAAACCAAGACTGTGAAACAGAGTTCTGGTAAACAACTTTTGGATTTGTTAGACGAACCAACTCAACCTGCTGAAGAAAAGAAGGCTACAAAGAAGAAGGCAACAACAACAAAGAAAGCACCTGAAAAGAAGACATCAACTGGAAAGAAGGGATTGAAGCTTTTATGTCGTGATGATCACCTCAAAGTTTACTACAACACCAAAGCTTTCCCTCTTGACGCAAACAGTTTATCTATTCCTATTTCACTTGAAAATATCTCTGATGAAGATGTCAATGCTATTGCGTACAACATAGACAGCACCATGAATCTCAAGTTTGTTAGACCCGGTATTCAACAAACAGGAGCTGTTAGATGTGGATTTTCTCTCTCTCCAGAATCTACTAATACTTTGAACCCATCATTCACTTGTCAATCATTTGTAAGGCAACAGCAAATTACTGGTTATATTGAATACGTTCTTGGAACTGAAGATAAGCACAGATTGGATTTCACTATGAAGATTCCTTCATCAATGTTCTTTATTCAAAAACGAATTGCAGTTGATGAATTTGCAAACTTGATGAAGACCAATCAGTTACCATATCTTTCATCAACCAATTGTACCCTCAATGAAAAGATTGGTGATGTAAATACAGCAGCTAAAGAGATTGCAAGACAACTCCGCTTGACAGTTGTAGACTCTGTTCCTGATCAAGTTTATCAAATGTATGGTTGTTCTTGCCAAGGACATCATTTGGCTGTCCTTGTTAAAGCTAAATCGGCAACAACAGTATCTGTCGAACTCAAAACTACAGACGACACATTGAGCACTTCGCTCATCCAAGAGGTTGCTTTGTTGTTCAAGGAAAAGTAAATATTCTGCAATAATTTTACTTTCAAAATGTCCATTCCTAAACGAAGCAGCACATCGTCTTTTAGGGATACCACATCTCCCTTTTGTGCGTGCCGATTGATGATGATAGAGCCATTCGTGAATCAAGCAAACAGTTAAAAAATATTGAAATCACCAGTTGTGTCGCTACCAGCCGTACGGGGTTAGTGTTATGGCATAGTATTGAGGAAAGGCTCCTCTTTTAGTTTTGATCGCTCGTCATTACTCCATCTGTTCAACAACCACATCCAACATCCATCTGCTCAACAACCATTGCTAGGCTTACCCAACAATCTATACACCACCCAACACAACAATGAGCAGGAGCGCAAGTAGTTTTATTCGTAAAGAGCTCGGCCATAACCAATCGGGCTCTACTCTTCAAAGTGTTGATTCCAACTATGAAAGAGTTTCATCACCAATTTTACAGTATGATGATGGAGGAGCGAGGAAATTTCAGCGACCTCAATCAACCAGTGGTATTAGGAACCGCTCTAGAATTGAGGCTCCACTACCCCCGCCATCTATGGAGGAGTTACGAGCAGCCTCTCCTATTGCAAATAGATCTTCATCATCCCATCTTGCTCATAGATCGTCTTCACCCATTCAATACCGAGCACCATCACCATTAAACAGAAATGACTCCTCAAAACAAACAAGAGATAACTTCAATGAATCAACAAATTCAACAAGCAACAGAGTAGAAAGGTATCAAGCACCAAAAAGGCCTTCTAGCGTTGCAGCTAGCAGTAGAAGCTCATCACCCAATACAATAGACAAGAAACTGAATCCGATCAGCAACAGAATTGATTTTGACAGCCCACAAGCAATAAGGGAATATTCTCATACTTCCTTTGATGCTCCAAGATACCCGAAGAGGCCTTCCTCGGTGGCGGGATACTCAAAGAAGAATTCGTCTGGCACCAGCCAGGCAAACGAGTCAGAAAATTTCCATAACACTACCTATAACACTCATTATGTTGTCAACACCAATCCAAATCGATCTACATCACCAACAAATTTCTCTAATTTTTCTTCTAACAGCAACAAGAGCTCTATTAATCGAGAGTTGATCAATAGTTACTTTGCCAAACATAATTCATCGAACCAAAGCCACGCTGAAAACGAGAAACATGTACCCGTTCATTTAAGAAATGTAGACTTTACCCAAACAAACGATGTGTTAGAGGTTGTGAAAAACAAAATTCATAGCCTTTCCCCAAATTTATCAGAAGCATTCAGGAGAATTAAACAAGCAACTGGATACACTGGTAACAAGGTTCGTGCAGAAGATTTTAAACGAGCCCTTGTAAAGGATTTTCACTTGCTGGACGACATTTCAGAGGAAACTCCAAATTTTAAAGCAGTTAAACACTTTCAAACTGAGCAAATCAAAAAGCTAGACGAATTCATCAAAATGGCAGACCCTAAAGGTGAGGGGTCGTTCGGATATTCTGACTTTATTCGTGCAATGGAAGAGCTAGACAGAAAATTGGGCACCAACTCTACAACTGCTCAACGAGAGTCCCGATACTGTGGCTCAATGACGGACGACGCATTGAAAAGAAGAAGAGAAAAAACTGAGCTTTATATTGAGAAAATGATGGATCCTAAAAAAGACAGGGCACCGTATGGTGTAGCTGACGACCTTGTTAAAAACACGGATACCTCCAAATCAGTGTATTTTACTAGAATGGAATCATTACGGAACACCTTTGGCGTTGAAAATGATAAAATTCCAATACCTTTATTCAGGGATGCCTTAAAACGATTTGACAGATATATTTTGGATGTGGATGTGGATCAAATACTGGAAAACATGGGAGCTAAAAAGAAAGGATATATTTCCCTAAATGAGTTTATGAATCACTACGGTTTCGAGACAATTAAAAGCAAGTCGTTTAGGAGCTCTTACGAGAACGTTAAAGGGATCCAATGGCCCCAAACCTTGGAGTACAATCCAACAAAAGAAGAGATCATGAACAGTATGAGAGAAAAGAAAAACAACAAGAAAGTTAGAGGAAGGATAAACAATACTAGGACGAACATTTTAAGAGGTGAGGAAATACGAAGAAACACTCCTTCTTCGTTGTCTGGTAGAATCTCAGTTTCAAGTGACAGGTCTTCCTCATCAATGGGACGTAGTGTTTTAAGCGAGAACAGTGGAAGATCCACATCTCCTGTTAGTTTTTTGAAAACGCCTGATTACCTCACTACTCCAGGCGGTGCTAGGTCTATTCGTTTATCAGATACTTCATCACGTGCAGATTCAACACTCATGTAAATTGACAGCAATACAGTATCACTTAAAATATATTTAAAAAGTTGTTGCAATGCAAATACCATCAACTGCAAAGTCCTGATCAATTTCACAGCATTTCATTTGCGAATGTTTTAGGTCATAGGTGTAGACGTATTTGCCGTGATTGGAGCCAAGGTATAATTTGTCTTGAGAAAGAGACATTGACGTAAATCCATACTTTTGATCTTTCAATCTTTCATTACTGTTAAAATCAAATAGCACTTTGACGCAAGTGGATACATTTCTAATGTCCCATAATCTAAGAGTACCATCTAACGAGCAGGAAATAACATGATTGTCTCCTCTTGTTGAAACATCTTTAACCCAGTCGGTATGGCCTTTTAGCTCTCCTACCTGGTCACCACCGCTCGTCCTAACGTCCCACATTTTGATTGTGCTATCTTGAGAAGCGCTTAACAATGTTGACTTTAAATGTGCCATCTTGTAAACAGTACCTTCATGGCCACTTAATTTCTGAACAATTGTTTGTTTTTCCAAATTCCACATATAAATTTCAGATTCCTTGACAGAGGCACTTCTTTGTGAAGAGAATATACAAGAATCCACAAAAGTTTCCTCTTCACTACCGCCACCATACACAGATTGAATCCAACTGGTGTGACCTTCTAATCTTGCCAATACACAAGTTAATTCTTCATCACTACTATTTGAAGAGCGTTGAATTTTTCTCAATCTTACAATTTTATCCCTCGAGCCTGACAATAGAAAATGATTCTTATAGTGAGAAAGACACTCTACAGTATTCTTTTCATCTTGAAATGTATGAATCAATTTAAATGGTTGATCTTTGCTATTCTTTTGATATTCATATTGTAAAATAGTGTTATCGTGTGAACCTGTGAAAATACAAGTTCGTGACTTTTGTTGAACGCTCAAGACACAACTGATATCATCACCATGATCATGCAATCGAATTTGATTTTGTAGAGAGGGTATGTCATTGGTTTGATCCAATAATGGAATCATTTTCTTCAATTCATTTTCATCATAGATTACCAATGTATTGGAATTTGCATTAAAAAGGCATAAAAATTCATGAAGGAGAGGTGTTGTCGAAGGTGGTGTTTCAATGATCACATTCTTTGTGTTAGAAGATGTTGTTGTTTCACTGTTGGTGTGAGAAATCTTCTCCTCAACCACAACAACATCACATAAATCATTGAATAATGACATGCTCGATTCATGAGTGTTCTTGTTGTTGTCTTGTGGTTCTTGCTCATGGAGAGATTTCTTTGAAAGATCTGATTTTGAAGAAGACACAGTAGTATTGGATTTGTTATTCTTTTTAAATCGATCAAAGAATGAAGTACTTCTTTTTAAATTATTTTCATCATGGCTTTTGTGAAATAATTTCAAAAAGAATAATTTTAATTTGTTTTCGGAAGATGATGACGGAGGAGGTGTGACTTGAATGGATGTTGTGTTGCTATGATGATGGTTATTAGAGGATGATGAAGCTTGAGAGAGGTTGGATGTGTCTTCGGTTGTTGCTGTTGTTGGCTTGGTCTCTTGGGGTAGCGTAGAGTCGGTGTCAGCTGTCATTTTGTTTTTTTGACAAGAAACTTTCTTGAAAGAGAACGCACAAATCACCTTCTCTTCAACTCCTTAAATATGCTGTCAAGGTGCGTAGTCATTTCAAGGTGGTGCTTATATATTGCCCACAACACCACCATCTTTCAATCCTTTTGGCCGTGAATAAGGTTTGGCGCCATTCAGCCCAACACCACTACCAGAATTTCTTTTGAATTTGACTTCATAAAACCCCGCCAAAGAATTCATTTAATAACTACAAAAATCATTTGATAAAAAATGTCGCGAAGTCTCTCTCAAAATGTTGCGAGTAGTCAGTCGACTTCAAAGATGAATAGCTTGATGACTTCAACTTCCAACTCAAACAAAACTCAAAGAGGGTTCGGAGTTGAGGTAACCAGCGATCTTGTTTGGAAGCATTGGTAGGTTTGAGCACACATATTTTTCAGCAGCGTGAGTTGATAGCCTTCTTAATTACAAATGACCACTTCAGGGACGTTGGAGGTGATCATGCCAAAAAGATTATTGTAAAAAATGTGAGCACAGAAGTGGTGGAGGTCAAATATGAACTGCCAAAATCAAAAAACTTCTTCATGGGATTTCCCGAGCCATCAAAAATTAGCCCTGGTGTGTCTGTAGCTTTTGAGATTCGATTCCGACCTACGGAGCGAGTATGTATCAAAATCACTTGTTAATTATTTAATATCTCTAAATATTTCTGATTTAGAAAAATTACTGTGACACTGTTAAATTAACAGTTTTGAAGAAAGGAGAGTTGACTGTGAATATTTCAGCGTTACTACCAAAGGCACTATTGGACGTTCCAAATTGTGTTGATATGGGATTTTGTCCAACGATGGAAACAACACGAAAAGAATTTGAGATGGTAAACGTTGGAGAGGCTTCATTTGAGTTCAGCTGGTCTGTCAAGACTCCTTTTGCGTTTAAACCTTCGTATGGAAGGTTAAACGTTGGTGAAGCACTAACCGTTCATGTATTCTTTTCTCCTAAAGACGCTTCATCATTTGTTTCAACAGCAATTTGTAAACTTTCTTCTGGAGATGCAGTTTCAATGCAATTACAAGGAGTAGGAAAGATTACTCACATCATTGCAAATGAGACAAATATTTCATTCGGAAAATCACCAATAGAAAGCCCATCGAAAAGAGTTATCAGTCTCAAAAATACTTCACTCGTTCCTGCATCGTTCTCTATTAACAAAGTTGAGAATGATTATGTTGAGGATGTATTTTCTTTTGATCCAAAAAGTCAAATTTTACCCCCAGGCTCAACATCAAATATTACCATCACGTACATTCCCTCAACTATTGATTGCTTTGATTGCAACAACTACACCATATCAACTCCTGGAGGAAACACTATTCGATTAACATGCTCTGGTTATGGGGTTGGGCCAGAATTAATTATTTCACCAATGTCTATTAACTTTGGAGACGTTTTTGAAGGAAAAGAGGTAAAGCGATTAATAACTCTTGAAAACAAGTCGAATATGTCTGCAGAATATAATTTTAAAGTGGATACTGAAGGTACATTTAAATTTGAGAGAAATTCTGGGGTAGTACCTGCATTTCAGACTAGACAAATAACTGTGACATTTATCCCGCACTTACCAATTAATTACTACAGAAGGATTTTTATTGTTGTGAAAAATCAAGGAGTGACAGTAAGTATTTACATCAAATTCTTTATGATATGGATGACTGTGCTAGTTTATTGACTTGCTTGGAACAGGATATAATGATTCAAGAAGGCCTCCCCCATTTTCAATTAAGGAGGTGTATTTATTTAAAGAAAGAATGTACAAAGGACTGCCAGCATTCTCTCCCAGTGAAATTGAAAATTATTTAGAATTGTCAGAAAGCGGAAGGTTAGATACCTTGTCTGCAGAAGAAAGAGAAAACATCTCAAATTTGACCCAAGTTTTGAGTAATACAACCTCTACCACAGATCTCATTAGAGACAATATTGAAAATACTCTTAATGAGTTTTTTAATTTAGTTACAGATTACGACAATCCAATTTCAATTAACTACAGCAGCATTTCTTTTGGAAGTTGTTCACGGTTTAAGCTTGCAGAATATAAGACAGTGACAATTTCAAATAGAACAAATGGTAAAATAACCTGTGATGTACAAATTCCAAGTTATGAAGGATCTCCTTCTCCGTTTGTTATATTTCCAGAAACTGTCGATATTAAGCCCATGAGCACGTTTACCTTCAAAATTGGGTTTAGGCCAAGCTACGATAACCAATTTTTCAGCAACGAAATTGAATTTATATGCTATTTCAAATCAAACAGAAGTTTTAGACTGGTAAATTCACAGACATTTGTTCCTCCATGGATTCTGCCTCTGAAAGTATTTGGTAACACCTTCAACAACACAGCAGCCTTCATTCCACGATTTACTTTACAACCATCACACGTAACTTCATTTCCTCCTTGCCTTACCAATGACTCTACCTATAGATCTTATACTATTTATAATGAAAACGACATTCCTATGCCTTTTGAGTTTCTCATCACTACAGAACAGCGAAGATATTTCACGTGTTATCCTGAAAATGGATTGGTACCAAGTAA
The DNA here is from genome assembly GCF_003324165.1 of Naegleria lovaniensis. Taxonomy (NCBI): domain Eukaryota; phylum Heterolobosea; class Eutetramitea; order Acrasida; family Naegleriidae; genus Naegleria; species Naegleria lovaniensis. The sequence goes on from NW_025407827.1 coordinate 397,633, forward strand.
TTCATTCCAAATTATTGTTTTTAAATTCTCTCCCACGGAGCCAGGATCATATCAAGATAGTATCAAATGTATTTTTAATGATTCCCCTAACCACACGGTAACAATACCAATATTTGGAATGAGCTTCTTACCATCAATTAGCTTTGGAAAGGATGGTAAATTGTTTTTCAAGCCAACTCTCATTGGAGCTTCTTCAGTGAAAGAGTTAACCCTACACAATCCTTCAAGAATTCCAATTACCTATGAATGGGACATTCCAAAAGATTTTTCATCAGTATTTAGCGTCTCTAAGAAAACTGGAATATTGAATGGGAATGAAACTCAAAAAATTATTTGGACATTTACTCCAAGCCTTAAAAAAGTATACTCCATCAAGATTCCTTGCATTGTTTCTAGCGTGGCAGAAATTAACAGAGAAAGTGTCAAGACTAGATCCTATCTAATTCTGTTAGGAGAAGGAAACAATGCTGGAATAACAGTAGAGCCGTCAAATATTGATTTTGGAAATGTGTTGGTTAATGAAAAAGCGACTCAGACATTGACACTTCTCAACTCGAGCGATTGCGATTTACCTTTTGAATTAATAATAAGAGAAAATATCAATGGCGAGCAATTACCAAGTAATTCTGGAGTGTTAGAATGTGAAACGATGAAAGGAATAGTTGCTTCCAGATCCCACAAGCACGTACAAGTGTTTTATAGACCCAATCAAAGAAAGCTAGACCAATTCACAATATTTTGCTCCTTGAACCTGAATAGAGAAGCTAGTGCTATGACAGAGGAGCAAATTTTATCTCTTCAAAGATGTGATGTTTTTGGAATAGGATCATATCCTCAACTTGGTATAACTGACATTAGGTCTGCATCGGGATCAAAAGTTGATCTTTGGAGCCAATTTTCTGTAAATTCTATTAACAAGGAGCTCAGAAAAAATACCAACTGCTATCAAATTGAATCAAGCATCACAAATTTTAACTCCTCTATCCAATACTTGGAAAAATATTTCTGTGATTTTGGAGCCAAACCTATTGAATCAGAAGACACTATTGTTTATGTCACTATTGAAAATATTGGTAACATAAGGGCACAATTTTCGATTAGCACTCCGTTCGACTCAATGGTTGATGTTGATAAGTGGGCTCATGATCAAGTCGCCAAAGACGAGGACGAGCTACGTACTTTGAGTATTTTTGTAAATAAGCTTTTTGAAATTTATCCTAACCAAGCATCTCTTGAGCCTGGGGAAAGTATTGTTGTAGCCCTAATATATAGACACAAGGTTGTTGACACTCATGAAATACCAATACTATTTCAGATACGAAATGGACGATGCTTTACAATATATCTGACAGGAAGAACTCTTTCGTATCAACAAAAACATTTACAATTCGGAAGCATGGAACATACACTTGAAGACCAAGAAATTGGAACAGAGAATCAACCAATACAATATTTGAAGGTAATCAATCCAACGAATCAAGACATTGAGATTTGTGTGGATGAGCAACCATTTAAACAGCTAGCTCTTGAAAATTATGATTTTGAAATTATATCTTTAGAAAATAAGAAGAGCATAGTTCCTGCCAATCACTATATTTATCTGAGACTCGTTTTCCGACCAATTGAACTTAAAACCTATGAAATGTGCCTTCCTATTCAGATGATGAATTCTGACCTTGTTTACAATCTCACTTTGAAAGGAAAAGGTGTTGAAAAAATATGCGAACCATTGGAATATGATGAAGAAGCACAGATCGTAAAGCATGTCCCAACAGAAGTTCAAAAAGTTCAACAGCAAAAAACTCCAACACAAACTGTTGCTTTCTCCATGGACGTTATTGATTTTGAATCCATTCCTTTCCTCTCTGTTCACACAAGAATTGTTAGTATTTCTAACCTTTCTTCAGATATTCTTTCTTTTTCTTGGAATACTGTATTACCTCTGGATGACAACCAGCTCTCCTCTACTGTTAAGATTGAACCTTTAACCTCTACACTACAACCACAGGAAACGAAATGTTGTAAAATTACTCTCTCTGCAGGTTCTGTTTCACAACTTTTGAATTGTGATATTTATTGTGAGGTGAGCAATATCAGCAAAAAAGAAAGAAAAGAACAAAGGAAAAAGAAGTATGAAGAAACATTGGTTCATTATGCTAAGGATGACGACATTTCAGATCAAGTCAGTGAAAAAAGTATTTTATCCATTAAGGAACATTTTGCGAATCCAAAAAATAGACTCAACAAAGGAAGAATTGTTCCAAAAGCTGTTACAAAAAACACTACCAAGAGAGAATCAGTTATTAGTAAGAGTACAATTGCTAGAGACAATGCGTTAACACTCTCGGCCTATTCAACTGCAATTCCAAGATATTTACCAGTCTCCAAGACAATTACTAAACAACCCGTACTTGAAAGACCTTCATCCGCATCAGTGGACAAGTTTGGATTGCAACCAGTGTTACCAACAAAGCATTATTTAACCATCAAATGCAAAGTAATTCCTCTTGAAGAGTTCAAGTATGGAACAAGAACAAGAGAGAAATGGCAAGAAGAATTTATTCCTCAACTTTATGAATTCACTCCGGATCATAGACCTACATCTTCATTATCAGTCACTTCTAGCATTGACAGAAATATGTTCTCTGATATTCTTTCAGGAATGCTTCAAGAAATTATGCATGACAATGATCTTGAACAATCACTGGTTGAAACCAATAATTGGGAAGCCTCAAGTGTATTTTATTGTGAAATTGCTGAAACACCAAGATCCACAAGTAGTAGACCATCATCAGCCTTACCAAAGACAGAATCAAAGCTTGCAAGTCAACCTGCTACTCTGTCATCCTTCACGGAAGCTTCAGTGAATTTCCATGATCTTACTCCACCTACCTCTGAATGCTCCGTTAAGAGTACCAAAGAAATACGAGAAGAAGAGAAACTCGTCCAAGAACACATTGTTCAAGATCCAAAGTTTCAAAAAGCTCTGGAATGGATATTGGATGAAACTTTGTTTAAAATCGTTAGCGAAATTTCAGGACCAGTTGGTCAATGACAGTTAAGTTGAACCATGCATTCCGCGACAAGATTGGGTACTATGACGACATTTGAAAAAGTTCATTTCGAAATGCTGTCGCTGTGCTATCAATAAAATGTATTCTCTCAGAATTACTTTTGGGTCATGGCTTCACCCTTCTCGTTGAAGCAACGCGTCGTTGTAAACAATTTAAAAGCCAATCACGGCAAGCTAATTTTTTATTTTCGTTTTCAAAAAAACAACATCATTACACCCACTCATTCGCTATCTTTAATTCAATATGGTTAATAACGATATCACTGTTACTGTCGACGATGACTACAAGCAAAAGCACGGAAAGGCAAGATATGAACAAAAGGAAGTCAAGGAATTTGATGATATGAATCTCAAGGAAGACTTGTTGAGAGGAATTTACTCTTACGGTTTTGAAAAGCCTTCCATCATCCAACAACGTGCTATTTTGCCAATCACTACCTCTGAACCACCAGCAGATGTTATCGGTCAAGCCCAATCAGGTACCGGTAAGACTGCCACCTTCACCATTTCCATGCTTCAAAGATTGAATATTTCTCCTGAGGCAACACAACCACAAGGACTTGTTTTGGCTCCAACCCGTGAGTTGGCACAACAAATCCACAAGGTTATCATGTCCTTGGGTGAATATATGAAAGTTAAGGTTCACGCTTGTGTCGGTGGTACTAAAGTACAACATGATATTGCTATTCTTGAGGAAGGAGTACATATTATTGTTGGTACTCCTGGACGTGTCTTCCACATGATTCAAAGCGGACACTTGGATGTTAGCGGTATTAAAATGTTGGTCATTGATGAAGCCGACGAAATGTTGAGTCGTGGTTTCAAGGACCAAATCTATGCTATTTTCAAGAATCTCCCTCAAGATATGCAAGTTTGTTTGTTCAGCGCTACAATGCCTGCTGATGTTCTGGAAATTACTGACAAGTTTATGAGAGATCCAATCAGAATCTTGGTCAAGAAGGAAGAATTGACTTTGGAAGGTATCAAGCAATTCTATATTATGTGCGAAAAGGAAGATTACAAGTTGGACACATTGTGTGACTTGTACAAGATTTTGACCATTTCGCAATGTGTCATTTTCTGTAACTCTCGTAAGAAGGTCGAATTTTTGGCTGAACAGCTCAATAAGAGAGATTTTACTGTCTCATCCATGCACGGTGACATGGAACCTAAGGATCGTGAATTGATTATGCACGAATTCAGAACTAGTGCCTCTCGTGTTCTCATTACCACTGACTTGTTGGCTCGTGGTATTGACGTTCACCATGTTTCCCTTGTCATTAACTATGATTTGCCACGTCACAAGGAAAACTACCTCCACAGAATTGGTAGATCCGGAAGATATGGTCGTAAAGGAGTTGCCATCAACTTCATCACTAAGGATGACATTCGTAGCATGAGAGAAATTGAAAAGTTTTACAGTACCTCCATCGAAGAATGTCCTCAAAATATCCATGAACTCATCTAATCGGATTTCATCCAATTTGATTTTAATTATTTTAATGACAATGAGGTGACATTGTTGATCAACCCATTTTTGTTCACCACCCTTCATTATTTCTCCTCTCATCATTATTTACTCCCCTTTTCCCTAACAAGAACAGAAAGAAAATAAAAAACCCCTTTGAACCCAATCTTAAAGAACAAAAATCAGATTTTTATTAACAGGACACGACAATGACGTTGCTATCTACAAGGTTGAGAACAATGCTGCTCAAGGTGACCGTTCTCCTGTCTCCATTGCTGGTAATTTGCGTGTTTTGACCGTTCACAGTTGCCTTACATTGGCTGCTTTGCATTGGGAAGCCATAGAAAGTAACTGCAGTGAGCTTGGACAGAGATGCTTGAGCGTAATTGTGTTGGAGGACCTTAGTGGTGAGCACAATGGTGTTGGCAGAGAGTGGATTTGCTTGCAATTCAACCAAAGAATAAATGCCATTCTCAATTGTGTTTGCACTTTCACCGTCGTCGAGATAGACCATACCACCAGCCTTGAACTCATGCTGACAAAGAGCGACCAAAAGCTGGAATGGATTCTTTCTTGTCTCAAAAGTAGTGAGACCTGGGGTTTGACGTTGAATAATTGAGCCACCAACCATCAAAGCATTCGAATAGCCATAGAGAGGAGCATCAAATCTTTGGAATTCTCCTCCCTTCAATGATACCAATGATCCTGAATAGTAATCAAACCAGCCTGATCTATGTTGTGGAATGTAGGCTCTTACGCTCAATACGCCTTCATCCAATACGGGTACAACCATCAAATGGTCACCAACCATGAATTGAGTATCAATGGAGGCCAACAATGGATTCGAATCTGATGAACCAAATACATAGAATAATGGTTTAACAACTCCTCCACCATTCGAATGAACACGATAGAATTGAGTGTAGTAATAGTTCAAGAGTGAATAACGATTAGCAAGAATTCTCTTGGTCATGTCAATAAATTCTTGACCAAAGACATAAGGCTCTTGTGGAATTGCCTTAATATCATTGTGATCTGTGTGAGTTATAAAATACACATTATAAAATCAAGAATGAGATATCATGTAAATGAATGGTTAGAGAGAAAAACACATCAATGTACATACTTCTAGAGAATGGATAATAAGCTCCTAATTGAGTCCATCGAGCACACAGTTCCTTTGTAGTGTTACCAATAAATCCACAAATATCAGCTCCAATTAATGCAACACCATACATTTGCATGGCTAACATTCCGCTAATAGAAGATTTCATTGATTGCCATGTTGCTTCATTATCTCCCAACCATTTAGCAGAAATAGCTCCTAATCCAGGATATGAGCTTCTAGTCAAAATAAATGGTCTCTTATTTCCAGTGACTTTTTGAAGAATAGCTGTAGTGGCATTGACTTCATAAAGGCCATACAGAGAGTGCGTATTGTAATTAATGCTAATGTGTTGAATGGCATCCATAGAGAGTGTTTTCATATCGAGTTGTCTTCCGCCTGGAACATAGGGTGGATTGTTTGGATTAAATTGAGCAAGTTGTCCTCTCATTTGGAATGGTTGATTAGATCTTGATTGATCACAAGTACCATTACAGAAACAGCTCACTTCATTCATGTCCAACCTGTTGTCATGTGTGTAAAAAAGAATATTAACGTTCTATAAAAATTTTCCAATACATAAACATACCATAAACCAGAAACTGGAATCTCCGAATGGAACTTTTCAACCAAACTTTCCCAATATGGAAGTGTCTTTGGATTTGTAAAGTCGGGGAATACACACAATCCAGGCCATACAGTGTTGATAATATCATTGACTCCATCGCTCTTCTTCATGAAAATATTGAGTTGTTTTCCAATATCATAAGGTGTATAGCCGCTTTCATATTTGATACCTGGATCAACAATGACCACATAATGTTGATTATTAGATTTCAACGTTTCCACAAACTGTCTCACTTGATTCTTTGGATATCTTTGTGGATCGGTTGTGAAATCTCTATAACCATCCATATAATCAATATCGTTCCACATGGTATCTAATGGAATTCCATATTGAGTATATTTGTCATAAACAGTTTTAACTTCATCAATGTTCTTATAGCCATAACGACATTGATGCCAACCCAATGACCAGAATGGTGGCATGTATGGACGACCAATTAATTCATGATATTGTTTTGTGACATCATCTGGAGTTGGACCTGTGAAAATATACAAATCAATAACACCACCAATCGTTTTCCAAACTAAATTATCATTGGTAATGGTAACATCTTGTGCATTGGAGTTGAATAAAAATACTCCATGAGCATGTCCACTGTTTGAAAAGTATTGCATATAAAATGGATGTGTACCATAGAGATTTTCATTTGGAGTATTTAAATTATCTAAATTCCACATGGTGTATGTTCCAGGAGTGTATCTGAGAGGACGAGCTCGTTCACCAAATCCGTAAATGTTCACTTGAGTATCTTTGGCTTTTTGAACAGCATCAAAAACTGTACCAAATGAAATGAATTGGTCTTCAAACTGTGTTGAGGGTGTGACAAGAGTTACCCATGTGGACAAGAGTTGAGAAAAAAATTCACACATTATGATCACAAAAATTTAAAATTGTGTTTCATGTAATCACACTTACCACTAATGGAATGTTACTAGTGTTGAACAGAGTTTCCATGGTTGCTGTTCTTACAACTTCAAATCCGAAAGGATAAGTCTTCAAATTCACGGTATAATCTTTTTGAGATGGTTCAACACTTGGAGTTTTTGATTTGATGATCCAACTTGGAACTTGCCATCTTTGTTGTTGCAAATCAGTGATTTTGATGTGAATTCTTGAGGATGTCTCAAAGTAGAGATCGAATTTTAGATCCAAATAATCAGATCCATAAGGGCCACTATATTGATATTTGATTCACCGATGAATCACAAACATCATGATGATTTCAAAGAAAATGACGTTTTTTAAAAAACAGTGATTTTCAATGGTTGTTTTTGGTGAAATTGAATTAGTATTCAATTTACGATCCATGGACCACTTACTATCCCTGTACTAAATGAAGATAACCGCTGTATCCGTTACTAGTTCTAACGAGATTGTTGAGTTGATATTTTGGTGCTGATGATTGAGCGGAGACAACAACAATCATCATCATCCATAGACTCAACATGCCAAGAGCCAGCATTGAACCAGCTCTGTTCGGTTCACGGCCGTGTTGTCGTTTGTTCATTTTTTGAAGCAAGCCTTTCTAACAATGTGTATTTTACCCAACGCCATTGAATTAGGTGAGGTAAACTAATTTGTTGGACTTTACAAGTTTTGGGAGATAGGCGGAGTCTAAAACATGGAAATTTGTACAAATAATAACAACATTATGAAGTATCACATTAAATGTCTGATAACAGACGCTTGTTGTTGTTGTTTATTACATTTCTTCTTCCTCCTCTTCCTCTTCTTTCATGATAAATCCTGCACCGGATGAGGCTTTTTTGATGCTCGGAAACACACCACAATCTTTGAGAGATTGATAGAACTTGTCAAAAGTAACTCTTCTTTGAGACTCATCATTTGAATCACTATCATCCATGTCTGTTCTTGTGTATGCCATTTCTGTGACCAACAAGAGCTTTTTGATTGGAATGTTCTTTGGAACAAGTTCAATAATTGTCTTCATGGTTTCTTTGTCAATGGTAGAGTCAATACTAAAGCATCCGGATGAGAGGAAAATGTTCATAATGTCTGATTTGGCTGATAAAGATGGAACTTCCAAGGTCACATTGAATATTTTAGTAATTTCTAAATTTTCTAAAATATCAGCCATACTTGTAGTACCAATGACAAGCAATTTTCTGCCTGATGGTGGAGGTTTCTTAATCAATACAAGCAATGCTTGTAAGATTAGGTTAGAGAATCTGGGTCCAATGTGAACTAGTTGGATGAGTCTTTCAATGCTATCAAGTACAATAATGCTGAATGGAGATTTGTAGGCATCGTGGAAAATCTTGTTGATTTGTGTACAAATGGTTTGTTCTGAATAACCAACCATTCGATCAGCAGAAATAATTTTGACATATGGGAATCCACTTTCAACAGCTAGGTGTGCAGCAATTGTTGTCTACTCAAGGGTCAAAAGGAACATCAAGTAAAAAAAAGTACATACCTTTCCGCTTCCTGTTGCTCCGCTTAACAACATGCTCAACAAGTTAGTTCTGTTACTAGTCTCAACTTGCTTGATAAAGGATTTGCAAGTGTTCATCAACTTGCTGAAAGGCTCTCCATAATTAATAAGACCTTGGTTCAAGTAAGCTTCGAGTTCGTCAGTTGAAACACCAAACGCTGGTTTCACCTCTGTTAAAGCCATTTCAAAATCTCCTGCAGTTACTTTGATGTTCTTTTCGTCAAACTTTTTCTTTCCATTGATATCAATTTGTCGATTCAGTGCAAATGAGGCAGCTGATTTGACTAAACCTTCAATTTCAGCTCCTGAAAAGTTCTTGGTTGTTTTAGCTAAATATTCAAAGTTAATGTCCTCAGAAAGATATTGATTCTTTGACATTTCACGAGTGTGAATTTTTAAAATTTGCAAACGTCCGGTTTCATCGGGTAAACCAATCTCCATTTGTACTTCAAATCTTCCAGGACGTAACAATGCTTCATCTAACATGTCCAATCTGTTCGTCATACCAATAATTAAAATATTGTTTAAAGAGTTAACACCGTCAATCTTACTCAACAATTGGTTGACAATGGAATCTTGTACTCCTGTACCGTCTCTTACAGTACCACGTTGTTTGCAAATTGCGTCCAATTCGTCGAAAATAAGCAAGTGAAGTTGGCTGTCATCTCCCTTTTCGTTGTATTCGCTTTCTGCATCAGCAAAAAGCTTTCTGATATTTTCTTCTGATTGACCGACATATTTGTTTAGAATCTCAGGCCCGTTGATAATTTTTGGTTCTTTGCAGTTCAAAATTTTACCAATTTGTCGTGCGACCAAAGTCTAATGAATTGTTAGCAACCAATTATTGTAAAACTGTATGTGACAGAATAACATACCTTTCCTGTACCTGGTGGGCCATATAGAATTATACCTTTGACGTGCTTCACACCAAGTTTTTTGATAACATCTGGAGGATAAATTCGAGAAGCAAAAGCTCTTCTGAAAATATTGTTGAGTTGCTTATCCAAACCACCAATACCTAATTTTTCAAATGTGACAGCAGTGTTGAAAATGTCTGTGGTTGTAGTAGATTCCGATGGTATATTTGTTAATCTTATGCTTGACGATTTAGTCTTCATAACACGGATTGTTGTGTTTTTAGTCAGCATTCCCATGTTGGCCATTTCCTTCAATTCACCAGAGTTTGTCTCTAATGTTTTGGTGTCAAAAACTTCTAAATCTTTGATGACAACAAGAATCATATTTCCTTCAAAATCAATCACAAACTTTTGTCTATCAACAAATATATGTCTATTATAACACTCTTTAAGAGTCTGAATTAGCCTTTTTCCGTCTACTTCTGGATCAGTTACAGTATTTGGACTAATAAAATCAATTTCTTCAGTAAAAACAAAAATTTCATGTCATCAATGAATCAACATTTCAAAAACATACCCATGGTAACAAGAGAGAGCTCAAAGCTTTGTTTTGGGACACGGAATATATCGCAATCAGCATCGGCATTGTTTGGTAAATGGGCACTTTGTCTTTGAATCTTGTTTAAAGCAATTGATCCGAGCTCGATTGCTGAATGTGATTGTGCAATCAATACAATATCTCTCACTTTGATATAAATTGGAAACTCGGGAAATTCCTTTTCATTGACGTAGGCATAGTTAGTAGTAACGAGGTTCTTGCCTGGAGTATTGGTTACTTTGAGACTTTTTGGTCCGAAGACAACTTGTGTTCCAGGAGGGTTGGAGAGAGGCTCGCTCAATGGCTTGTTATTGCCGTTGGATGCGGAAACCGGTTGGGAAACGGGCATGATGAGAAGCGTAAATTTTTTTGTTCTGGATAACAATCGTGTGATGACGTTTTATGATGATGATGAATTTGGAATGCTTCTGCTAACGATAAAATAATAAACAAAGTTATCTTGCCAGACAATGTCCAGCGAGCAGAGTAGCTCCTTGCTTGTCGAGTGTTTTCTTTGAACTGATCAAAAAGTTCCAAAAAACAAAGGAAAAAATGCCGGAGTATAACATCAGAGGTATGTCAAGCACTCCTACTGTCATCACTCCCTAATCGATCAATAATTAAATATTCCACAGGAGTTACTGTAAACTTTCCCTATCAAGCTTATCCGTGCCAAGAATTATATATGGAGCGGGTAATTCAATGTCTACAAGAATCCGTTCAGGAGAAACAAGAAAATACGACTGCAATTTGTGTAAGTAAATTTTCATCATGATGATTTTTATTATAATAATAACCATTCAAAGTCTCGGAATGCACTCTTGGAATCTCCTACGGGCACCGGTAAAACAAGTAAGTCAATCACAACATTTTGATGATTTAAATTATAATTCCGAAAGTGTGTTTACTATGTTCGTCGTATGCTTGGCTCATTGATTACAAGAAGAGTAAGTATACTGTTGATATCAGCATTGATATTTATCGTTAAAAAGAATCATACGGAACAGGACCTATACCTAAAATTATTTTCACTTCAAGAACTCACTCTCAATTAACTCATGCGATTCAAGAATTGAAAAGATCAGCCTATGTTCCTGAAATTGTTGTAATGGGCTCCAGAGAACAAATGTGTGTCAACCCCGACGTTGTTTCTCTCAAAGGATTTCAACAAATTTCGAAATGTTCTTCTCTAGTGAGATCTGGAGGTTGTAAATTTCATGCAAAATTTAATGAGATGAAAAAATCAGGAGACTTATTTCATCATGAAACTGAAGATGAAATTGAGGATATTGAGGATTTGTTAACAAAAGGATTGAAGCACAATTTTTGCCCATTTTTCTATGCTCGTGAAAAGCAAAAATGTGCCGAAATTATATTTATGCCATATAATTATTTAATTGATCCACTTTTACGAAAGAAAGTGAACGTAGACATTACAAATTCTATTATAATATTTGATGAGGCTCACAATGTACAGAAACTATGTGCCGAAGCTTCCTCGTTTGATTTTTCCGGTATTAATATTTGTAAAGCAATTGCAGAAATTGAAAAGTGTAGATCAGAGCTTGACAAGATCAGTATAGATCCATTGGAAAATGCAAAATCTATAGAATTGAAATCTGATTGTCTCGACATTTCTTCAGCATTGTTGGATTTAGATATTCATTTGGATGACATGGAAATATCTGAAGACGGTTATACAGCAACAGGTGATACTATTTTTGACATTTTTTCTTATGCATCTGTTCATCCTTCAACATGGGAATCATTCAATGAAAAGATCAAGAGTATTTGTGGTTTTCTTCAACTCAAGAAACAAAATTGTTCTGGGCTTGAACGAGTGAGAGAAGCAATTGAAAGAATTTTCTCAGATTTTAACGCATCCTCAGAAATATTTAAGAATTATTTCAAAGTATTTATTTATTACTCAAAGAAACAACCTGGAGTTATGAACACGAACCTATCTTCTGAACATTTGCAACTCTATTCAGATGTTTTGAGTACAAGAGATCGAAAGAAAGATTTTAGAAAAACAAAAACACTTTCATTTTGGTGTTTCAATCCAGGTATTTCAATGCAAAAACTGGCAAGCGAGAACCCATTAGCATTCATTCTCACTTCGGGAACATTATCCCCAATGGAATCGTTTGCGTATGAGCTAGGACTTAACTTTCCCATTCGACTAGAAAATCCACATGTGGTATCTAAGGATCAAATTTGTGTCATGGTCGCACAGGCAGGACCCACTGGCACAAAACTCAACTCTTCGTACACAAATAGAGCATCTGAAACTTACTTGAAAGAGGTTGGAGGAACATTGCTAAATTTATCTAAAATTGTTCCTGATGGACTATTGGTTTTCTTCCCTTCGTATACATTGATGGACCAATGTGTGGAATTGTGGAAACGATCAAATGGTGGTGCAAAATCTATTTGGGAGAGTGTAAATCAAAACAAAACCATAATTGTAAGTTCTTTTGAGTATTCATATCAAACTCCTCTCAAACGACTTGTACGAATCTGAATCTGAACCAAACCTTGTATTCATACCAAAATCCTCTCGAATGACTTGTACGAACCTGAACCCAACGAAACTACTTGTATGAATCTGAACCCAAATGTCGCCCTGTAAACTCAACTCTTCAAAATAGTTGGAACCAAAAGAATCGACAAAACTCAATCAATCCATTCGAGAATATGAAGAGAGTATTACAAGTAGAAAAGAAAAAACAACAGGTGCATGTTTCTTTGCAGTCTGTAGAGGAAGAGTGAGTGAAGGTTTAGACTTTAAAAATCGAAACGGTCGTTGTTGCATGATTGTTGGTTTACCATTTCCTCCACTCCATGATCTCAAAGTGAAACTCAAAAGAGATTATCTGGATGAAACAGCTCAAAGAATTATTAAGGAAAACCCAAATGCAAAACCAATGACAGGATCCGATTGGTATGCCCAAGAATCATCGAGAGCAGTGAATCAAGCCATTGGTAGAATCATTAGACATCGTTACGATTATGGTGCTGTAGTGTTGTGTGATGAAAGATTCATGTATCAAAATCAAAGAAAACAACTCTCAAAATGGCTTCAACCTCACGTGAAAGTGGCAAATCAATTTGGTGAAATCTCTAATGGAATATCCATGTTCTTTAAGAATGCATTTCAAAAATTTGGACTTGAAAGTGAAAAAGTCAAACCACCCACTGCACCTGCTGTCAAGAAACTTCCACGTTTTTCTTTAAATTTAACAGAGTTGTACAGATCAAGCAATGGTGCAGAATTGTTAAGGCCTCAACAACGAAATATTTATCATGAAGATTACGAAGAGTATCGAAATGAAATGGGAAATATTCAAGACGTTCCGCTCACTGAGGAAGGAATTGAACCTCAAGGTATTACTTCGTCATCCTTGTTACAACATTACAAGACATCATCTGTAAATGATCCAAAGAGAAGTATTACCAAACAACCCAATATTGTACCAGCGAGGTCTAGCAGCTCTATACCATTCAATGCATCTTCTTCATCCATTTCTTCCTCGACATCCTCAAGTGCTAGTAACAACAACAACAACAATACTCCATCTATTACATTGCCATCAACAATAGATCAACCACCCCTTAAGCGAAATGTTGTGCTCAACAGTTTTGTGAATCCAAACTCTGAATTTTTGAATCCACAATTAAGAAACGCATCACCAATTACAGCATCAAGAAATACCACTAGTCCAATTACTACTTCTACAAAAGAATCCCAGCAAGGATCCACTTCTTCTAAAAATTCAGCTGAATATTTACAACAAGTGAAAGCAACCCTCACCGCTGATCAGTACAAAGAGTTTAAAAACCTACTCATTCAATTTAGAGAACACAACTCCAAGGATTCAAAGAATACTAATAATACCTTCCTTCACCTGGTAAAAAAGTTAGTTGGACTTTTTGGAGTCTCGAATATTGAAATTATTGAAAAATTCAAAAACTTTATTTCACCTAAATTGCACAATTCCTTTGATGAAATTGTCAAAAAGCAAATATTACTCCATGCTGATGAAGATACAAATTTAAAGAAAAGAAAACAGGAGCACGTGCAATTGGATTTAGTGAGCGGAGCAATTACAAAGAAAACAAAAACCGTACCATTGAGCAACACTAGTTCAAAACCAATTGTCATTGAAGATGATAATACCGACCAAACGAACACACCAATGGATCATGACATTCCACTCACGCTTGAAGCTTGCTCAGATCTTACCAGTAGCACTTTGAGTGCCCAAATTAGCATGACAACAAATTCCAACAACAATATTCATCAACCACACAACCAAGGCGCATCTCCATCAAGCATGCAAAGTGACAAAGAAGAACCAAAGCCAGCCGGTACTGTGTGCACTATTTGTAAAGAAGCCTGCAAGGAACCAACAGCAGCGAAATGCGGACACATTTGTTGTTTCAGTTGTTGGCAGCAGTGGCTCAACTACAAACTCGAGTGCCCTACTTGCAAAGCCAAAGTGAGACCCAAGCTACTCACAAGACTATTCTTTTGATCGCCTTTTTTGAAGAGAAATATAGGTGAGACAAAGTATGTTGGATCGATTTTATTGGCATTTCGAATATGATCTGTATACCTACTTGATACCCATAGCTTGTAGGTTTTCGTGTTGCATTTCAAAGATCAATTTATGACTCTAGTAAAAGGAGAGAATTATCACTTGTGACATCAGATAAATGTTTAAGTGGTTTAAGTAACATCAATCCTGATAATCATTACCGACCGCTACTTAATGGAGGTACTGTGCTGCGGGATTGGCCTTTCATAGCGTACGAAGGCAATACTGCAAATAAATAATCCAGTCTCATATTTAAAGAACGAGCAATAAGTAGTCTAGTCTTATGCCAACTCCAACTATAATGCCCAATATCAATTCCTTTCTCGTACTCCAATTCTGACGCTTCAATAGGGTAAATAATGTTCTGGTAGTGCATGTAGGAATGGAATAGTGTGTGATCTGTAATTCGGTTTTGGATTCTGTTTGGTGGAAATCCATCAGGGAAAGTAAACAACACAGCACCACTAGAAAGAAATACTGATTCATAGCTTGCAGATCCAAAAGGAGCAATAAATACATCTGTATCTTGCATGTACTGAACCTTCTCTTCTATCGTCATGTTATCAAATACAAACGTTTGGAAATCTACTTTAAAGACAGTATTCGATTTTTTGTGATAAAATGTTTTAAAGTCTCGTTTAGCCAACTCGACCAATTTGTCTGCATGCAAAATATTTCTCAAATAGGTTCTCATACCAGTTTTGACATTAATTCTAACATTCAATACTTTCTCTTGGAAGAGAATTTGTTTGGGAGTTCTCATTGCTGTTCTAAATCTGGCATATGTGAAATCTCTAAATTCTTTAACCATTCCACCAACATTGTGCCATCCGTGATCATTGAATAATCCATAGGAAGAACCTCCCATGACAACACTTTTCCAACAGACCAAATCATGTTCTTTTGTAAATTCTCGAATTAATTTGTTTGAATGTTTTGAAATAATCTTGCCATACTGAGTTACAAATTTTTTGCACAATTTTTGTTTCTTTTTTGACTCACCCTCCTCAGTACCACAAGTGAGCATGTCTTTTTCACAATCACATTCTTCATCCTCTTGCTCAGCAAATATTAAATAATTATTCACAAATTTCTTAATATTCTTTAAGGGATGAATATCAAAAAATTCTTTCAACAATGCAAAAGTAGGATAAATGGTTTCAAAAAGACAATGAGCTGCATTTGAACATCGATGTCTTTTCAACAAGACAGATCTCTTTGTAACCCAATGAATATTCGATATGGAATGTTCTTGTTGATATTCTTGAATGGATTGAGAGAGAGCATGAACAATTAATTTACCTCGTTGCGCATCTTCAGATTTTGTTCTTCCCTCGAGTGAAACCAAATCAAATAAGCCATTCAGTCTTTTAGTTTCAAGACCTTGTAAATCAAACTCGACAGGATAATGAGTGGTAACATCCTTACTATTAAAATATAAATAGGTTCCATTTCGGTAGCATAGATTATAGACAAGACAACTTCGGAAATGGGCGGACTTGACGTGATGAGTACAAAATAATCCGCTATGAGACTGTAATGATGTTTTTTCATATTCCATTCCATCATCCTGTAAATAATATTGATCATAATTAGTGAAGGGTTGTTTTTGAGGCTTTCTCGTTGCTGCATTTTTAAGGGAGGCCACTCCGGGTGGTGCCTCAGTATGGAATTCACGCATGACTTTGAGGAGATAAACGCTCCAAACAAGCAAGCATAGGAGAGAGCCTACCATACACCATGCCAGTGGTTTGTCTTTAAAGTAGGAGGAAGAGGAAGAGGACATGGACTGACAACGTTGTTGATGTCCTGTTATCATTGGAGATGTGCTGGCACCACTTGTATTTCCGAAAAGATATTTCAAATAAACAAATTGTTTAGGAATGATGAGGAATATATAAGAGAGAAGGAAAGAAGAACAAGTGGTAGAGTTGGAGGTGGTAGTAGTTGATAATGAAGAAGGATGATCACAACAACCACTACAACATTGCAAACAAGCATCCAAAACTAAATCTACACCAGAAATGGAAGAAGTAGAGGAAGTTGGAGAGAGGAGAGGTTCTTCGTCGTTGCCGTCATCATCGTCATTGTTGTTGACAATGGCCTGTTCGAGTGAGAGGACAATATTGTCGTGATGTTGTCGTCGTGATGTTTCATCAGCGGTAACAACATCAAGACAACTACTAGTAGTGTTGGATGATGAATGAGCAGATATATGACTAGTAGTGCTAGCAGTAGCACTTGTTGTTGTTGACAAGGTCCTTCCTGTCATTCCTGCAGGTATAGTAGAAGTGGTGAAAGCGTGATGAAAAATGGATGAAGCAGAGGATGTGGATGGAGAGTGCAGTTTTTGTGTAGTCTTGGTGTGTGTTGGAAGTAATCGATTACTCTCCTCTTCATCGTGATGCTCTCCATGGTGACACGAAGCATGCATCCTGTCATTATCCTCCGCAGAGTCTTGTGCTCGGAAGTTGTTTGTGCTGTTGGTGGTGCGTTTCATTTTTTCTTCTTGGAAAATCCAACGTTCGACAAGAGAAGTTCGATAGCCACACACTCACAGCGTCTGTTCACGTCACTTTCCAATGAACTGGAGGTTATCAAGGAAGCGAACTTAAAAGTGTTCGAGAATTTATTGTCGAGTTGCTCAAAATGGGTACACAATGTGCAAAAGAACTTCACAGAAAGGTCATAAGCACAAACGTGCCTCCTAGCAAGGGTTGGATGCCGCAAGATGTGTCATTAAAGATGGAAAAGTTCTTCACAATTCCATCTTCTCTCAAAATTGGAATCTAGGTTAGAAATGTTTTTAGATAAATGCTGTGAAATCTTCGCTCATTGAGGGAGCAAAATAATCCATTTCAAAGGACGACGAGCAGTGATTCACTTCATTGCTTGTCTCTGGAATGTCTGTCGTGTTGCTCTCTAGGAACGTCGTTGTTGCATGACTCTCTGAGAATAGTGCAGACGAGTTGAATAGATCATCAGCGGAACCACATTGCAATGTGGTGGATTCTGTAGAATTCTCTTCAGAGGAGGATGGCATAATAGATTGAACAGGAATCATTGAGGACATTAAGTCTGAAGGAATTGGACCATAAAAGTGGTGATACATCTTTTGTTGAATTAATCCAAATCCAGTAACCTTATCTTCATCATCCATTTCAGAGTGATACTTGAGTAACAAGTCAAGAGTCTTTTTAAAGTTTTCCATAAGCTTGACTTTTTTGTGTAAAGAAGAAGTCTCTTCTGTGCATGATGGAGCATCATGACTCACGTTCAGAGGACACGAATTCGACTTTTCTTCTTCATCGTCTTCTTCTTCTTCTTCTTCACGTTTCACACGAGATGATCTCTTTCGTTTCTTGACTTCGGTATTTTTCCTTCTCTTTTCTTCTTTCGTGGTGGTTGTCGTCGTGTTCGTTGTCGTCGTATTAGTAGCAACCTCACTGCCAGATGAGAGTAAACCATTCGAAGCATCTCTTTCAGATACTTTAGGTCTACGAGCATATACATGAAAACATCCACTTTTCATGGTATATACTGGTGTGTTAATGCTGTGATTGCTATCACTGAACAATTGCAACAAGAGTCTCCATTTGCTCTTATTATGATGGAAACTGACACTCTTGAATTTGATCTTGTGGTTTGCTTCATAAATTCCAACATTTCCACTGGATGTGTTCTTGAGAGAGATGAGAGAGTCGTCTACAATAGGCTTATTGTCCTTCTTAATTTCCTTACCACTTTCATCATCAATGACAGTAATTCTGCACATGAGTAATTTGGGGAATGGAGAGACTTGCTCGGCATTCACTGTGCACTTGTAATGGAGTTTATATCGCAAGCTGCTGTACATCTTACTGGGTGTGTCATAGACTGGTAATGATTCATCACGAGTAGTGATTCCGACACAAATCGAGTAGCCTGCGATGAGTGGTTGTGCTGAAGAGTCTTTTTGCCATTGTCTTGAAGCACTACTACCTGTTGTGATGGGTTGATGATTCGTAGTAGATTCAGAGGCTAGAGAATCATCGCTCAGAAGAGTGGACGACTCCATCATCACCTCATCCTCTTGATCAACCATCAGTGTTTCTTCCTCTTGCGCGTCTTTCTTCATGGTAGTGCTTGTTTGGCTTTGACGGTTAGGATTAATTTTTTAAAAACGAGAGAGAGCAAGTTGGATGAAACCGACAGGGTAAATTTATTGCATCCAGCACCACTTCAAAAATGTTTTTGAAGTAAATCGCAGGATGGTTGTCGCATTTTTGTAAAATATTTGGAAGCTGCCTTCACCAAATTCTCACAATTCCGACAGGGACACATCACCCATTGCTCCAATGCAAAGGCACGATAGTGTGTGAGGACGTGTGAATTTACGTATGGGAAGAATTGAGAGTATCAAACCACCCATAGTGAATCACACCAGCTCACAAAAGAAGAACACAAACGGTATGCTCAGAGAGACACACCACAGAAAATGTTGATTATTGTTGTGTTTCAATTTTCTTGTTGTCGTACGTGAACATTTCATAATGTCATTCAATCCCGCATGATTTTTGTTCGTGTGTTTGAATCGTGTGTGATGTACGAGTGGTATGGTGCAATCATGAGATTGTCATACAAAGGCTCAGCAAATCTTGAGATCAAAATCCAAAGAGCACTTTCTCAGCGAGGTGTAACAGAGAACATTGGTCGTATTTTTTTTTGATGTACCCACCACACGAGTTGGCGGCACAAAGAGCGTCAAACTTTTTTTTGAGGGCAGACAGCATGAACCCTTCATGATCGAAGAAGCTTCTTATCAACGATGGTTACTGCCATGCTCAACGTTCGTGTGCAAAAGAAGAAATCAGAATAATATGGTGAGGACCTGTGACTTGTTGCAAAAGTCAGGAAAGCTGATAACCTCTTCTCATTCCGAATGATAATGCAAGCTTTTAGGAATGGTTGAAAAAGGTGATGGGACGTCTGCCAGTCATTTTTCTTTTAAAAAATATTAAACTCTCTCAAATCGTCGTTGGATCGACAATTTCACGTGGAGCCATTCAGAGACACTCAATTCGTGTACTGTGTGTGCTCTTGAGGACCTTCATCATCATTTCTCTCTTATTTTAAAAAAACACTGAATATTATTGGATCATCATCACCATCATCATGAAGCCTCGTAAATCAGTGCTTGGTTATTTTGGAAGTGTGTTTGGACTGAAATCTAATGACACAACGACCACACCTCCAAAAGTCGAAGAAAAACCAATAACAAGAGAGGATTTCCATAGCGATGAACAATATCAACTATTTTTGCAGTTGAAAGAACAATGGGAAACCTTTTTGAAAGATTCTTCATTATATTCCGAAACTGATACAGCTATTTATTCCATCATTACCCTATTCCATAAAGTATTCTACAATCAGAACATGTTTCAACATCACTTTCATCAAATGTAAGTAGTAGTGGAAGTGGTAGTAGTGGTTGTAGCAGCAGTAATTATATATGATCATCTTGTATCGATGGAATTACAACATGAATTACATGTTGTCAAATTTTATTTGTTGTTGACACTTGTTCGACAACGATCCATAACACTTTTCTCTGCTCGTTATCATCATGACACTCGAACATTGACACACTCTCCCCTCGAACAAAAATTGACACACAGTTTTAAAAACACACAAACATTCACATCAACAGTCACCTATCGATTGAAAAAAGATATCGAGAATGCTTTAAAGGAAACTCCTTCAATCCCTCCACCATCTCCATTTAATATATCACAACAAGATTTTGATCCAAATAACGTTCAAGACATTGGAAATCGCAATGTCAAACTCTCTCTTATGCACTACTTGATTTCACGAGAAAAACACTCATCCGATATTGTCAACACTTTAATCATGTTGATTTCAAACCATGAAGAAGTTGTAGCACCATTTGTTATTGATTTCAAAATAATTTCACTTGTTATCAACATTTTAGAAATTGTTGCTCAAATCAACTCGAACGACATTGAAGATTATGATAACAAGTTTTCTCATGTTGACTCTCATCAAAATCTATTACTAGACACTTTAGAAGATGATAACAAACAAAATGTCAAGAAACAATTAACAACCAAAGAGTGTCTCGAAGTGTCATGTCAACAACTTGTTTCGTTTGTTCATCACTGTCTCAACAATAGAGAGTTGTTTGACACTCTAAAACTCAGCGATGATGTATTGACATTGATAAGAATATTAACAAGTTGTCGAAGTGAAGAAGGTTTTAACTTTGCACAAAAGTTAGCACTTGACCTTTTATTTGCACTTCTCATCAAAACTGATTTGGCATTGGTGGATAGCTTCCATAAGAAGAAGATTATACATCTTCTCTTAGATTCATTAAGTATGATCAAGTCTAAAAATTATCTCAATATTTGCTCAATTATTGAAACATTGGTATCACTTTTAAAACAAACAGTTTCCATCTCTCCATTGCTATACAGAGATTTCAATGATGCCAATGGTCATTTAATCATGCAAGAAGCTCTTATTGAATGCGAATCAAAATTTGAACAAGATACTTCAACCATGAAAGTCGCACTTCACAACTTTAGTGATTTGTTATGTGTTGGTGAAAGAGCCATAGAACCACCTCTCGATTATTTGCAACAATTGAATGTTACTACGAGTATCAATGCCAACAATGAAAGAAGAATTAAGAACATGACCATCTATCAGTCCATGATTAATATTTTCCTAAAATGTAATACTGATAGTTTGAAACAAGAAATTGTTGAAATATTACTTGTTACGTTTGCTGATAATAGTATGAATTATCCATCAGTACATCATTTACATAATGTAGCCTTACTCACTCGAAGTTTACCCGATTTCTCTGAAAAGATTCAACAAGCGGTATTGAAACTCATCGAATTCATTTTTGCTGGACTCAACTTTGCTCCATTAGAAGAATTAAAAATGCTTGGTGAATTGATGAGTAGTAGAGAAGCAGCACCTAAATTAGTATTGAATGTACTTGTATTGATTAACAAGTTACTCAATTTTGATTCGAGATTCAGTACGAGATTTAAAGAAGCAGGACTCTTTGATAAGATTATATTCTTATTACGTGATGAGTTTGAAGGAGTGTTAACTTTGGGAGAATATAAGGATAAGGAGGAAAGAACCAATGTTCTTTTAAAACTTCTCGATTTAACAATTCAAGTATTAATTTCCATGCTTCAAAAATCAAACGATAACATTAAGGCTTTTAGAGAGGCAGGGGTGTAGCTGTATTACAAAAGATGTTATTGAATGATGTTATTCGAAGTGCTGCATTGAAGGTCTTTCATACCATCATTGTTCAAGACACTTCTCAACAAAGTATTGATGTTTCAGTTTTGGTTGAAATTTTACAAACATCCAAACGATCCAACATTCCTCTCAAAATTGCAATTTTTAATGCTCTTACCAAAATGTTCAAGAGCAATGAGAGAGCAAAAGATTCCTTTAGAGATGCTGGTTTTGTAGCAAGTGTATCTATTCTCATTAATACTCCATGTCCTACCCTTTCCATACTCTCAAAACAATTGAACAAGTTGCTAGAAGATTCATCATCCTCAGCTGAGGATACTCCCAAAGTTGAAGATGAAGAAATGTATGAACAATCCGATATTGTGAAATTGATGCAATCCATGTTTACAGCTCTTGCCACTTCCCTACAAAATCATCCAAGAAACAAGTTATCGTTTTTACCAACAGTCGGAGAGAATGGTATGATTGATGCTCTCAATGTCAATGGAATTATGAATACTGATCATAGAAAGGAAGTATTTCAATGTTTAATTGATTTTGCTACTGAGAGATGTATTGAAGAATTTGATGCAGCCAATCAAACCACAGCGACTTCTTTCAATAGTATTTCTTCAGGAAGTTTGACGAGTTTGAGTTCTTCATCCTCAACAACAATAGCCACAACCACATCCACAACAACATCCTCAACAACAATGTCAACCACAACAACCTCAACAACAACCAACAACAACAATTCAACACCATCCAAATCCACCCATATTGTGAATACGAATGAACTCTATATGAACATTGGTGGATTACTCGTTACTAGATGTCCAGTTCTACACAATCCATTTGGTTTAATATTTTGTTTAAAACTTCTTCATCATGCCAATGAAGATTTACAACTTGCAGTACTCAAAGTGATTGAACTCATGTTAAAGATTGGACCACTCAATCTCGAAGGTTTATCCAACATTAAGATTGTTGATTTTATTTTAGATCACTTGTATTCACAAATGGTAGATACCAATCACAAATTTAGTTCTACTCTTCTCAATATTTGTGAAAAAGTAGCATGTTACAGATTATCACAATTGGAATGGAGAAAATTACTTTCTATTTTTGCTGATAAGGATCATCCTCCATGCATGTTGAAACTTGTAATGAATGCTGCAAAGAAAGGTCTGAGCACTCCATTCATTGAACTTCGACCAGGTTCAGAATGTCCCATTCAACAACTCACAGACAAGACATGGAACAGTTCAATGACTGCAGGTTATACATTTTCATGTTGGTTCTATCGATCCAATGATATTGCATCAACTCCAAAGAAGAGACTCTTTCATTCTCATCAGAGAACTTCCTCCAATGCCACCAAGAGACTTTCATCGACTAATTTTTCCGATGTGAATGTGTTCATTTTATTGAATATTCATTCGGACGATGGAAAATCATTTTTACAATTTCATTTACGACCTGATGGATATCTTGAATTCCAAAATGGCCCAAAATCAAAGAGAATACTCTTTTCAAAATGTAAATTTGAAGCAGATCGATGGTATCATTTGGTCATCTCTCATCAGAGAAATCGATTGTCGAGTAGTGTCATGACTGTCTATGTGGATGGTAAAATGGAAGAATCTCAAAAAGTTGGATTTATTAATCCATATGCTGCAGGTTCCAAAGTGAATGGACTGTTAGGAAAGAATTTTACCGATAGTATTGATAATTGGAGAATTGGGCCTTCATTCCTCTATGAAGATGTTTTATATCCTGAAGCAGTAGCTTCGATCTATGTTGCAAATAATACCTATACAGGTTATTTCCAAGGAAATTACACACCACATATGGATCTACTCACTTATCATCTCTATCCTAATTATATTCGTCTTTTGCAGAGAGTAGAAACTAAGAGAAATATTTCCACTGAAAGTGAAGCTAAAGAAAATAGCATTACAGTATCATCTTTTAAATTATCTCCAGATAAGATTGTGTTTGCATTCAATGCTCTCAATCATTCATTGCGATCATTGGATCCTCACGACACGAGAAATAACGCTCTCGTCGTCATGGAAAGTGTACACAATGAAAAGAAGACACCCAAAGTTCTTCTCTCCAATTTATCACGTGCTTATGTGTGTTGTCCAACTTCACTTTCGGATAATATTCTCAATTCAGATGGAATTGTAGTCATTTTGGCATTGATTGAACGAAGTGAATCCTCTCAAGCTCTCTATGATTCATTACTTTTACTGTACAATACCATGATGGACTCACCCTTACAAATTGATGAAGTGGAACGAATTTCAGGTTATGATATTATTGCTGGTTTTATTAGAAAAAAGACCAATCTTTTGGATACTAAAATTTTGCAATTACTCTTCGAGTTTGTCTTGATGGGAAGTGGAGATCAAAAGGAAATTGTTACGAATTTGAAAGCATTTATTTGTTTAATCATTGATTATGATATTTGGAGAAAGACAGATCTTTCCATTCAAATTGAACTCTTCAAGAAAATTAAGAGTTTAATTGCAGATAGTTATTATTCACATTGGAATGTCATTAGACTCAAAACCACTGGTATCGTTAACAAATTGTTACACATTTTGAATGAGTCTCCTTCGGTCCAAATTGTAGAACTCATTGTCGATGCTTTACATTTGTTATTCAAACATCGAATGTCCGACAATGATATGATTTCAGTTTCAAACTTTATTATGAACTCGTTAGATGATTCAGCATTAATTTCTAAAAAACGAAGTTCAAGTTGGGTCATGATTAGTCCAAGAAATTCGAGCACTTGTCTACCACAAGTTTCATCACTCTCTGAGATGAGTTCTGTGAGTGCTATGACCACTACTACTACTACTGGTACTACTACTACTGGTACTGGTACTACTTCTACTAGTATGAATAGTAGTAATTCTCGAAAATTGAAACGACAAAGTATCACGACCATGACCTTGACCAATGTTGCCTCTCGAAATTTACTATTGCGAGTCATTTATGATTTGGCAAGTCGAGATGAAAAGTATCTTGAATTATTCTCGAAACATGTGGATGATGTATGGTTTTATCAATTTGTGAATGAAAAAACTCATCCAATATCATTGATATTATCCTTACAACTTTTATCATTACTTTTATTACAAGGAAAGATCAAACCAGATAATATTTTACCAAGTTTGAGAAGAGGATTAATTCCATATTGTAATCAACCAGATGTTTATTATACCTTGTTACTACTCATGACAAGAACTATTTTCACCTATCCAGAAGGAACATTCTCATCGGAACAAGATTTAAAGGATTCTCTGGATCAAATTTCAAAAATGTTCCTTGAAAAGAGTGCACTGACAGATATTATTTTCTATAAGGATGTCATTCCAATACTATTGGAGTTATTGAATCATAATTATGCTCCAACTGCAGAGAGTGCACTGTATGGAGAAGTTTCTGCTGTTCATTATTTTGCCAAATTCAAGAATGAAGAAAAGACATTGGAAGCCTCTCGTCGATGGACCTTATTGAGAAATGTTGTGATCAAGTCATCATCATCTTCATCTTCATCAACAACAACAACATTCAATAGTACTAATAATAATAGTAGTACTAATAATAATAGTAGTACTAATAATAGTAGTAGTACTAACGATTCACAACCTTCATCAAGCAATAATACATTAGAAAATGACAATACTCCACCATCTGTATCTGTAGTATCGGTTGAACCACCTCCATTGAAATTAGAAGAGAGACCACGAGAGAATAAGATTACCGAAGAAATTCTTTCGTTATTGAAGAGAATGTGGAGTTCTTCGAATGATCTCAAAACTCATTTCAGAAAGTATGAAAGTATTCAAGCATTGAGTCAAATTGTGTTTTCTTTAGAAATTAATAGAAAACCTAAAACAGATATTGATAATTTTCTGAATCATCCCATTGCCATTTCGGTATTGTCCATGATTCGAGCCATTGCAAGATTTGAATTTTCAACCGCTTCCAAAGCTGTTCAAGTCGTTGAAGATATTTTGAGAGCAGTTCCACTGAATATTGTGAGTGAGCAATCCATCACATGGTATCGACGTTCCATTCTATCTTCACTCATCAAGGTTTATTCCAGTGATAAGGTCATGTCATGGGCTCAAGCGAAAGATAGCAAACTTGCAGGAAATTTATCATTGTTGGCATCGTTTGTTGTGGACATGCATTACGCTTCCGTACTTCCATTGACAAGTTATGTTGAAACTTTGAATTTTATTGTTCAAGTAGTTTCCATCGTCAAAGTCATTGAAGAACCATCCAAGACGATTTCATTATCGAGTTTTTTTAGTTCCAATGCTGCCATGAAGAAGGAAGGAACATTACCATTCTCTCTGAGATCATTGAATCGAATGATTTTATATACCTTCTTACAAGTATCATCTGAAGAATTTACTGAAAAAGTACTTGGTACCATGTTAGAAACACGTGCATTCCTCTCAACATTGGATACTTGCAATTTGGATTATGAATATTTTTCATCCATCTTTGCCGTATTATTCAATTTGATGAATGATGGATCTCCTAAAATCAAAGATACTGCAGTCAAGTTATGGAAATTAATTGTTGCAGCACAACATGATACGAATTTACTTCCAACGATATTCCTAATACCAAAAGACTCGAAAACTACGGGTGGTAGTAGTTCTAGTGGTGGTAGTAGTTCTAGTGGTGGTGGTAATTCTAGTGGTAATGGTAATACTAGTAGTAGTAGTACAAGTGGTAATAATGTCGATTCACAACAACTAGTCTCTAATGAATTTGTCGAAGGTTTTAGAAAGTTATTAGATTCTGATGTGAATAACTTTATGAAATGGTTCACTGAGAATTTTGATCGTATTTCTGAATTTTTCAATAACAATCTTGCCAATACTCTCACTTCCTATATCGAAAGTGAGAATAAGCATACTCAATCCGTATTAACATTATTGCAAAATGATTTGAGATCTCGATCCTCTTCAAAGAGTGAAAGAAAACTTGGGGAAGGTGCAACGTATTTGATTGGAGCTGCAAAATCTCAACTTCGAACAGTCATTGAAATGGAAGAAGAACGAAATCAAATGCTCATTGAAGAGAGTATTATTCGAATCAAATTTGCAATGGATACTTGGATGAATTTGTATGACTTGTTATTTATGGAACGTGGCACATGGTCTCATAGAGCCAATCAAAAATCAAATCAATCGTTACTTGCTTGGAGATTGGACTCTACAGAAGGACCAAAGAGAATGAGAATTAAGCTTGAACAATTCCATTTAGAAAAGGCCTATGAAGTTGCTATTCAATCCAATCCTTTGAGAGAACAATATTCTGTGGTTGGAAGAAAATCTGCAAGGACTAGTCCTTCTGTGGGTGGTAGTGGTGGTACAAGTGGTACGAATAGTAGTAGTAGTAGTACCAGTGGTGGTAGTGGTGGTGGATCGGTCAATACTCTATTGATGGATATGAGTGGTATGGAAATGACCACGACCACAACCACAACCACAACCACAAACCTGACCACAAACTTGACCACAACAGAAAAGAAAAAGGATGCACTTTTGGATCAATTTGAAAAATTCCAAGAATGGAGTTATCTCTCTCCTGCTAAACCTCGTCCTATTACATCATCAAAGAGAGAGGATGAATTGGATCTCACTCTTCCATCCAATATCATTACTTTGGATGCTAATGATGTCTCTTTAGAACTCACTCCAACACCTCTTAATCGATCTTCTTCGAAACAACCCTTTGATCAAGACACTACTTTGGATGAAAGTTTAAGTGATACGACTCATGAAGGAACTGCAGATACCAATCTTGATGCTGTTACAGCTGATGATATTGATGATGATTTATTATATGAAGATGAAATGGGAGAAGACTTTAAGATTAGAAAATTAATTGAACCAGGAGATGGTATTTTATTCATTTATAATTCATTGAGAATTAATGGATTGGATGGTCAAAAATCATTATTTGTGATTTGTAAAAACAATGCCTACATTATTGATAATTATGTCATGACGGATGATGACAAGTTAATAGAAGTGAAAGGAGATCATTCAACATTGATTGAAACAAGTCCACCAAGTACTACCAATACCAATACCAATACCAATACTACAACAACAACAAATACTACTACCAATACTACTACCAATACAACCACAACAACAACAACTCTAGAAAATTCTACACCAGACATTTCTCATGAAACTATCAAAATTCCACTCGCTGAAATCAATGACGTGCTAAAACGAAGATATCTATTGAGAGAGACTGCTGTTGAAATTTTCTGTAGTGATGGTCGTAATTTCTTCCTAGTCTTTGAAAAGGCAGACATGTACAAGGTTCATGAAAAATTGAAACTTTCAGATCATATCAAACACAATAAGAAGTCATTCCCATCTCTCAAAGTCATGCAAATGAAATGGCAAAAAGGAGAAGTTGATAATTTTGAATATTTAATGTATTTGAACACATTGGCTGGAAGATCATTCAATGATCTCACTCAATATCCCATCTTCCCATGGGTACTCTCTGATTACAATAGTGAAGAATTGAATTTCAATGATCCAAAAATTTATAGAGATTTATCCAAACCCATGGGTGCCATTGATGAAACTCGTGCCAAAATGTTCCGTGAGAGATATCAGAGTTGGTGTGATCCCTATATTCCTAAATTCCATTATGGTTCACATTACAGTAGTGCTGGTATTGTATTGTATTACATGTTGAGAATTGAACCTTATACTTCTCAATGTGTCGAGTTGCAAGGTGGTAAATTTGATATTGCAGATCGAATGTTTCATTCGATTAAAGAGACATGGGAATCTGCCAGCACGGATTTCTCACTCTCGGATGTGAAAGAACTCATTCCTGAATTTTACTTTTTACCAGAATTTTTAATGAATAAGAATAATGTTCAATTTGGACTCAAACAAAATGGAAATCCAGTGAATCAAGTAGAATTACCACCATGGGCTCATAATAATCCTCAATATTTTGTACGAATGATGAGAAGAGCATTAGAAAGTGATTATGTTTCAGAACATTTGAATGAATGGATTGATTTAATATTTGGATACAAACAACGAGGTCCTGATGCTGAAAAGGCACTCAATGTATTCTTTTATTTAACGTATGAAGGATCTGTAGATATTGATAACATTTCGAATGAGGTTGAAAAGAGAGCCATCATTGCACAAATTAGTAACTTTGGTAATACACCTCAACAACTCTTTACGAAACCTCATCCTAGAAGAAATACGAATCAATTATTAGAACGGCAATTAACATTATCTCCTACTTTGGAAGCAGTTCAAGATTCATTTTTGGGTGTTGGAGTAGCAGGTTCAGGTTCAGTTGTAGCAGGAGGTTCAGGTTCAGCAGGAGGTTCAGCAGTAGCAGGTTCAGGTGTAGCAGGTTCAGTTGTAGCAGTAGCAGGAGGTTCAGGTGTAGCAGGAGGTTCAAATAGTACTACTACCATTGATCCAACAACCATCATGTCCACTACTACTAGTAGCAATGAAAATCCTTCCAATGGTAATGAAACCATTTCAACAGATGTTCAAATGAGTAATTCGACTCTTGTTTCTGGAGCCAATGTCATTAGTAATTTGGTATGGAATCCAGTAGTTACTACGACTACTACGACTACTACTACTAGTTTACAACAACTTGCAAGTTACAAGAAATCAATAGATACCAATCTTGTGACCATTTCATTCCTCAAATTGAAGGGTATTGTTGCTGATGATGTAACCTATGTCAATGATTATGGAAGTAGTAGTATTGTATCAGAATTACAAACTGGTATTGTTACACCCTCATTGAGTGCTACTCTTGGCAAATTAACAGGAAGATTTAATAAGGCATTAACATTGAAAGATTCATTGTCTTTGACCATTCCATCAGAAACTACTATGAATCATTCATTATCCATGACAAGTCCATTCTCAGGACAATTATTGGAATTGGCAACTCCACAATCATGGGGAAGTTTAGCCATTGGACAAATTTCACTCACTCAAAAACAATTAGTGAATGGTATTGTGGCTGTCAATAAGAATTGTTTCTTTGCAGATTCCAAGTGCTCCAAGTACTATTCGTATGGTCATTCTGATTTTTCATTGCGATTATTTAAAGACAGTAATAGTGAAACACCAATGGCAGTTCATGAACGATTACATACTTCACAAATCAGTTATGCAACCATTACCAAAGATTATCAAGTGCTTGTGAGTGGAGGTGAAGATAGTGTGGTGAGTGTTTTCAAGATTAAGAAACACAAAAAGTCAGAAACTTTGGAAATTCAAAAGAGATTGTGTGGCCATACCGATAAGATTTCATACATTGCAGCAAGTGCAGAATTTAATATTATTGTGAGTGGAAGTTATGACTCGACATGTATTGTTTGGGATTTGAGTCGACTCAAATATGTTCGAGAATTGGCAATGCCATCTGATGATGTTGAAAATAAGCCAATTTCATGCATTTCTATATGTCCAACCACTGGTCAAATTATTGTTTGTCAATGGACGAGGATCACAGTCTATGCCATCAATGGAGATATTTTAGCAACAAAGAATATTGGACGTGCTCCAATTACGACTGTCACTAAATTAACAAATCCCCATGACGGTAGAGAGTTGCTGTTTGTGGGTCACAGTAATGGAGAGATTGATATTTTGGATATGGAATATGTCTTGTCTTTTGAAACACAGAGAAAGGAACTCACTTTGACCAAGATTCATGCACTCAAGGATCACAAATCCTCTGTGACCTATCTCTATATCACTCCAGATATGAAGAAACTTTACAGTGGTGGTGAAGATGGTGTGGTTTGGAAATACACTGTTGCTAATTAAATTTAGTAAATACTACTTTTATCAAGATGTTGAACATGTTTTGTGGACGGAGAAAACCACCATTTACAATGATTGGATCAAATTCTGAATTTGTTCAGCTCTGAATGCCCAATATTTCTTTCTAATGCCATCCACTTTCTGCAACGTGTGACAAACAGATAGGGCTTCTTGCAAATTACCCAATCTTAATAAACAGCAGAATAATAAATAATTGGCATGAGGATTGACAGACACCTTGTTCAAAACAGATCGAGTCTTTTCCTCCACGTACTGCAATAGTTCCTTGTATCCTTCAGAACTTTCATCTAATTTAAAAGTTGTCATACCCTTTGCATAATTCCATGGACTTTC
This sequence comes from Naegleria lovaniensis, assembly GCF_003324165.1. NCBI lineage: Eukaryota > Heterolobosea > Eutetramitea > Acrasida > Naegleriidae > Naegleria > Naegleria lovaniensis. Next base: position 428,935 of record NW_025407827.1, read on the forward strand.
ATTGTTGGGAGCCATGAGAATGTATTTAAACGCAAAGTCAATTTCATCTTTTCTGATTTGAATATTCTTTTCAAAATCACATGTTGTATTTTGAATGACAAAGAAACGATAATTCCATGCACTGTTGTTTCTCAAATCCTTTGCCAATAATCTTACAACAAAATCCAATTCACCATCCCACAATGAAAACTCCTTCACTAACCATTGTCTAAAAGTCCAAACGTGATAATTCTTTGAATCATCATCAAACATTTTCTCAACAAATTCCTTCTCGCCTTCTGTCACTCTTAACTTTTCAATCAAGGCTTGACGATGATACCAAATTTGATAATTTTTTGGATTATCTTCGGAAACTCTATTTAAATATTCAATTTCTTTTGAGAGATCATAATTCAGTCCATCAAGAACAATTCTTCTAAAGTGCCAAGCAGTATAATTAGCAGGATTTAATTCAATTGCCTCTGCAGTGATCAACAAGGCTCGTTCGCTAATTTCATTTCGTTGGACAATGGCTCGAAAATAATTCATTGTTTCTTTAAATTCATCCGTGTAAGCGATCTGTACCACTGGATGGGTTCCTTCATCTTGAGGGATGGGAGTGAGATCTGCGAATTCGGGTCGTTGCGAATGAGGAACGTAGGACTTCATGATGATGGCTCGTTTTTTTTTTAAATCAATTTTTTAGAAACAAAAAATGTTAGGATCCGAGTCCTCATCAGACGTGCGATCAAAATTCGATGCATCACCCTCACACGATGCATCGGAATCAAACACCATCATACGTAGTACTCATCCAAATGAATGTTTTCACAACTACAACAACAACAACACTCTACGATCACCACCATTACACCCACTGTTGCACCATCGTATCATGCACCATCACAGTAATCACAGCAGCAGCAGCAGACAACTCTCACATCAACTCTTACAACAACACAATTATACTCCACTTTTATATACCAATGATTTGAGTGGTAAAATTAGATTTGCACCATTAAGATCCAATTCTTCTTCATTATTACTTGCATTGGCAAGTTCCTCTTCAAATTCTCTTCATCTTCTTCAATTCCAACCACAATTGCTATTCATGGATGATGATACAAATATGGAAAAAACAAACAATTCAAAGAAACGAGAATGGAGTGATTCATGTCAATTAATTTCATCCTATTTTGAATATCATACTCATGACATTCAATCCTTGGAATGGTATCATCATGATTTTATCTTTTCATCTTCTCTCGATTGTACACTCTGTCAATATGATGTTCCAAGTTCCAAATTAGTGAAACGATTATGTGTAACGAGTCATTCCATACTAAATGGAATTACTTTGAGTCCACAAGAATCTCCACCCATTCTCTATATCTGTTGTAATAATAGTATTCTCATGTGGGATACAAGAGAAAAGAAACATTCCATTCTTGTTAAACCTAATTCTAATAAGAATGTGAATTCTAAAAGTAGAATATCTAATGATTATATTCATGTCAAATTAAAGAATACAGATTCGCCACATCAATTCATAGCAAGTAGAGGTGGTGGTGTATTAGAGTTTAGAGATTTGAGATTTCAAGATTGTAAATATTCATTATATCATGATCATGGATGTGAATTTACAAGTTTAGAAATTCATCCATATTATGATTATATTTTAACGTATTGTGAAGATGGAATTGTTTATGAATTATTTGAAAATTATAATGAAAGAAGGTTTGATAAGAGTAGTTGTGGTGATCTTGTTAGTGGTGGTGGTAGTGGTAGTAGTCATGGTAATCTTGTTAGTGGTGGTAGTGGTAGTAGTAGTACTATGAATGATGATGATGGTAATGGTAATGGTAATGGTAATATTGTTGGTAATGATCCAACATGTTCTCCATTTAAAAAGAGTATTTACAATTGGTATTCTTGTCCTTCCATGAAAAACAATAATCAAATTGGATTCAAGAATGCCTCGTATTCGATCCATGGAAATTATATGATTTGTGGAAATGATGATGGATCTAGTTTTATATTCGATACATCTCTCTCAAAGAATGATCATTTCAAGAATAGATTATTCATCATGGATTCACACCAATCCTCATTTCTTCCTCCACTCATATATCCCATGAAAATCATTCCTTCACCACCATCGAATAATCATCATTCTACTGTGTTAAATTCACTCATTGTACCCAACATGTATGATCAAAGTGAAATTCATAATCTATTAATTACCTATGAAGAACCTTCCATGTATTTATTTGGAATGTCGAATCGACGACAAGAAGAAGAAGAACAATTACAAGAAGAACACTGTGAAAAATTTGCACCAAGTATTGATGAGGCTGAAATGGTTCAAGATCATCCCATTGAAGATTGGCAACACAATTCCATACAAAGTGAAACCAAAGTGTGTTCATTCTCTCTTGGATATGTCACTCAAATTGTATATGTTTGTTTAACTTGTTATAGAAATAGAAATAGATATAATTATAGTGATGAGATTTATCATGGAGTATGTGAAGAATGCTCAAAACATTGTCATCGAGGACATGAATTGTATAATATTGGAGAAAAGAGAAATTTCAAATGTGATTGTGGAAATTCACAATGTGGAAATTCAGAATGTTTGTGTTCATCGACGACTGCAAAACCACCAATGAATGAACGTAATCCATATAATCATAATTTTAAGAATGAATGGTGTTATTGTGGAAGAGAAGAAGCTAATCCCATGTATCAATGTTACAATTGTTATGATTGGTTTCATGGAAGTTGTATTTTTAATCGCGACTATGACAGTGAACATGTTTTCATTGAGGATTATTCGTATGTGTGTGAAAATTGTTGGAATTTAGCAATGAAGAGTAGTAGTGTGGATGGGAATGATCTTTCTTTTTGTACCACCACTCCCATGACCACCACTCCTCACAGTAGTAGTAGCAGCAGTCGTCCTCTTGTCATTTATGATTCGGTCGTGATTCAAGAATATCCATCCAATGACACAATAGTTCGGAGAGGAAAGTTTGTTAAATTGAGTGCCACGAATGATCTGGGAATCATGATTGACCATTCAACAACATCAGCAACAACACTTGAAGAAGGTGAAGATCTCATGAGTCATTCCAGTGATGATCACGACAATGAAGAAGAAGGTGAACATAATGAAGAAGAAGGTGAACATAATGAAGCACAACAAGGATCAAATTTAGATGATTTTATTGTTGAGGATGATGTGGATTGAACATTCATGATTTTAAAAATCAAGTAATACTTTCACTTGTTCTGGATCATGATAGACAATCTCTTTTGGATTTTCATACAAATTCTTTTCATCCATGATGGCATGATACAATTGTTTGTATCCATTACAAACATCTAATGCAATTCTACCCTTGGTGTACGTCTTTAATCTTGGACTCAATAATCTCTCACAGGATTGTTTCTGAGTCAATGCCAAACTTCCTAAAGAAAATAATTGAGTGTAGAAATTTTGAAAGAATGCTTTGAGAGATTGCTCGTCCATATCTTGGCACTTGGAGAGTGGAATGAATGGTTTTGAATGTTCATCACTGTGAAGAATGTTCAATTTGTGTTGAAGTCCACTATTTTCAAGAATTAATTTTGATTGATAGTGAGTAAATATCTCTAATTGTTTCTCCATTTCAGTTGAGATTAATTCAGTTTTTGAGCGAGTCACACTTGTTGTAGAAACATCAACATTCGTGGTACCAATTTTAGACAGACTTGTACTCTCAACTCCACCCAATGCTTGTAATATAGCATAGTATCCATTAATGATAAATACGTAATAATCAGATTTCAATATTGGATCAGTTTCTTTCAATTTAACATTTACATAATAATTATTATATAATTCTAAGAGTGGATCAATAAATGCAGAGATAACATTTTGAAAATCTTCTTCGCGTCGATTCTCTGGAACCATTACTGACTCGGAATAGGTATTCATAATTTCAGTCTTCAAGTGTGGATTGAATCACAGGATAACCCAAAATAGTTTAAAACATGTTGAATCATTTTTAAATGTTGAATGAAATAATAAAATCATTTGGAAATATATTTCAAACCATTATAGAAGAATACATGAAATTAAAAACATGAAAATACTTACCAAATTATTTAAAACTTCTTTCACTTCTTCAGGAGGATTTAAATTCAAAGTAATTTCAGGAGGTTTTTGAATCAATCGATTTAAATCTCTCTTAATATTAATAAAGAATTTATCCATACACTTTTCTTTCAAATCATTCAAACACACTGATAGTTTACAATGATCACCCATCACTTTAACAAATAGACATGAATATAATTCTAACAAATGAGCTAATTTGAAATATACAATTGTATATTCTTCATCAATATCTTGTTTTAAAGATGAAGTATGTATGAGAGAATCTGTTGGATTCTTGTTAATAATTTGTTCTACTCTCATTTGTAATTGTCCTTTCAAATCATCAAAAATATCATTCAATATTTTGAATAACAATGGTTCACGTGGATATACTTGATATGATGTTGGATTGGAAAGAGTATTGAGAGGAGTGGAAGTATTTAAAGTAGTAGTAGTGCTAGTAGTAGCAGTAGTATTATTATTATTGGCAATAGTAGCATAATTTGAAGTATGATGAGATGGAATAGTATTGACAGAAGAATCACTACTACTAGTAGTAGTCTGACCATTATGAGAGGTATGATCATACACTGATAATAAATTTTGAATCAATTCCTTTTCCATGACTGCTGATTTGTGAATCCATGCCAAGATATCAGCAATATATCTCAATGGATCATGAGCTAACATTTCAATTGGATTGGATGAGAGTGAAATTGTTACAGGTGAATATGTATTATTACTACTACCAATAGTACCAGTGGTAACAGTACCAGTAGTACCAGTGGTGGTAGTAGTACCAGTAGTACTAGAAATACGACTTGACAGTTGTCCCTTAGTAATACCAGTTCCAGTACCAGTACTAGTAATACCAATACTACTACTACTCGACATCTTTTTCATGGTCAAGGCACTAAAAAATTGATTCTTTACAAATTCACTTCTCGATACAATTAATTGTTTCAAACACAAAGGTAAGAATATAGTCTTGTCAAATAAAATATTAATCGCTTGTTTCAATTCATATTCAGAATCAATTTCAGAATCATTTGATAATGCTTTACATTCATCTTCAATCCATCTTGTAATTCTCTCCAATGCACTGGTTCGAATCATTTGTAATTCTTCCATAATTTCAAAAATAATTCGTTGATAATTGGATGATTTCACAAAATGATTCGAACATGTGGAATGCATGTCATCTAATTTCTTGAGAGTAGTAAAATATTCTTGTCCTCTAATTTTACCATGTAATAATAATTGTTTTTCTTCTTCTGGAAATATAAATTTAGAAATGAATACATTTAATTGATATTGTCTATAGAGATTGGAAATGTATTCATGATAGAATGAATTCATTTGTTTGGTATAGTCAGAAATTTGACATGTAGATGAACAAGGAGTTGTGTTGGTATGGGTCGTATGGGTCATATTGATGGTAGTAGTCATAGTAGTAGGAGTAGTCATAGGAGTAGTAATCGTTGGAGTCATAGTAGGAGGAGTAGTCGTGTTGGTAAGGGTCGTATTGATGGTAGTAGTCATAGTAGTAGGAGTAGTCGTGTTGGTAGAAGTACTAATAAAAGTCCTATCATTCATCATTGAATCCAACATGATCAACGTAGGACCATTCGATAAATAATTCTCAATATTCTTTGTATGAGTCTGAATGACTTGTATTTGTGAATCAATTTCATTTAATTGATTTTGAATTTGTTCAAATGATTCTAAAATATACTTTTTATGAGAATGTAAATTTTGAAGTAATAAATAACTCTTGAGTTGTGTTTGAGAATGTTGATTCATGGATGAAAAGGATGATACAATTGAAGAAAAGGGTTGAGTGGTGGCACTCTCATTGTGTTGTTTAAATAATTGATCTAAATATTGAAGACATGTTGAAAGTGATTCATCATCGTGTTGTTGATGTGATAATTGAATGAATTGATTTACTTTTTTACTTGTACTAGTCGAAGAAGAAATGGAATAGGGTTGGGATGGAGTACTCGGAGAAGACGTGTCTATTCTTCCTTTTACATTTGATGGAGTGAGAGGTGGTGTAAGATCCATCTTTGACAATGACGGATTGAAACTCGTTTGGTTGTTGGATGACATTTTTTATTAATTATTATTGTTTTGAATCGTTCCATTCACCAAAAAATGATCAATGAACGAAATTTCAGAATCCGAGAAGCAAGAAGAGCCTCAAGTAACCTCATTCCATCTTTTCATCATGATGATGGTCAGAAATAGGCCTTGTCAGACTACGATCGATTGGTAAGACTTTTGGTTTGAATATAAAATCCACCATCAGAGGTAACAAGGTCAATAATGAAATGCTAAACAGGATCATGAGTGTTTGAGGTTTCATCACCAATTGAGAAATTGAATATTCAGTATTGGAAATACCTCGCTGTTCATCTTGTTGATTCCATTCATTGAACATTTCTCGTATCAACATTCCACTCTGAACAGAAATAAATGTTTGTGGTGCAATTCCAATCAATGTAGTGATAAAGAATAATGGAAATGATATTCCAACAAGTGGTGATAATAAATTAACACTCCAATTTGGTAATATAGGTGATATTCTTAAAAAGAGTAATAAAAAGAATAATCGATGTTCATAGTTCAATAATAAATTTTGAAATTTCTTAAAGAATTTGTGAATGGAAGGTATTTGAATTAATAATCTTCCAAAATATAAATGACTATACATGTAGGCTAAACTAGCACCTATCGTACCACACCATAAAGAAATTATAAATGGAAATAAAACTCCCAAAATTGGATTCATGATGGAATCATCATTTTGAACAACATGCTGACTTGAAGAATATAATGCACCAAATAAAACATTGAGCATTAATGTTCCAGGTATAGATAAACTCAAAATCAATAAATATAAAATACAAATACAAGACAAGACTTGATAATAATACAATAGAGTATATTTGGATAGAACATCAATAAATATTTTGATTTGATTCAATTGTTTGGGTGGAATATTATTTAATAATAATTCATATTCGGAGTGAGAGAGTGGAGGTAAGATGTAACTCAATAACATGTAACACACAAAGAATGAAATGAGAACTACAAGAGAAAAAGAGAGAATGAGTTTAGGAATGGGTGTTGTTCTTGTAGTGGGTATGATCGAATGGTATTCAGACAAGATGTTCGAGTGATCATGATGCATTGATGATGACTTGGGACTTGTGTGCAGGAAGGATGATTCAGACAAGTTACTACTGTCTTGATCGGTCGAGGAGGATGTGATCATTTTTTTGTTGTTGAGAAAAAAGACATGAATGCATGGTTGTGAACGAACAGTGACATGTTAATAAAATTTTGATATTTATGATGATGAATCATTAGAGTATGAGACATCTTTTAGATGGTTTCTTGACCACTTGTTGTTGATCATTAATTTTAACAGTAGAATTGGTCTTGTTTGTGAGTGAATTCTCAAAAGAATGTTCAAAAATACCATCCACCATCTATTTTGTGAAGATTTGAATGTTCAATGAATTTTTTTAAATGTGTGTTTCATGAATTGAATTCCATATTATAATTTAAATGTGTTGTAGTTCAATTCCATATCATGATTTGAATATGTATTTTTCATGATTTGAAAATGTATTTTTCATGATATATTCATGAATATTTTCCATTCATTTTCCATAAATGACACACATTTCAATGATTCACACATATTCATCAAAATATAAAAACACAACATTCTCACACTCGCACACACACATACCTTTTCAAAAGCTTGATCAACATTCACAGAATCTTTTGCACTTGTTTGTAAACACGTATGAATTCCAACTCGTTGTGCCCATTCATTGGCTTCACTTTCTGTCACTTGTCTTTGATCTTCTAAATCAACCTTATTACCAACAAGAATTAATGATACATTTGGATCTGCATATTGTTTTACATCATTTAACCATAAATTTAAATTTTCAAATGATTTTCGTTGAGTAATATCATAGACCATAATTACTCCTTGTGCACCTTTATAGTATGAAGTCGTAATGGTTCTGAATCGTTCTTGTCCTGCTGTATCCCATATTTGTAATTTCACTTTTTTACCTTTTTTTTCCATATTTTTAATTTTGAAATCCACACCAATGGTACTGACATGACTCACATTGAATTGATTCTCAGAGAAACGAAGTAGAATACAACTCTATTGAGAATGTGTATATGTGTGTGTGTGCGTGTGTGTGTGTATGTATGTGTGTGTGCGTGTGTATATGTGCGTGTGTATGTGCGTGTATGTGTGGTATGTTAGGTTGAGGTGAGTGTGTATTTGGATGAGAGTTGAAAATGAGTGTGTGTTCAGGGTGAGAGTTGAGAGAATCATCATGACAACAACAACAACATCATGGTGTCATGGTTGAAAAATGTGGTTGTGGTTGTTGTGGTGGACACATAAAATCGTCGTTGTGTGGGAGAGATGTGGTTTGTGATTCGCCAAGAGATGATGATGATGATACCGAAACGTCGCATTTGAATCATCCATAGTATGGATGCGTCAAGTTGGATTTCAAATAGTTGAGGTAATGGTCAAGGAGAATTTGATGAACCCGAGTCGAATTCGTGTGTGTGTGTATAATGATTCAGTAGTTGTTGCGCACCGAGTCCGTAATATCATTTACAATATAAACATTCACATGACATTCACACATGTATATATATATTCATGGAATGGATGGTGTCAAAATATATAAATTCAACAATATCACAACAAATGAAACATACTTTACCAACACCCATATCACCTTTGTTATTACATGATGAATGTTTCGAATGATCAATGACCCGAGTCGAATTGGTGTTGTTGTTGTTTTGATCATCATTTCACAATATACATGTGGAATTTCAAGAATATTATTTGAACGAGATTTGTAGTGACATCAAGATAATGACACACCATAGGGTATTGATTGTATTATGTGTGTGTTATTTCCAAAATTATTTTCACATCATCTCACACCACCTACCAATAATCAAAATTTTAAAGAGAGCATCATGGTCAGACATTTTTTGCTACTGTTGTTGATGTCGACAGCCGAGTCGTGGCGATGATGACATTCTCCGAGACCATTGTACTGACAGGTAATGAGACATGGAAAGAAACTGTGCTGAATGACAACGAATCATTCATTAACGAGATAAGGATTACGAATCGATTGATAAAACAATTCCCTGATACAGGGTACATGAATATCAAAAAGTCATGCCTATCATTATCATCAAGCACGACTGCCAAGCCTCTCAAGCCTTTCATCATCATCACCAATAAAACACACACAAAAAATGTCGTTCACTTCACAACAACAACAACTCAACGGGCCACCCCTCCCTTCTTCTTCACACCAAGTACAACCACAACAACTACTACGACCACAACAACCACCACAACCACAACATTCACTCCTTCCCTCTCCTCATCAAAAAGAAATCTACACCTATCATGCCGATTGGATGATTTACTCCACAAGTTGGTCTGTCCGAAGAGATTATCCCTTTCGTCTTGCCATTGGATCCTTCATGGAAGAATATAGAAACAAGGTAGATATTATTCAATTAAATACAGATCAATTAGTATTGGAAAGAGTAGCACAATTTGAACATCCCTATCCAGCAACAAGAATACAATTTCATCCATCTGCCAACACTTCCAATTTAGATTTAATTGCTACGAGTGGAGATTATTTAAGATTATGGCAATTGAGAGATGCATCAACAACGACCACCATGACGACGACGACGACGAATGGGAATTTGACGACAGGTACGAATACAAGCAGCAGCACCATGACAGGCAATATAGGTAGTAGCAGTCATATACACACTTCTGAACCCTCCTCCACTTCCTCCACTTCCACCAAATTCTCAGTCTCTAAATATTTTACTTTTAATAATGATAATTCAAGTGAATATTGTGCTCCATTAACAAGTTTTGATTGGTGTGAATATAATCCAAATATCATTGGAACTTGTAGTATTGATACGACATGTACCATTTGGGATATTCCAAGTGGTAAATCATTGACACAACTCATTGCACATGACAAAGAAGTTTATGACATTGCATTTAGAAATCAAGATGTATTTTGTACTGTTGGAGCAGATGGATCTCTTCGAATGTTTGATTTAAGATCATTGGAACATTGTAGTATTCTTTATGAAACACCTCAATTTACTCCTTTATTGAGATTGGCATGGAACAAACAAGATTTAAATTATGTCGCATGTATTGGAATGGATAGTAATCGAATTGTAGTATTGGATGTTAGATATCCAGGAATGCCACTCATGGAATTGTGTGGTCATAAAATGCCAGTGAATGGAATTGCATGGGCACCTCACAGTGCTCATCATTTGTGTAGTGTTGGAGATGATGGACAAGCATTGATATGGGATATTCATGGTGGTATGAGTGGTACGAGTAGTGTTAACCATGTTGGAAATGGTAGCTCTACCATTGAACCTATTTTAGAGTATAAGGCTGATTGTGAAGTGAATCAATTAGGATGGAGTTCGTTACAAATGGATTGGATATCTATTGTGTTTGGACAGAAATTACAAATATTAAAAGTTTAGGAGGGTTATTTTGTTTGTTCCCAAGTTTGTATCCAATCATCCGCATTTCCTGTGTTCTCACTCCCTAGGCTAAATTGTTTAACAACCGAGCAAAGCAAAGTCCAATCACAACAATCAAACTTTATTCGTATAGAACCGACCTTCCATTTGGTAACCATTACATCACACAATGCATTCTCACACAATATTTCAGGTTTAATAATAAAATGTTAAACAAATCACTATGAAAATCAAGTCGTTATAAATACAATGCAAGTTACACTTCCGATTTACAAATTCATTCAAAATATTGCTCTACGTATAATCATGTATAACATGTTTCTCACTCGAATCTTTGTACTGTAAATTACAAGGTAAACAACATGAAAATAAATCATAACATTGTCACAAATGGTATCTATCCATAGAACAGAGTGGATATATTATTTGAGATATTATTGTTGCGAATGTTTGTACAACCCTATCTATCGAACTATACTAGTGCAGAACGATAACGACATATTCAGTCGTCGTCAAAGAGTTGGCTTATAAATATAGAGCGGTTGTTGTTATCAATAACAATGAAGTTAGGTTAACTTGATTTAATCAATTGTGTTCATAATGATCGTAAATGATAATGATCCCTAGATAACTTCCTTTAGTCTCGGGAAGTTATTACGAAATTTATCATTTTTCGTTAAGACCAAAAGTTACAAACAATATTGGAGCAATCAACGACTGATATAAATGCCATAAATATCGGATTCGTTAACTTGTTGATGAATAGTTATTTGTATCTACAACACCATAATTGTTTTTAAAAGGGGTTAGCTCAATAAAATTGTAAACAAGAAAACAATATGGTAAAAGCCAAATTAATGCAAAGTGTTGTTGAATTCTAAACATAATATGGGAAGAAAAGGTCTTTGAATGGAATACTCGTTTGAATTTGGCTGGAGGTCATTTGTTGTTCCAGACTGTTGAGAAGCTGCAGTTGTGGTATTAGTTTGCTCTTTAGAGAGCTGTTTTTGTTGTGGGAATTTCATTCAATCTTTATACCGCACTTCTGTTCTTGTCAAAGTACATTCAATATAAAAGCACGCTCCTTCTCCTTCTCTTCATCTTATCTTAAATGTTTCATTACAACATCTCTGATCCTGACCTTCCAAAATGTTGTGAATAGAATCTTCTATTTCCAGTGATCTCTTTCGTCAACTGGTCTCCAAACAACAACACAGTGCGCAGCAATGATGTTTAATTTTGATTTATTCCAATGTTTGTACCAATTTTTTTAAGTCCTTTGCAATCCTAACGAAGCAACGGTGTTCAAAATGCATTCTTTAATAATAAACGCATTTCCTTAATAAATACAATTGATGGCCATCAAAGAGAATGTCCAATCCCAGAGTGATGCGAGAGAGCAACCATTCGTCCTGTCATCCATCAAAAAATCCACCACTCACAAAAAAAATATTGTTGTTTGCTTTTCGTCATTCCCGCTTGTCCTTTTAGTCTCTTCATATTATTATCATCATCAACAACAACAACAACGGACACCACCCAATTTTCATCATCGTCTTGTGTGTACCACCATTGATACTACAACAACAATAATAACAACAACAATAACTCGTACTATTATATTATAATAATAACAAACTCTATTGAAACCATCCACCAAACAAATATAAAGCCTCACCCACCCATCACCCATAAATAACTCACCACCACCCACCCATCACCCACACCCACACCACCCATCACCAACAACAACAACAAGATGCAAGACTCTACAATTAAATGTGTCAATATTGGAGATACAGGTGTTGGTAAAACGTGTGTTCTCGTCTCGTACACTGAAAATGAATTCCCTGAAGAACACGTTCCAACTGCCTTTGATAACTTTACATCGATTGTTGAATATAAAAACAATCGATACAATGTACAATTATGGGATACAAGTGGACAAGACAATGATTCCATGAGACCCATCTCATACAATGGTGCTCACATCTTTCTCATTTTCTTTTCATTGGTGGATCGAAAGAGTTTTGAAAGAGTTCGAGAGAAATGGGTGAAAGAATTAGAAGAAACCAATCATATTGATTTACCATATATTATTGTTGGTAATAAGGTTGATTTGAGAGATGATTCACAATTATTGAAACAATTAGGAGTCACTAATCCTGTCACTAAAAAGGAAGGTGAAGAATTAGCAAAGAAAGTTGGAGCTTTACAATATATGGAGTGTTCTGCAAAAACACAAACAGGTTTGGGTGAAGTCTTTGAAGCTGCAGTGAAGGCTGTCGTGGATGAAGAATGGAAGAAACAAAATGAAGCCATTAAAAAGAAGAAGGATAAAGGTGGAAAGTGTAATAAACAATAATCTTTCTCTCTGGTAGTCTTTTGAATATGTGTTTGTGTGTATTTGGTAGTCTTTTGAATATGTGTTTGTGTGTATTATTTGTATGTAATATAATTTTATGTATGTCATAATAAATGTCAATCTATGATACATGGTATTATTGTAATGATGGAGAGTGAACTCCATCATGATGACCATGACTGACATGATTCAAGGATCACTGGGAATGTATTGGTGTAACACATTCCGAACGAATCGCTCGTATATATAGAGAATTTAATGATAAATAGATATTTAAAGAATACTTGGTATCAAAAGTAATTGTTCAATTCAATGCCATATAACCCAAGCAAGTCAAGTCGCTCACTAAAACGAAAAGGAATGTGAATTGGATCTTGGTTCGATTCCTCACAATTCCTTTCCTTCGTCGTTATTTAAAAAAACACAAAAATTTCAAACAAAAAAATTCTAAAGCAACAACAACACTGATTCCAAAACCTTCTCTCATCATCAGATCTAGTACACCAAATGGCTCCGAATCGAAACGTAACACGATCACATGACTCCTACCATGCTCATGGTATGAATGATGCAACAACTCCTCCATCCACCAACCACCATGAATCTCCAGAACAACCAGTTAGAACATGGAACAATCCAAACAGCACGACCAAGAATATCACAACAACTTGTCGTCATGACGACATGAATATCATTTATCAATCTCTCAAATCATTCATGAATCGATATTTAATTGTACCAACTCTCTATGTCAAACAATTCATTGTAAATAATATTCAACATGGTGATGAATTTGGTGGTGTTTTGAAATATATTCAATGTTTGAATCGAATTATTCAATTGATGAAATTAATTTATGAAAATTATTATCATTCATCATGTTATTTAGATGATGAGAATTTAGATGATAATATAGATGATCCATACAATTTACAAGAGAAGAATATCAACAATAATGAAATTCTACTTGATTCTCATTTCGTTGAGAGTCTTGTATTATTGAATTTCATATTTGGAAATGTTAAATATTTACAAATATTATATTTTCATGGAAAAAGGAATGCACATATTGAAAATCAAATAGAATTATTAAATGTATTATTACATACATTAAATGTAGAGAATGATAGTATGGATAGTTTTAGTACTATTAATACTAGGAACGATCATTCACATTTCAATCATACCATGAACAACAATATCCACAACCACAATAATTATAATAACAATAATAATAACAATGATAACAACAACAACACTACTACAATCAATCCTACACTTTCAACACTTTATCAAAATCTATTACAAATTATTATTGAAATGAATTGGAAAGAAATCTATCAAGAACAATATTTAACATTATTCTTTACATTCAATCAAACTCATCTTCAACAATCTCTCAAACAAGAATTAGATGAAATGATTGTATCGAACTTTTTTGAAACATGTACTCAACAATTATCTCAAAAAAGATTACAATTTAAATCCATGATGAATGGTTTGAAAAAACGAAAGGATCATTCAACAACAATTATTCATCATCCTCATCATTCAACAACAATTCATTATCCTCATCATTCAACAACTCAACCATTCATCATCCACAACAACTCAACCATTCATCATCCACAACATTCTCACTCATTACAAAATAACAAGACACACCCTCAACACTTTCACAAACATGATCTTTTAGAATCCAATCCTTACAAATCTCAACACACATTACATTCTCTTTTTCAATCGTTTCAAATTGATTATCATACTCTCATGAAATTGAGTCATTTAATTGAACATGCTCATCAAAATGTCTATTTATTAGATTTATTATTTCATTTAACATGTTTAATTATTAAAACATCCAATCATGAATATAGACAAGTGAGTGATGTATTAAAAGATAAATCGAATGAATTGATGGTCATTGGTGCTAAAATAAGATTATATTGTGAAAGTTATTTGAATAGAAAGAAGGAATGGAAGAATGATCATTTCATCAATCACAATAATAATCATCACAACAATAACAATCATCACAATAATCATCATAACAATCACAACAATAATAATACCATTCATCAATTACAACATCGATTCAACAAGTTAATGAAACATGATCCAATCCATTCCATGACTACCACGAATGCAACGACTACTAAAACGTCAACGACTACAACCACTAATACTACTACTAATACTACTACTTCAACCTCACTCTCAAACACTCCCTTAACAAATAATGATGAAAATAGTTCTTCCCATCATCTCAAATATCATTCTTTGAATATTTTAGATCAATTAGAACAAGAATTGAATCAACTCGAAGATTTCTTAACAAATTCTATTGCAAAAAAAGAATTATGTTGTGTGGAATATTTGAAATCTCATCGATATGCTCCTTTTAAAAAGATGGATCCAAAGAATGGAACTCTCTTGTGGAATTCTCAAGTGATCAATAGTGGTGTGAATATTCATCCCACAACAACAACAACCAAGAAACATGATAAACAGGATGATAATTTCAACACCACCACTAGTAATACTACTACTACTAGTTTGGATGAACTCATTTCTGTCATTCCAGCTTACTTGGTGTTGAACCGCCAAAGTTTATAAAAGAAATTTCGCGCCAAATATTTTCGTTACAAACTTCAAACATTTTTAAAAAAAATGTCTTTCAACAACCAACGACGTGCTCTTCGTGATATTACCAATACTTCCACAGGCTCGATCCATAACTCGAGTATGATGATGATGATGAATGGATCCTCTCAACAAGCTCCTCTCAAATCCAACAACTTGTTGAATACAAGTCATAGTTCTCAATTGAATCAATCTCTCCTCCCTATTATGAATCATCATACCATGAAACCTCCTCGAGAATCCATGATTATGAAACAACAACACACATCTTCTCATCATGCAAAGAACAAGACAAGTCTACTCTCGAATAATATGACTTTAGGTTCCACCACTCTCAATGCATCATCATCCAACACATCCAACACATCCAATATTCAATACATGTTGAATGCACTTTATGAATTCTTCTCTCAAGAAAATATTTCAATGGAAATTACTCCAAAAACCTTTCGTGAAGGTGATACTTTTAAACTTCGATATTTTTTGAATTATTTATTCACCCATTTGGATCGAAATATTTGTGTACTCGTTCCAACACCAAGTGAAGTGAGAGAATTGGAAAAGAAGAATACGAGTAGTAGTGGTGCTAGTGGTGCTAGTGGTGGTGGTGGTTCTAATACTACTACTACTAGTGGTTCTAACTCTTCCAATATGGATGCACTGAATAGAAGAAAGACCATGATGAATCATTCATCCTTGAGTATGATGACAATCAGTGCATTTACTACTTCATCCTATTTCAACAAGGCTCCTTCCATTTCTGGACTCGATGAAGATTTAATTATTGAACTTGTGGATTTCTTTAAACTTCCAATATCCTTGAATAAGAGACATTTTACCATTACACCTCAATCGAGTCGAAATTGGCAAACCATGATTCAAGTACTCTTTTATTTGACTGGACTTGTCAAGTATAGTCGAGAACGAGAAATGATTGAGAGAGATTTAGAATTACAACAAGTTTCAATCTTCTTTTCTTTCTTGAGTGATATGTATGCACCATTTCTTGAAGGTAATAATCGAGAAATGGAAAGACTGTTACAAGAATGGAGAAACAAATTCAATATGGATTGTGCAAGATCACGAGAGAATTTAACTCAATTGAAGAATCTTCATGAAAGCATTAAGAATCGATTGAATTATTTCAATACACGACAAGATCCATTTCATGAATTAGAAGAAAAGAGAATGGTATTAGAATCTCAATTTTTAAATTTGAATGAATCTAGTCAACACAATGAAGAGAAATTGAATCAATTGTTACACGATCGAGAAATTACAAAGGCTAAACTTGTATCCACCAATCAACAAATTGATTCAAAAAAGAGAGATAATGAAGTTTGTACAAGACAACTCGAACATCAAGAAATTACTCCATTGGAAGCACAAGCACTCTACAGGGAGAAGAGTACCTATGAAGAAGAAGAAGAACGAATTCTGAAACGAACCGAATATACAAGAAATCAAGTCGAGAGTGCACAACGACACTTGTCTCAATGCAATGAGCAAATTACAACACTCACTTCTCAATACAATTCCATTGTACTCAAGATTGATCCAAATTTGAGACTCATTTCATTGGCATCTAATAATGCAAAATGGAGAATTGATGATTCAAAACAAAAGAAGGCTATTCTGAAACAACAATTCACGACTCTTCAATCTCAAATTCAACAATTGAATGAAACATTGACACAGAAAGATGAAATGATTCAAGTTTTGAATGAACACTTACTGGATGTGAAAGAAAATTTAACACAAGAGACTATATCTTTTAATAATTTGGAATCTCTCCATGCTCAAATCAAACAGCAACATCAAGAAGAATTATTTGAATATGATCGAAGGATTAAGACCATTGAAGAACAATCTGTACACATACATGCTGAGAAGAATCGATGGAAACAAGAATTTGAAAATACTGAATTATTAATTGCTCAATTGGAAGAAGAAATGCAACGAGAAGAACAAGAGCAAATTGAGCAACGAAATACTCTTTTCAATTTATCTGTGTTTGCCTTACAGAAAGCAGCAGAGCACAAGGAAAATGCCAAGAAGATTATCAATGCTACAGAAAAAACAGGAAGCGAAAGTTTTGCTGCTATCAGACAGTTGCAAATTATGTAAAACATCCAAGCTCATTACAACATCTAGATACACTTATTAATAAATGAACCACAGTTTTTCACAAACCAACTTTTTAATATTGAGCATAGTCAATGAATGAGGATTTGGCAGCTGAGGTGACTTTTTTTGGTAGTGGTTTCTTGGTATGATCTTCAAAACCCCAAACTTCCAAAGCATAAATTTCAAACTCAACTTCAGTGCTAAATGTTGTAATGGATTGTGATCGAACCATACCTGGTGGTTTTGATTCTGAGATGGTACCAGCTGTGGTGTTATGATTCGTATCCTTGTCCACCTTTTCCAACAACCCTCCCTCTTCCATGTTATCAAAAGTCAAACAAATATTTGTGCTTCCTGAAGTCAAATCTTCATGAATCATGAGAGCTGATCTTCCAACTTCATCACCACCATAACAAATCATGTAATCATTTGATCTCAAAAAGAATTCATTCAATTTCGACCATCGAAACACTTTCAAAGTGGTATTATTTTTGAAAGAAAAGAGTAAAATCTCACCACTTTGAAACATGGACACGCACAAATTTTTCGTGAGGGAAATATTTGGTGAAAAAATCGTAACACATATTATTGAAACATTCCATAGTCACACACACACACACTCTCTCTACATACCTTCCATAATACTTATTTCCAAATTCATTCAATGCTACTGGATTAAAAGCACCCAATACTTGTCCATCCATAGTCTTGATAATTAAAATCGATTCTTCAGCATGTCGAGTATTTCTATATAAAGTTCTTAATGAAGTTCCATGCTCCAAAGTGCTATACAATAACATCCAATTACTCAAATGAAATCTAGCAGGTAATATGGATACCATCTTTTTTCTCTGAAATTCAGTTGTAATTGGATGAGTTCTATTTGTATTTAACAATAAAGGTGAGAATGAAGAATGAGAACAAGAATTCAATTTTCCTCCAACACTTGTTCCATACAATGGATGTGAATCTGGTAATTCTTTTAACAAATCCTTATATTTTGTATATTCTGTAAATGCAGTCATGAAACAATGATTACATTGTGCAATTCTTTCAATCAATGTTTCATTGGTAATGATTTCACTGGATAAAAGAGATAGTTTCTTTTTGATTTCAATGACTTCTCGAATTTTCTCTTCAATTTTTTGATGATTTGTTTTTTCTTCTGTGGAAGGTGAAGATTGTGAATGAGTGGTAGTACTAGTGTTAATAGTAGTAGTAGTAGTATTGGTGTCAATAGCAGTAGTAGTAGTAGTATTGGTGTCAATAATAGCAGTAGTAGTAGCACTAGTGTCAACAATAGTAGTATTCATAGTAGAATGATTACCCTCAGTAGTAGTAGTATTAGTATTCGTTGAACTATTACTACTCTCTGTACTTTCAACTTGAGAAGGCTGATGACTTGATTCTTCTACCACATGGCCATTGGATTCTTCTTGTTGAAAAGAACTCGTATTGGATTCTTCTTGTTGAATATTCAATGACACACTACGAGTCGAAATATCATCATTCACAACATGTTCATTACCATCTTTTCTTCCTTCTTCAATTTCTTCAATGACTCGATTAGCCAATTCTTGTTCCTTTTTCAACATTCTATTTACATTTACATTTTCAATTTCAATTAAATTTAAAATAAATTTACAATCACTTTCAATAGCATTACAATATTCTTGTAATTCAAGTTCTCTCTCTATTTGTTGTCTTCTTCTCTTATTATATAATTCACAAATCTCTTCATCTAACTCTTCAATACAATCCGTGTAGAGAATTCGATGAACACAATAAAAGTAACTCTTCCAAAAAGTAATATCATCTACATATTTTGGAACAAGAATGGAATACATGGAATTGAGATGAGAATCATACATTCTCAATGTATTCACTTGTGATAATGAATAATATTGATCAAAATGATAGGGATGTTGTGGATGAATGAGTCCACTTCGTTCATGTCGTTGCATTTCCATTTCTTGAATGAAATGATCATCCATTCGGAATGAGAGAGGATTATGAGAGAGTTTGAAAATGTATTGAGAGAGTTCAACTTCTCGACCAATCCATTGTTTATTAGAGAGTGGTGGAGAGAAGGTTAGAATGAGAGTGGAGCTTCTTACAGGAGAAGAGGGTGTAGTGGTGGTAGAAGTGGTGGTTGAAGGGGTGGTGGTAGAAGAGGCTAATGCTGTGTTTGAATTTTGAATACTACTACCAGTACCAATACCACCAGTACTACCACTACTACTACTACTGCTAACAGTTGTGTTGGATGGATTTGGAGGGAAATGAATATTCATCATCATGGCGGATTTTACAGGTGATGAGGCTAGCATGATGGTCGTGAAGGAGGGAGGAGTGGATGAGAGTGGAGAAGACGCTCCACTTTGACTTCGGTTTCGAGAGAGTTGTTGATGCTGAGGAATGTTTTGTGGTTGTGATGATTGAGATCCACTACCGAATATGAGAGTTGAGAGAAAGGATGCTGTTGTGTGTGGATTGATCCATGAATGATAATGAATGATGGAGGTATTGTCGTGATCATCATACGGAATGAATTAAAGGAATGTCCATGGATGAACATTTGATCGCAAGAGCATGTTCCAGTCAAGTCATAGAGTGATGATGAGAGTAGGGTACGCAAACATCGAAGAGATATTGACATTCGGTTAATGAACCATATCAACACTCAAAAAGTTGTTACTTACACATTTTTTCTAATGATCTTTATTTGGAAGTAAAAATTCTCAATCAAAAGGAAAAAGTACTTGGAGGTGGAACAACCTCCTTGGAAAATGGTGTTGTATAATATGTTATAATTACGAATGTCATTCAACAATTGTTTGGTGCAGTAGTACTACTATCGTTTTTGGTAAATGTACAATAATCCCTCAAGATACATTCTTAATCATGTGTCAATCCAAATCCCTTACTCACTCTTTTAAAGAAAGTCTGTACTCGATCATGCCAATCGTAAGATTTGATATACTTTTGAATGTTCATTGGTTTGAAATTGGTGTACTTGTATTTGTAACAATATACTGGTGTTCTTGCTGTTGATTGAATATTCACAGTTGGTAAAGAGGATGGATCAGGTGAGAGTGTGCTTGTTGTTGTCGTTTTCATTGTCGTTGTTGGTTTCGTATCATCATTATAACCCTTGGCCACGTGGTGGTGATGGTCTTGAGTTGGATGAATATTTCCATCTACTGTCATGGTGATCATGACCTGATGATTGGATGAATCATCACGATTCATGGTAGTGTCATCATTGTGACTGTTATTTTGAGAGTTACCTTTGGAATTCTGATTAGAACTATTTAAACTCGTACTACTCGTCACGGTAGAATTAAATAATTTCTGAAATCTCTCAAAACCTTTATGTCTTCTCAATACTGATAATACTTGTTCAATGACAAATTTCTTTCCAAGATGTGTCTTGGTATCTATTGATTTGCCCATTCCATTAATGGATTGAATATGATCGGTAATGTATGAAATGATTTCATTTTCACAACAATTTACAGAGACACTACTGCAACTCATTAAAATTTCATTTTGTAAATCTTGTATGAGAACAGTATTGGTATTAAATTCTTCTCTTTGATCATAATATGAATGTTCCAAAGTTTCAAACGTGAAAAATAGTAAACTACTAATCATGACTACACAAGTAAAGGTAAATAAAAATAAATAAATAATTGAGAGAGAGGAATAGTGTTCATGTACATGCTCCAAATACATGGATTTTAATTTTCTGTAAATTTCATAAAATATAATGGGAAGAGTGAGTGTCAAAATTGGTAAAATAATAAAAATAATATCTAATCGATAATAGGATGGAATGTAAATGATCATGAATAAGAGTAATACACTTGCAATAACACATGAAATATATTTGAGAGATTGATCATCAGTATGGAGTGGATGATGAGAGAATTGAGAATCTGTGTTCAGTATTATACTCTTATCGGAAGATTGGACCATCATGATGGAATTATTCTGTTGTTGTTGCAGAGTACTTG
Source organism: Naegleria lovaniensis (assembly GCF_003324165.1). Taxonomy (NCBI): domain Eukaryota; phylum Heterolobosea; class Eutetramitea; order Acrasida; family Naegleriidae; genus Naegleria; species Naegleria lovaniensis. The sequence continues at coordinate 450,830 of NW_025407827.1, forward strand.
TTAGGCTACTACGAGTTGTGGTGGTGGTGGTGTTATTGCTCATGTTGTTAGGAGAAGAGGTGGTGCTGTTGATCTTGTCTTGATTAGGTTGTGCACTTGATCCATGGTGATCGGATGCATTGTTGGTTGATGAAGAGGTTGTAGTTGGCGTGGGAGAAGTGTGTTCTTTGGCCATTTTTTGTGCATTGCATCCCGAACAAGATTTTGTTGAGAATGATCAATATGACCTCAGGCTCGATAGATCTTTTGAAGAACATCTCTCTGCAACGTTGAGTGAAACGATTCGATTACTATTCAATAATAATTTCACGTCGTGAAGGTCATGCTTTTGCAAAAGGAAACAATCCCTCATTGTAATTTTCATTTCAACTCTCTCCATTACGCAAAAATAAAAGCTTTGAACCGCTATTCTCTTTCTGCACGCACTAAGTTGCAATCAACCGCAAAGCCTTTAACACTAGAACAATCTCCGAGAGAGATTGATCCAAACAAGACCCTGATCGCACTAGTAGTGGTAGCCATACAACCTAACACTCTGTACCAAGAAGATATTCATCATCACCAATGAGCAGCAACAACCCAACAACATCCTCATCTCCTTCCGAGGTTGATGTTTTGAAACAAAAAGTTAAAGATTTAGAAAATGAAAATATAAAGCTTAAAGCTAAAATTGAGAAATTACAAAATGCCAATGCGAACATTGTACGTATCAATTTCATCATTTGAAAATTTTATATTTTGGTGATGACTTGCGGAATAACATGATGATCATCAATAATATTTTGTTCGGTGCAATGCCATTTGGTTCTTTGTGTTTCAAATTTGTATCTTTTTTTCCATATATAGCAATTACAAGTGGAAGAAGAGGAAGAATTGATAACAAACAAATTAATGAAAAAATTGAATCGATTGAAAAAAGAAAAGGAAACTTTGGCTCAACAAGTTGAAGAGGAAGAAGAGCTACTCACGAACACTCTCCAAAAACAATTAGAGAAACTATTACAAGAAAAAACATCGATTGAAAATCAATTGAAACAAGATAAGGAATATATTGTAACAAAATTACGAAAGCAATTAGAAGATGTATTATCTGAGAAATAGTAAGTAGTAGAAGCGAACCATGATGCCATTTTACCTCATTGAACTTGTCATAGTCAAATTGAAAAACAAATTGAAAAGGAAAGAAGTGAAGTTTTGAGTGGAGTTCAAACTATTTTACAAAATATCAAAACCGATCAATCCAACCAGGATGTTGTTCAGAAATTAATAGAACAAGTAGAAATATTGAATAGAGAACAACAAAGATTGGCTCATGACTCTGAAAAGTATAGACAAAAGAATCTTGCCTTGTTGAAAGAATATTCAAGATTGGAAAGTGAAAACTTTATTCTAGAACAAAAGATCCTTAGAGAAAAAGAGAAGAGAAAAGAAATTGAATCTCAAAAGTTGAAAGATGAATTTGATTTGGAAATTTCATCAGAAAGAGAATTCAACCAAACCATCAAAAACAAATCATTACCATTGGTCAATGATGTTGAGAGAAGTAGAAGATCGCATTCTCTTCCACCTTCCAGTCAACCTCCAGAGATTGCTTCACAACTTGGTATTAATCTCTCTCAACAACAATTACCACATGTGACCAGTCCATTGAGAGGATCAAGTCTTACTCCAAGAGGAAACAGTGTCAGTAACATTGAGCCATATATTTCACCAAGAAAACCAAGTTTTTCTCCTTCAAAAACTGTTCATGGAATACCTATTCCAGGTCAGTCGACTGATCATCAATTGAGTGGACTTTCTTCATCACTACCAACGCATAATTACCTGATGGGATCAAGCTTTGCTGAGAGATTAAGCCAAATTGATCCTTATCAAACGAACAGAGCCATGTACAGTACTTCACCACGACTTGGATCGGCCTCACCTGCTCAAGGTCGGAACATTGAATTTGTAAGACAATCACCTAGACGTTAGAGTTGCAAGACTTTGCTGTATTGTAAATAAAAAAGCAATCACAATGATTTATTAATCTTGCAGAATGAGTGCAGTTCCTCTCTTTGTGAAATGATCCGACAGGGTCAGTACATTGCCGAGTGGGTTGGACTTGTCGTATTGCTTCTCGTCGGCAAGTTGGGCGTTAATGAACACGGGAGAAGTGAGTGGTACACTTTGCTGTTTGATCTTCAAATCAATAAATGTAACGAGTCCACTGTGAGGAATTCTTGGATTGCCTGCTCTCACTGGACAATAGTAGAGTGGGGCTTTAAAGTAAGCATTCGGATTCGAGTACTTTTTGAGTTCGTCCTGAGGTACAGCTCTTAATTGCAACACTGGTAATTCACATCGTAGTTGATGAGGTTTTTGCTCGACCAGACTATTCGAAGAAAGTTCCCATCCAGCACCTTCCAACCAAAGTCCATACACATAAACACCATCTTTGGCACTCTCATGGATGCTATGAACATCCTTAGAAACAAATTGATATTCAAAGTCCAGTTTGTCAATCGATTTGTCTACATCATTGAATCTTCGAGCAGCTATTTGTTTCACAGCTGTCAAGAAACCAACAGGATGAGTAAACGCAGATAACCAAAAGATGTGAGGTTCCTTATTGGAGAGTGCCCATTTTGAAAAGAATTCAACTCTCTTACACAAATCATGAATCCAAGAAGAAAGTGGTTTTGTTGTTGGATACACTGAAAGCCATTCCACAGGTACTTTTCCTTTCTTAATATATGAGAAGGTATTTTCCAATTCCTTGTCCATGATAGAACTTCCTTTGAGTGCAACCAATAAACGAGATAAATGACTTGTCACGGTACAAAGTAATGAATTGTATCGTTCACATTCTTGTAATAACACAATCACTAATGGTTGATCCGTATTGATCACCTTTGAAGTGTCAATACATTCAGGAAGTTGAGAGAGAATGTCATGAATGCCTTGAATCACTTGTTGTTCCTTTGCAAAGTGTAAACTTGTATGCATTGTATTCCAAGTCATGGCTAATAATCCATCAAGTAGAGATTTTGCTCTTTCAATTTGACTTGTAATAAATGCATTAGGGTTTTGACCAAATGCTCCATGAGAATCACTTTGAGGTAAACCCTCACGAATATATTTCAAGTAGGCAGAATGATCAAGAGTTGGATCTAAATTATTCAAAGCAGTAATATTGGTATTGGTATTGGCATTGGATTTGTTTTGACCTGAAGAATTCATCATGATTGAATATTTCGAGAGAATATTCTTTCCAGGAACTAAATATCGATCATCTGTGATTGATAATGGATAATCATTCATATCGATCAGTAATTCATTGAAACATTGTCGTGCATAAATGTCTAATAATTTTCGATCTACTTCATCGGTCACATGTCCACCATAACAAACATTGACAATCATGTATCTGAAGGCTTCAAAAGAGAATGATGATTTGTTTGGTGTGTTACTATTGCCATTACTACTATTGCCATTACTACTATTACTACACATATTCTTCAATACTTTAAGAGCAGCTTCAAAATCAGAATCATTAAAATCATAATGATGATTCCAACCCAAATTTCCAAACTTTTCTCTCTCTATTAATATACTATGGAAATAAGTGAGTGCAAAGAATACTTTACGATACTCAATACTCAACATGGTAGCATCTTGTGCAAATTGTTGAGGAGATGTTAATTTAAATAATCTTGTCATATTTCCAACAAGTCCACTTGGAGATTCACTCACAACCTTGGTCGATCGATGAAGAAGACTAATTGGGAATTGAGAGTGAGGCTTACTTGATAACCAAAGTCTAAAGTTTGGATGAACATGAATTCTTGAACTGGTCATAATACCATAATTAGTATTATTGGTATTATTACCACTACTATTACTAGTATTATTGGTATTACCACTAGTACTACCACTATTATTATTACTATTATTACCACTACCAACTGAATCATCCATTTGTTGATGATCTCTCCGAAGTAAACTCTCTAAACGTTCATCCAATTTCGAAAGCCAATTCACAATCAAATGACAATTTGCTAAAAAGATCCATTCTCCATTTCTCACTGCCTTTGAAATTGCATCTTGAACACAATGTTCTTGACCTCTTCCCAATGAAAAGACATTCATTTTGATGGATTTTTCATTGGCTAGTTTTGTAATTTGTTCTTGTGGATTCACATTCGATGCCAATAGGAATACAATAGGAGTGTAAGGATCTGAATCATTTTCATACACGGATGAAATATCGAGTGGAGGTGGTTTGATGTACTTGTCTGAACCCATTCTCAAAACAATAAATGATTTGATCATGTGAATGAGACGATCAGGTCTGACACATCGCACAATGAGCATTTTAGTCCAATCATCAATCTTGGTTTGCCATTCGGATGGAACATGTTCATTCTCGGGATGATCGGAAAGATACCACACTCTCCAATCTTCACTTTCTTCTTCAAAGGATCTTGCAATACCATGGAAGAAGGGAACTCTTTGATCGAGATCGGAAATGGCTTGCCATGCATGTTGAGGTAACCAATGTTTACATGGATTGTTGTTGTTGTTGGAAGAGTAGTAGAGACTTGTATCCGTGTTGTTGTTGTTGTTGTTGTGGTTCATAGTAGTACCATTACCACTACTATTGGAACTATTACTACTGCTAGCCAGTACTGTAGTGGTCGTATTGTTGTTGTTGTTACTACCACTACCACTACTACCACTACTACCACTACTATTGGTAGTACTACTATTGGAACTACTATTACTACTACCTCCCATGAAAACTACTCCATGATGACTCAAAGAATCCATAACATAACCCTTCAAGAAAAAGTCATATTCTTCCGAGTTCAACTTTCCTTCACTTTGCAATAACTTGACACATAAATGGAAAATGAATAGTAATTTGTGTTTCTCAAACAGTCCTTGACAAGTCTTTTTGTAAAATTCATAGGTATGAAATTCATTCAACATTTCAATACGTTGTTGAATTTGTTGATCGGATCTTCCTTTTGGTTTTGGACTATTTTCAATACTCTTTTTAAATAATTCAATATAGGATTCTAAGGAATGTTGATACATGACATTAATATTACTCAAATCATAGAGAGCAAAATAGAGAATTGATGCTCTGGTCGCTGCATCTCGGTATTGATTACGAGCATGATCAATTTTCTTTTCATTTTCTTGTGAAATTTCAAGTCGACCAGTCACTTCTTCACTTGTCTTTTTAGATTGTTGAAGATTGGAAATTAAGGTTTCATTTTCTAAGAGTTCTTCACTTTGATCACTTGTGAGTGCTTGTAGAATTTCATTTTGTAAAATTTCAAGTTGCTTATTGGCACTAGCCACAGAGATCATGGTGGACGTTTTTTGTTCTTCAAGTTCTGGTTTTTCCTTTCGCACTAAAATGGCAAGTAATTGTTCTTCCAAGCCATGTGTCGTGACTGAGAAGTTAATAATGGACAATGAAGAGGCAATTTCTGGAGAATATTTTGGATTGGACAATTTTGTAGTCAAGAATAATTTAAAGTTTGGATGGTAATCGACGAGCTTGTCTCCGAGTCTGATCAATGATCTTCCCGATCGAATTTCAATGGATTGATGAATAACGTCATTCAGAGCAGGATCAATATCTTCTAAAATATCTTCAATCAACATGGGTGTACCAGTTTTCAATGCAACTTCAAGCAATTTCATCATTTTTGGATCCTTGAGAGTGGTTACAAAGAGTTTTGCAACATGTTCCAAATTGTTGTTGTTCTTATTCTTATCATGTTCCAAATTGTTGTTGTGTTCTTATTCTTATCATAGTCCAAATTGTTGTTGTTCTTATTCTTATCATAGTCATATAATTTTTTAAGCCAATTCTTTGCTTGTCCTTGAGGATCAATCATTAACGAGTGTTTTCTTCCATTCATCACGAGAACACCATTTTGAATTGAGAAAGTGTCGACTGGTAATCCATGCGTGGTCCAATCACGAACCGTTGTTGATTTGGAAAGTACTTTTTCAATGGCAAAATCTAAACTCACAGAAAAACCATGATCCACAATTTCTCTCGTCCAATAAGAGACGAGTTCATTTCGATACAAGGGTGTGAACGGACCAGCATAACTTGTAAATGCACAAGTTAATAAAACATCTCCAATCAAGTTTTTAAGAGCATTCTTATATCTTTGAATGGTCATGAGCCATCTTCCCTTCTCTCTTTCCAAAGCACTGGTCATTTCTTTTGCACGTGTTAACTTGCGCTCCGTTTCATAGAGTTGCTTTTCAATGAGTTTCTTTTCAGTATTGGTGACTTCGTATTGTTTACCAAGTTCTTGAAGTTCCTTTTCAAATTCTTTCAAAGCAAGTGTTGTCTTTTCCAATTTCAATTGATATTCTTGTGCTGCTTTTTCTGCCTTTTCGAGGGCTTCTCGTTTTGGTTTTACATTTAAATAGACACGACCATATCTTTCAATAGCAATGGCCCACTTTGCAAGTCCTACGACAGCTCCAGAGGCAGCTTCAATCTTCTCAAGATTGGTCAAATCATACTTTTCAATAGCATTATGAATACTGTTCAACAATCGTTCAGTCATTTCAGTCTTTGGATATTCCACAAGAGAATTCAAAAATTTGAGTGGATTCGACATTTGATTTTTGATGGCTTCCCAATTGGATTCTGATTTCTTCAAGATGATCATAATGACATTGAATACATTCAATACTTCAGGAGCAGGATTGGTATACTTCTTAATTTCATAAATATCATTGGCTTGAATGGATTTGAGAGCTTCTTCAGCACTTTCAAGAAGAGGTTCAACTTCACTCAATTGTTTTCTACTTTGTTCTGAGAGCTTGTTGGCTTTTTCTGTTTCACTTTCAATTTGAGATTTTTCAACACTAATTTGACCTCGAATGTTATTACACTCGGTTTGCCTTCCAACAATATGATCCATCAAGTTATCACACTTCTTCTTCTTTTCATCAACTTCTTTGTGTTGTTTATCGAGTTGAATGGTCATCTTCTTGATGGCTTGATTGGTATTTTCAAGTGTTCGAACTCCTCTCTCATTGTCTTCAACAGCTTTGGCAAATTCTCTTCTCTTTTCTTCTAATAGAATACAAAATTCAGTAACAAAACTTAAATAATGAGATGGAGTTACATAATAAAGTCTTTGTGTTTCAATTTTCATCTTTTCGGAGGTCGTCTTGACATGTGTATGTACTTTGAAAAATACTTCAGAAATGGAATCTAATAGAGCTTTCTGTTGCTCGTGTGGTTTGTTCAAAGATGGAGAGGATGGTCTTGATTTGCTCACTGATGATGATTCAGAAGATTCTTTTTGAATCCATTGATCGAGTGAAGGAATCATTTCTGAAAGGAATGAATTGGCAACTTCTCGGAGAGCAGATTCTGGCCAATCGCTGTACCAATCAAAGGTCGAGTATTTGGTAAAGGCTGGATACATTCTAATTCTTTGTTTGAATAATTTACCAACAGGACTCATACATGTTACAACATGAATGTGATTTCTAACCTTTTCAATGAAATATTGATACACCTCTTCTACTAAATCATTACATCCACTAATAATAGCTTCCTTCTTACAAGTTTCATAAATGTTTTGAATTTCTTCTCCAGTGAAGAGATTTGGAACTTCTCCAGTGCTTAAAATACTATTCAAATGTTCAAGCATGACATGGTCAGTCATTCCCGAGTCTGAGAATAACAAGACAATATCTTTACCCTTTAGACCTGCTTCCCAATAAATATCTTTCAAACGATCTTGGAATTCTTTTACACCAAAGGTTGTTGAAGATGTAAATTCTACTAATTTGTAACCCAAAGTAAAGCATACTAATTTAGTTAGACTTTGTCTTCCACTACCACCAATGCCAATCAATAAGGCATTTCCTCGATGTTGTTTTAGAATTCTATAAAGTCTGCACAAATGTTCAATAGCATCATTAAATAATACCATCTTCATTGGTGCTTCATTGGACTTTTCATTGTATTCAGCAAGAGTTGCTTCAATTTCCATTCTCAAAGCATCCATAGAGGCCATTTCAACATAACTTTCTCTGAACAGCTCTCCGAACAATGTTGGTTTATAGACACCATCACTGTCTTGGAAGTCTTGAGTGGAAATGACTGTTGGTGGTGCTGAATATTCTCCATTGTTGGGTAAAGTTGAAGATGGAGCACAAGAGGATGCAATTTCATCATAGACTCCACTATACAAACGTTTCCATTTGTATCCAAACACATCACCAAGTTGTTCTCCAACCTTATCTCTGAACCATTTGCGATCTTCATCCACACAAAGACGATCATGGAATACACGATAACATTCGTGAACCCAAAGTCGAAGTGTTTGTTCTTTGCTATCCAATGATTCATGATCAGCAACAAGGAGACCTTGGAATACTTTTGATAAATCGCGAAGATTGAACGAGTAATGAATTTTCTTTGGAGTTGGTAATAGAACGGAAGAAACTGCCTTATAGAGTCCAATCGTAGCATGAGTCAATTCTTCACTGAGTGTTTTCACTTCTTCCAATTTTTCTAATCTCTGACTCAGAAGAGTGCTATAAATTCGATTCAATTGGACATCACTTGGAGCCGTAATGTTGAGTACATGAAATCTTGATAATAATCGATTGGAAATTTCGGATCTTCCTCCACCCACAGGTCCCATGGCAGCCAACACTTGAACTTTTTTCAATTTTTTCACTGTATTCTTGGTACGATCATACCAAAATCCATAATCAAGATATTGACGAATCAATTCTAATGGCGCTTGAGAACCATAGTCATCTTTGGCAGGCATGTTGAAATCATCTGCAAAAAGAATCATGTTCTTTCCTGCATACGGTGTATAGGTATCTAATGATTTTTCAACCTTTGATTCAACAAGTTTTTGAAGTGTGGATGACTCGGTTCGAGCACAGAATGAAATGGCACATGTGGTATATTGTCGTTCATCAAATTGTGAGAGTGTGTTTTGAATTTGAAGAGTTTTTCCAACACCTGGCATTCCAGTAACGAGTACTTGTTGATTCACTTTCAACAAGGATTGAATAATGAATGAATTTCTCACAGTGTCAATGGTTGGAACAATTAATTTGTGGAAAGGAGTATTGGCATGCATTTTCCATGAAGTATTCACACGTTCATTCCATGGTTTCCATAATTTGCTCTTTGGATCAATAAAGTATTCATAGACAGTATCAGAACTTGGGAATTGAGGATCGTATTCTCTGAAAATAATATCCATCTTCTTTCTTCCTTCATCATCTACAGAAGCACCAATGGTCCAAATTAAACAAAACACAAGATACTTCTTAATGAGATCGAGATACAACTCTTGATCATTGGGATCAAGCCCATTTTCTACAGTAGCAAGAGCATCAAACATGGAACAAAAGGACTTGACTGCATGAATATCTGATAAATGAATGAGTTCGGTTTGACGATTTTTCTCATCCAATGTTCTTTGAATGTAATTCTTTTCAAACAACAGTCCATTCAAAAATTCTGTAATCATATCGGGAGAAGGATAACCAATCTTTTCTTCATATCTTCTTCGTGAAAGTAACCAACTTTTCACGATGGGTTGCCAACCAAGTTCATTGGCATTAAAGAAGACCATTCCGCATCGACTAATCGTAGCAGGTGAAGCAAAGGTAACCTCCGAAACCTCAAAAATGAGATTCACATTCGGAGTGAGTGCAATTCGATCACCACTAATTAAGGTCAACAATTTCGTATTGTCCAGCAGAGTGTTCATGGACTCGACCCAAAGCGTATCGACAGGACCATCAAAAATAATCCAATGGTGTTTGTTTTCTTTGGTCTGATCTTTAACAGCTTCTCGAAGTATGGTTGAGAATACTCCATCTCTCCAATCTCGGCTCTTGTCATAATTTCCATAAAGTTCATCATGGCTGAGAGACTTGGGGTTGATCACATACTCTTTGATTTCACTCTTAAATGCCTTTGAAATGGATGTTTGTAAAGTCTTCCAAGTGGTGGACTTGCCCGAGCATGTATCACCAATGAGCATGACGCCATGTCTTTCAGCAAGTGTTTCCTCTAGTTGGATACACTTATTAATGATATAGTTTGAAACTTGATAATTTTGCTCTAACAAGCATTGAGTGATCGTGTCGGATAAGAGTTGATTGGATGATTCAAGATATTCCTTATTGGAGAATAAATCTCTTAAAATTGAATCAAATATTGGAATATCTTCGGGCTTGAGTTTTGGAAGATTCATACTTCGACATGCCATCATGATTATAATTTCCTCATCTTCACTCATTTGATTTCTTCGTAGCTCTCCTGCTGCATTCAATAAGGATGAAATACTTCTCAAACCAAAGTCGTAGTGTGGTTGTTTCGATAATTGCTCTCCAAGTAGATTGTAAACGGTAATAATCTTTTTAGAAAGAGATTGAGTTTCTTTAAATCCCTGTGAATAAAGTTTGATTTCACAAATTTGTAAAGCATCAGGTACCATCATGGATACTGGTCTAAGGAGTACCTTCAAATTATCAGGAAGTTGAGACCGACCCAAATAGTTTGGATTCATGGTCACAAAAATACCACAGGTTGGATTGATTCGAATGTCATTGCCTTCAAAAATGAAACTATCCACTCCCATAGACACTGCATTTAAAATTTGAAGAATTTGTTGAGCCACAATGGATAGTACATCCAATTCCAATCGATTGAACTCATCGAAACAAGACCATGAACCACTTTGTACAATTCCTGAGAATGTTTTTCCAATGGATTGATAATCGAATCGATCGGAACAGTTCAGAATGAGTGTATGTTTTCCGATCGATTTTGCCAAATCCTTCACAGACTCTGTTTTACCTGTACCTGCTGGACCAGAGGTACATCCACCCTTCTTTAACTGAAGTGCAGTAGTGAGAGCAAGGAAGCATCGTTCAGTCAAAGGTGTAATGACCAATCTACTGCAGTTTCCAATGTATTCATATCCATAATCAATTTCAGTAGTGTTTTGTTTGATGATACACCCATCTTTCTCTTCATCCCATTCATATCGAATTTGTTTCAACCATTCAAAATCATCCGATGAGGTTACTTTTGCCTTGATCAATCGATCAATTACATCTCTTGAATGAATTTCAAGTGTAATCAATGAAATGATCTTCATTCGATCGAGACCTTTCATATCCTTACTTAGAGAGCTATAACTATTCAAGTACTCTAACCATTCTGCTCTAATTCTTACTTTCATTTCTTTAAGAATCTTGGCTGGTTCTTTTTGTTTAGAAAGTACATTGTAAATCTTTTTAGTCCAAAATAATTGAGAGGCAACATGAGTCAATTGACCAGGCCATTCCTTAATCCAAGACTCTCTTGATGATTCTTGTGAATAGTTTTTCAAGGCAGAGAAACACTTCAATATTCCTCTCTTAATAGTTGCTTTCATGGAAGACTCTACTTGAGAAAGCCACTTCTCAACATTGCCCTCTAATGGAACAGGATGATTAAATTCAATTTGTTCACCTTCCTTGCTCATGAAGCTTTTAGCGAAAAACCCAAATTGTCTAGAATCACTTGACTTTTCAATTTTAAGATATTTGATACCTTCAAATAGGTTAGATAAATGTCTTTGCATGGCGTTTGGATCTTTGCTTTGACCCAAGATTTGAAGTAGATCATCGTCAGACAAGAAATAAAACCTTGGAAATTCTTGACGTTTCAACTCCAAATATCCATCAAGCTGCTTTTGAATTTGTTCTAATTTTGCATTCATTTCTGTGAGTAAAATATTAATACCATCCCTCTTGGCAATTGCAACAATTCCCTTGTTATCACTGAGAGATTTCATTAAATTCTTCCAACTTGAGTTGACAGATTTGAATACTCCAAACTCATTGTGTAATTGTTTTTGAATATCTTCCACGTCGAAAATGTTGAGCAAATATATCCATTGTCTTTGTACCAATATGAGTAGATCAATCACTTCATTAATTTTAGCAAGCGTTTCCTCCCAGAATTTTACGTCGCTTTGGAATGAAGTAATAAATGGATTAAGTTTCATACTTCCCAATGATGCAACATTGTCATCTAAATTCATATAAATATTTTCAACTGATTGAAGCTTGAAATAAATCTCCTTATATGGTACAATGTCAAGAGTGGTGTTGGACCAAATATCACTAATCTTCTTAATTTCTTTCTCAATAAGTAGTTCTTGGCTAGCTCTATGAGAAATGGTAGAAATGTCGTCCACATAATTTTCCAAACTAAGTTTGAAAATTTTCTCAAAGTTAAAGTCTTTGGAGTTTTCTTCAAAATCTTGTTTGATAATATCTTTTAGTTCATTCCAATGACGTCTTCGCATTGCTGGATTCTTAAGTTCTTGTACCAATGGTAATACCTTGGAGATTAGCTTTAACTTGTCAACAAGTGTATTGTAAACTCCCCAGTCTTTCACTTCTCGACCCATGGCTGTTAATTTTGAAGTTAATCCAGAGGCAACATTTTCCATTTCTTCAATGTTCAATTTTGTGAAAGGCATAACTTTCCATTCGTCATAGGTTTTGTCCCATTCATTTTTGATGATCCAGACTTTTTCTAGAGACTCAATATTCTTGGAAACATCCTTAATTTCCTTATATTGTTGAGGTTGCATATTAAATATTCTAAGGCCGTTCTTAAGTTTCTCCTCTTCTTTCTTTTTCATTTCCACTTTTTCTCTAAATGCGTCTAGAACTGCCTTGGCATCTTTAAAAGTGTACTGAGATGAAAATGGTGCCGAGTTCTCAAATTCAGCCTTAAGCTGCAAGAGTGTGTTTGCAAAGATATCTACATTTGCTCTCAGTTTCATACGGAACGTTTCTTTTTGGTTTTCTAGCTCTCCTTTAGCTTTTTCAATCAACTCTTCGAATCTATTACTGTTTTCTGTGAGCATATCTAGGTTCTCCTGTTCGCTTTCATCAATTTTCACATCATAATTACGAAGTAGTTCATATTGGTCGTACAAGGGAGAGAAACCAGCCTTCTTCTTTGGATATTCGGTTTCCATTCTTGAAACCAACTCCATTTTCTTTTCCAAAGTCTCCAAATTTTTTGGTTCTTCTCTTAACAACTTTCCATTCTTTTCGAATAACTCATAATTCTTATCTAATTCCTTCTTGGAGTTGGTATGAAGAAGATCTAGCAGCTTGGATTGCCATAAATTACATTCCATAAATAAGGTCTGTTTGAGTGGCATAAAATCGAGTTGTAAATATCCAATGTACATGGTAGGATCTTTGTTTTGAATATCTTGATGATATTGCTTATACTTTTCAATTTCCTGTTCAAAAGATTTGGCAGTACGGTTATGAGGGATACCAAATCTTCTGATAAAGTTGTCCTTATCAACACTCCAAATAATTTTGAAAGCGTCTTTCCATTCGTTGAGATTATCTGTAACTCTGGAAGTAATTGCATCCATTCCTTCCATAATAGAGACAATCGATTTGATAATGTCTGGATCAATTTCAATGTTCTTATCATAGTAATTAGTGGATCCTTCTTCAGGAACGAATAAATGAGGATCAATCTTGTCATCTTCTAACTCTGGTCGTTCCTTACGAACTTGTTCCAGCAACATTCCCTTGAGTACATTCTTCAATCTCGGAACAATGGTAACGACTTTGGTTGTTTCACCGTTGACACCTGTTACCATGGTCATTAATTCCTTAATATTCGGAGTTAAACCTGGATTCACTTCATCTTCATTTTCCTCTTTCAAATCAACTCTCACCAGGAAGAGAGGATTTCTATTTAATCCTCCATTTCCTTCAGTAGTTTTATCTGAATCAATTCCGTTGATGGAGTTGAGAAGTCTTTGTAACGATCTTTTAACCGTTAATCGAAGCGATTGATCAATTTTTCTTTCAACATGATCCACAAATGACCACCATTCTTCAAAAATATCATTTCCTGCAGTATTAAAATAGCTGTATAACTTGACCATTCTAGAAACGATATTTTCATGGCATCGAACCAGCTCTTCCTTAACAATTTTTCGGTAAGTCTCTTGTTCTCTCTCAAATTCGTTTGATTCACCATCATAGACTTTCTTATTTTCAATCTTGATCAGCAGAGTGTCTGCCATTTTCTTGCAATTGAGGTAAATTTGAGTAACATTCGTTTTAAAGTCAGTAATGATATCCTTCACCTCTTTACATTTCTTTCTTGATTCTGAAATGAAATGTTCGTTGTGCATTTTTAATGTCCATCCTAGCGTATGCAATCCAGGAAGTATTTGTTTGTCAATTTCCTTAATATATCTCACAAACAACCTGGCTTCTTGTTCTGAAAGACAAGATACAATGGTATTATAATCCCTAGCTACGAGCATTACGTTCTCTCTGTACAGACGCATCTTATCTGCATAGCAGTAGAGTTCCAATGCTTGGGCATTGATGTCAAAATTGGAAAATCTTTGCCAATATTTAACCTCCTCAAAAATGTTTAAGAGACTAGGATCAAAATTCACCGATAAAAGTCCGTCTCTTTTGGTTAACAGAGGTATTTCTAGTTTCAAATGTAATTCAGAACCTTGAAATGAATGACTCCATGCCTCAAACATGGAAAGTATATGCTTTTCTAGGTTTGAATAAACTTGTTGGTATTTCTTGTCTACCTCCAAGTGTTCTTTTGTTCTCGTCAAAAAGTGAGCACGATCCAAGATTGCCTTGTCTCTCTTAATTCTATCTTGTAATCTCTTTGCCCAAAGTGCTGATCCAGAGTATGAAGGATAAATAAATGGTATTGGTGGATTTTTTCTGTTGAGCTCAAAAATCTTTTGTACATCTTCTAATTCTTTGATGAATTTGAGACAAATAAGTTGAGTTTTAGAATCAATACTTCGTCTAATAGATTCTCTCTTAGCTAAATACGAAAATGCCTCTAGCAATTCAATACCGTTTTGTATATCTGTAACAGTTTCGAATGCATTGGTAATTATTGTGTGCATCATAGTTTCCAAATCCTTGATACCATTCTTAAATTTCTTGTAATCATCGTGCCAATTTGTAGATTTTACATCAAGTATTGGATATTTGAGATTGCTCAAGTCATTAATTAGCTTTTGGAAAGAGATTCTAATATCTACGAGACTTTTTGTTATTTCAGGTCCTCTAGTTCCGCCAAAGTTAGGGAGTCCGTTAGTGCTGTTGTCTGTTGACACAGAAAAACAACCAAATTGTAATTGAGCTTCACAAACTTCCAATAATTCGCCACATCTTACAACAAAAGCGTCAATTTCCGAGAAAACGCTGCTCTTGTCATAATTAAACCCTTCTACATCACTCTCATCGAGACACAATCTCTTCCAAAACTCTCCGGCTCTAATGCTTTGATTCAATGTCTCCATACACTTCTCGACATTTCCATTAAAAATATTGGTCAGCGATATTTTACCTGTACAGATGTGTATTATTTCATTGCTAATCTTCTTCAATAATCCAGAAATTCTTTCGGATGTGTTATAGCTATTAGAATTTGCGTTGATTAATTGGACAGTCCACAAAATTTCTGGAACAATATCTATAATTTGAGATGGCTCGCAAGAGGCTAACCGTTCACAAGGTTCCTGAAGTGCTCTCAGAAATTTCAAGTTATCCAATGCTTCATCAGACCCTTTTTGAATTTCTGTTGAAAGCTTTTCAAAGGTGTTGAGATATGAAGATCCCGAAAGCACGGTTACTATTTTTTGAACGTCTTCTCTTTGGATTTGTTTTTTGATATTTATCAAATCGTCTGCTCTTGATCGCCAATATTCAATTTCCGAGAGAGGTCGAGCATTGTCTCCATGCTCTCCATACGAATCTTTTTCGCTAACCACTTCTTTAATTTGAGTGGTCCAATGCATCAAGGCAGCCTCTAATCTTTGAACGAGGTCTTTTTGATTCTTTGCATTTTCAATATCAATTTCCTCAATAGGAACGTAGAGGACAGTGGAGCCTTTCGATCTGTGATACGTTTCAGTAAGATAGGCCATGAATTTATGAAGTTGAGAGAGAAAATCCTTTTGAAGACCTATACGACGACGAGTGTTAGTCAAGTGCATATAAATACGACGAGTGTTAGTATACGAGTGTAAGTCCCGAGTCAGGTGAACTCATGTTACTTACTTTCAGGCCAATTAGTTTTACATTCAATCAAATCTGGTGAAAAGTAGTTCTTCATTAGGCTCAGAAAATCACCGAGTAGTTCTTGGGTCAAAATTCCAAAGGACATGACACTGGAAATGTTGTCAAGCGTTATCTTTTCTCCTTCCGAAGAATCTTTCAAAAAGAATAATAGTAACTCCCATGATCCCTTCTTTGCTTGCTCATAATTCATTGTTGTTATATATTGATTGTTATTTACAAACGCAAACAAAATTTGATTTTCCTCATGCAACAGAAAGTCTGATGCTGTTTTTTGATTATCCGATGTCCATTTCAGAGACATTTCTTTTGATTTTGCTAACTTGTCTTGAATCACACCTTTGATCCATGTGATGCAGTGTTGATCCACTAACAAGTCATTTCCGCTTTGTGAGGGTGAATACATTTTTTTGTAGTTCGTTGGTGCAATTTTTTGGCGGTTTTGTATTGAGTGTGAGGTTGAAAGATCAATAGTCGTTTTGACAATTTCCAATATTATAACCACTTGGAATTGAAAGAATAACAGCATTCAAGAGAGATGGCAGCGTTGTTTTTCATCAACTGGTTCAGAGTATCTACTGTTCAGGCAACAATCGTTAGTGAAAATTTGGCGCTCAAACTGTTGGAATGGATTTGTTGAAAAAAGAAACTCCAATGAATAGGACCAATAAGCGAATTTATGCTCCAACATATACAAGATCAATATATATGGCTCTTGCTCGAGCGAATAGACATGCTCTGCAAGAATCGAACAGCCCTTATCGCATTATAGAGTCTACCACGACTCCGAGTGCTCTTTCGAATCTCGATCATTGAAATTTTAATTTTGGACCAACATGACCAAGTACAACCAACTCTACTACGACCACCACTACATCCACTCCCCTCCCCTCATCAAAAAGAAATCTAAAAGATTTAGTCCATCATGATGACCATGATCGGCAACAGTGAACGATCATCCTCAACAACACTCGCACACAATAAACAATTTTCAAAAAATGTCGCAGTTGCTTGCTTTTCGAATGTTTTTTTTCCTGACCCTTTCCTCCATCATACTGCTACATGTTCTTTCCGATTGTGTTCATTCAACACAAGTCATATCCATGGGTGATGTACATGGTGATTATCGAGTATTTTCGCAATTATTGCATCATTTAAATTTAACCACCGAAATTGGAGGAGAAATAGAATTGAAAAATGATTTATTATTTATTCAAACAGGAGATGTATTAGATCGAGGACCTGATGGATTAAAAATATTAAAAATTCTAATGAAAGCTATGGACAAGTATCATGAAAGAGTTGATTTTCTATTAGGTGGGTGTTCATTCTTGAGAATTTTGAAAATATTTTCGTGTTTTAATCATCATACAGGCAACCATGAACTCATGAATTTATATGGAAATTTTTATTATGTTCACCAGGATGAATACTCGAGTGAATATAAAAATTTGTTACTGGATGATCAATCTCCGATTAGAAAATTTCTATTAGAGAGAAATATTGTTCGTCTTGTCGATGGAGTTATTTACACTCATGCTGGACTTGTTTCATTCTTTATTGAAAATGATCCAACACTCATGCAAAATATTCAAAATCCAAGTATGGTTGTGAAATTGTTAAATGAGAAAGCAGTTCATTTGTTGAAACATGGAACACGAGGATTTCATACGAGATCACCAAAGTCATTGGTATGTATATTCTACTCTTCAACAAGAAATTGTGAAAATGAATAGTTAGGACCAAAAGGACCTTTTTGGACTCGAGATTTATCTGACAATGAGGATTGTGAAGCTCTTTATGCAATTTTGGATCTTTTAAATGCTAATCACATGGTGGTAGGACATACTATTAAAGACGAAGTAACCATTCTTTGTCATGATAAGAAAAGAAAAAAGAGTTTAATATGTATTGATACTGGAATGAGTAGTGAATATGGAGGTCTGCCATATGCTATCAAAATTGTGGATGGAAAAACTTTATACATTTACAATTCAAAAACTAATGAAACAACAATGATCGATTTGGAAACCAATGAGATGTTTGAATTACTCTTACAGTCGCACCACACTGGCAGCCATGATGGAACTATTAGAATGATCATAATGACCTGTGTGGTTGCATTGTTAATATTGGCATGCCTCTTTTTGGCAACACAAAAGAGCAAAGAGGCCATGGACATGTCCAGTCAAATAGGTTCTACACCCTCACCGTCAATGATTTCATCTCCTCCAACCATACAATTTAAACTTGACAATGAAAAGAAAATTCAAGGAAGTCGAAAGAGTATTCGATATGATTTTATTAATCCTCAGCATTATGAAAATGGTCATTTACGAAAAACTCTATAAAGAACTAGAAAATCATGCCGACAATGACAATGATGAAAATCAATGCCACCAATGCAACAAATGTTTTCAATCCAAATGTTGACGTGTGCTTGCCACAATAGTCCACCATGTCAAACGTTTGAATTTTTAAATACTCCCGGTCTCTAGAGTTGTCAATGACAAAATCTGATCTTTGTGCTTTTTCTTCTACTGGTATTTGTGATGAAATTCGTTGTTGAGCTTCTTCTTCAGTATAATGATTTCGGTGCATTAACCATTGCAACTGACGTTCAGGTGTTGTTTTAATACATACAATGGTAGAGACAATATATTGAAATATTTTAGTTTCGAAGAGAAGTGGAAGTTCCACAAAGCAAATGGTTGTTTTTTGAGGTGTCACAAGTATAGATTTTGCAAATGCAATAAAAATTCTCTTCATGATTTCTTTAAATATTTCCATATGAGTTGCTGCATTAATCATTTTTCTAACTTTGACATCTGTTTTGAAAAATAACCATCATGAAATTCTTTGTCATCATTTCAAAATAATTACCTTTGAATACCGCAGCACTTAATTTTGGCCTATCAATTCCAATTCCATCTTCAGAAAATATATTTACATGTTCACCTGTTTGAGGATCAATATAGGTTTCAAAAAATTTCTTCACCTTGTTGTAACAAGAAGATCCTGGTGAATAAATTGTATGCGCTATTTCATCACTGTCAATAATAACAAGATTAAGTTGTGAGCTATGTGTGTTTCCATATTCTTTTAAATAATTTGTGAGAGTTGTCTTGCGGTAATAGAAGAAATTGTGATCAAAAAAGTTCATCGAATTTTTCACATACTTTTCCTACAGGTTGATGAAAAAATTGAAACATTGCTTTTTGTTTCATGATACCTACCACACGCAATACTGTTTCCGATAGGATTAGTCATCTTGATCATTTCATCACAAAAACGCACCCACCAGTAATGCCAACGAGTTTCATTTTTTTACAATTTTTTGCTGTTGACAATCAACGAATTCGTTATTTATCATTGTCAATTCAGATTATTCTAGAATCTTTATTTGAAGAGTTCGAGCAAGAATGAGTCTCAATTCGCTTAGAGTATCCAGAGGTTGTTGTTGTTTTTCATGCAAATCCATAAAATGGAATTCCATTTCTTCGAGATGTGACATTACAGAAACTATTTGTGCATATTTCAAAACGCTCAAGTCAATACTTGTCAAAAGTTCGAGCTTTAGCTCATCATTTGGAATACATGCTAAAGTAGAAGGAAGCAAATGAATATTGGTGTCGCTGCTTTCTAAAATCTTGAAGAATGATGATATCCATTGAATTTCTTGCATGTCTATCAAACATCCGTACTCCTCCAATCCATAATAAACAATTCTAAGGTTATTAGTTGTAGATATTTCTCTAATCACTGACTCAAGCTTGTCTCTATCATTTGACTTGTAAATATGATAAATTCCTGTGGCATAGTTCTTTTCTGAAATGCACTTTTCGCCTAAATTCAAATGTAAATGGCCAACAACAGATTTTGCAAAAGGTGTATCTTTGATGTATCTATAAATTTTGTCAAGCTGATATTCATTGGACACAGAAATGTTCAGAAGCACACCCTTGATGATATCATGAATCTCGTCTTGAGGTTCAGCGTTGCAGTATGATAAATAATCAATAGCTACTTTCCATAAATCGTTTTCCAAAGAGCTATATCGATCAATCTCGTTGTAGTATGGTAAAATTTCTTTTGTCACAAGATCACGTAAATATTGGCTTCTTAAAATAGAAAGATCATGTATGAAACTTTCAGAATTGGTAGAAATGTATAACTTTTGATAGAGAGTATTGATGTGGAATAAGAAATTAGTAATATGAGCAATGAACCAGTAATTTTGGAACAATGATCTGTCGTCATTGACGTTTGATAGACTTTCCTGAATACTTTTGACGGTTGTATCTAACTCATTTCCAATGACAAGCAAGCAGATGGCCTCGAGTGTAGAGTGAGTTTCATTATCTTCTTTCATATCTTTGGCATGAACCGCCAGATCAATTATTTCATTAATATCAGAAAATCGCTGATATTTGTGCAATATTAATCCTATCATTACCTCAAGCCAATTGTTTGATTGCTCGACAATTTTGTCTTCATCTCCAGTGACAATGTCAAAGCATTCGCTCAAAAATTGATATTCTCTAGTAGCATCTTTTAATGCCTTCAGTTCTCGCTTCAACCTCAAAGCCTCAACCTTCCAATGCTGTGTTTCATCCAAATATTCTTCCAATGTTGCAGATATGGCTTTGAACTTCAGAATATTTGGCTTCTTGCTCAATAGTTTGAAAAAGCTCTCATAATACCTGTACAATTCTTTCATGTTCACTTTCATGTGGTCAAGATCATCGCTCTTGAAATCACGAATTGTATCAATAATTTTTTCTGGGGCTTCTCCTAAAATCAGTTGTCTATAAATGGCGCTATCTGAGGTATCTTGGTTTGAGACATAAATACAACTTTTCAAATACCACTTCACCAGTTTTTGCAATAGTGAACCTCTACTAAACCGATAGAAATAAAAAATCTCAATTGCGTTGAAAATGTCGTAATAAGCTTCAAAGGAGCTTATTTTAGAAAGTCCCTCATACAGCATGGTTTTGAACTGTGCAATTGATTTTTCTAAAGTATTTTTATCGAGCTTGTCATCGCTGTATCTATCTTGCATGAAGAGAAACATTTCACAAGATTCATGTAAAATTTTCCACCATAGCTCTTCCTGTTCATAATTGCTCGGTTGTTGTGGTTTATACTCAATCTTTTCGATCGTCGTAGTGGTATCATCCTCCATGTCGTCAGCGTTTGTGAGTGGTGATTTAAAGCTGTTGGATGAGTTGCTAGAGCGAATACTGGAGTTATCATCAAATATAGACCTTGACTTAGTGGGTTTTGTAGATGAAGAAGATGACGAGACAGATAAATTGTCGCCAAATAATACTTGTTGCGAGTCCTTATTAGAATTGAAGGTGCTTCCACTCTTTCCAACATTGAATGATAAATTACTTTGAATTGGGGCTGTTTTGTTTAAATCCACTGTGTTGTTTGATTGTTGGGAGGATGGGAAATATAGAGATGGCTTGTTGGTATTCTTTCCTTGTTGATTATTATTTGTTGACAAATCTGCATCTAATACTCGTAAAGAATTGTTATCCAAAAGATCTTCTTGGTCTTTTCTTGATGGTAGATTAAATTGAGAAAGACCACTTGGTGCCACAAGAGATGGTTTCGCAAATGAAATTGTGTTTGGAGGTTTTTGGCTTCGTACCATCTTGGGTGTTTGCACTTCAACTACAGAGGTTTCTGGATGCTTTTCTTCTGGTAATAATTTTGTTGATGATGTTGAAGTCGTTGAAGATGCAGAGTTTGGAGCACCAAATGAAAATGGAATTCTTCCTGATGATGATGGTTGGAAGGACGAAAAAGAGGGGGTGGTATTGGTCGATGATGATGATGAAGGAGTTGAGCCAAAGGAAAAAGCAAATCCTCCTTTTGTTTCTTTTACGTTTGTCATTTCGTTATTACCACTGCTCGATGATGATGAAGGCTTATTTCCTCCAAAGCTAAACCCGAATCCAAAAGGCTGGTTTGTTGATGATGAAGCCTTTTTACCACTTTCTTCTACATCTCCTTCCTCTGGAGGAGGAACAAAATCATCGGATTCTTCTTTCCGCTTGGCAAGCAAGGCACCAAAATCAATCTTTGGTTGTGGAAGAGAATCACCCAATAACAATACAGGAGCGGAATTATCCTGAGTGTTGTTTGTTGTTGTGGTGGTGCTTGTGTTGGTAGGAGTGAAATTTGAAAGAAAGTTGCTAAACTCATGAGCCGATTGGCTTTCAAAGAGTGAACATATTCGATGATGACAGAAAATACCTACCCAAACAAATTCGACATTTTTTCAAATAGCGACCTTGACTGCAAATCACAGCGACATACTCTCACAGATTCAAATTGTTGTTGAAACATATGTTTCTCCAGTTGCCATTAGCAATAATTGTGTTGTTGTTGTTGGAATGACGATTCTTGTCCTTTTCAATCCAAATTCTCAACTCATCACGCAACCTAATAAAAAATGAAAGAAGAGAATTATGACTTGTTCGTGAAGATATTGTTAGTGGGTATGTACGGAGCTGTTGCCTCTCACGGAAACAATCTCTAAACAATTATCTGCTAAACATTGTTTGAATTATTCTTTTACGTGATCTCGTTCTAATTTTCAACCGTAACGGTTTTTTCATCACTTGCTGAAATTTAATTCATATGATATTACTAATAATGAAATCGTATCTGCAAATCAACCATGTAAACAGGTGATTCTGGTGCTGGTAAAGTAGGTACTAATTAGTGGTGATGATGATGAATCGGATCATTATCCTCTCTCATTCAATAGACTTGTTTGATTTTACGATACACTGATGATGAATATAATGACACTTATCAAAGCACCATTGGTGTTGACTTTAAAAT
Source organism: Naegleria lovaniensis (assembly GCF_003324165.1). Lineage (NCBI taxonomy): Eukaryota > Heterolobosea > Eutetramitea > Acrasida > Naegleriidae > Naegleria > Naegleria lovaniensis. The sequence continues at coordinate 473,876 of NW_025407827.1, forward strand.
CAAAACCAAAGTAATGTCAAATTCTAAAGTGGCCAAAATGCAATTATGGGATACAGGTGAGTAGCCTTCTCTATTTTGTTACTGTAACACTCACTTTCTTGAATATTTATCTTTCATATAGCTGGTCAGGTGAGTAGACCCTTTGAAGTAACAGAGTTGTTGTTCTCTAATATAAAGAACATGTTGAAAAATAATTTTTGTCACTCGGAATGTACTTCATCACCCGCACGAATTGGAAATATTATGGAAATAGGAACGATTCAACAGCATTGTTGTCTCCTACTACAGAGGAGTGAATGGTATACTCGTTGTTTTTGATTTGACCAACGAAACCAGTTTCCAAAACACCACCAAATGGGTTCAACAAATTAAATCCAATGCTCAAGAAAATACACTCATTGCATTGGTAGGAAATAAGAGTGATATGGTTCACAGAAGAGTAGTTGACCGTAGTCGAGCAGAAGAATTTGCTAAAAAGTTAAATATTCCATACTTTGAAGCCTCGGCCAAAGATGGCACTGGTGTAAAAGAACCTTTCGACAATATGCTTGATCGTTTATATCAAGCTGGAAATTATGCAGAGAGTGAATTTAATAGAAGAAAGAATACAGCAGGATCTAGCTCTGGAACTGTCAATTTGAACGCACCTGTTAATCATCCTGGCGCAAGTTCATCAGGGAAGACATCAAACAGTAGCAGTGGTGGTGGATGTGGATGTTAATTTAACGTTATTTAATGAGCTATTGATAGTCGTGTTCTTGACTTGCCTTCACAGAGCATAGTTGACCACTATGCCCTCTCTTGTACATATTTTTATAATATATTTGATTGGAGTGCATTCTCAATGCATTCCTCGCTCAAAACAATGTAGATCCATATGGTGTTATTTAATTGTTCAGAGTCAAACGCTTGGACATTGTGTACACATTTACTGCTCGCTATTATTCCCTTCTCATTGCTCCTCTTCTAAAAATTCACAAACCATGGAATTAATTGCCAAATGCAATTTTACATTGGTATTTAAGCTTGGTTTGGGAATTTCAATTCTTCTAAAGCCTTCGTATCCCAATTTGTAATCTAATGGACCTACAATATAAATCTGATCACTCACAGTTTGAATGATAGTAGCAGAGTGAATGGCCATAATTTTCTTAACTGGAGGATTTCCTAAATCGTTATATTCTGTCAATAATTGAGGTAATGGATAAATAAAAGGTTTGCTCTTCACTTGCCATTCCAAATCCCCAAATCTCCAAACTTGATCATTCTCTGTGACAATGACTGAAAAATCGCGTTGAGCTGCAATAAATTTCACATTGAGTCCAAATTTCACTCGTTTCACAGCACCTTCTACATTTTCTTGTTTTCCATTTCCTAATTGACCTTTTGTACCTTCTCCACAAACGTACAGCTCACCATTATTGGTTAAAAACAACATGTGATGATCACCACATGCAACTTGAGTAATTACTTTGTTTTTCAATAAACTTTTAATGAGAGTGGGAGTATCCAATCTTCTATAAGGTTGTTCAGATTCATCCTTAATTGGTAACCTTAATTCTTTACCATTTCCACAAACCAGAACTTTGCCTAAATAGAGAGTTGATGTTCACTGAATCAGTACAAAGTAGTATATCAAAAAATTCTTACCTTCTTCTGTGAGAAATGCAGTAATATTCTCACTGAATGAAATGGATTTAATTTTTGGAAATTCCATCTCTTCAACTAGTCCTTTTGTAATTTGATGAGCAACTTTCAATTTCACTGGATCCACAGTGGTCATTTCGTCTCCAAGTCCTAATTTAGCAAATTTTGAGTTACTAAATGCAAAAACAGATCGTTCAGTTTTTGTCACAAACAATGCACTCTCTTTGATGCAATAAATTTCATCCACAAAATCATCCAATGTGTTATGAATGATTTTAAAATCTCTCCATGTCGTATTCATAAAGACAGAATTGAGTTCACTTGATTTACCAGCACAATAAATTTTAAAATCAGCTGATTTGACAGTTTCACATAGCGATGGTAATTTCGAATTATCATAATTCATGTTTCGATCAATCTCTCTTTGTGTGAACAAAAAACATACCCGTTACAATAATGACTAAACTGTCAGAATGTCCAAATGCCATTACATTTTGTGATGCATCTTTTCCTCCAATCATGAATTGTATCGGAATCCAATCATCTCTGTATTCCATTTTTCTCATCACATCATTCAACTTGACTGTAGGAATTAAAAATGTGTGGTTGCCAATAAACATGAATGTACAATCATCAGTATTGACAGCAATTGGAATATTGATGTGATTTGGAGATTGACTGGGTGGGAGCACGTTTTGTAGTTCCGAGTTGGAGTGTTTTGACTTTTTGAGTCCCATTTTTTGATGAGGTGTTGTTGTTTGAACGACTGATGGGAGGAATCAGATTAAAAAAAAGCACGAGCTACAGTTTTGCAATCATATTTTTTGAAGAAGAAAAAATTTTAAGTGTTGGTATTAAAGCACGCACAATCGGTTTGATTCAAACAGAAGTCATTCCGATTTTAAAAACAAATTGTTGGAATCATTGAATGTATTGTACATAGCAAAATATATTAGTACAAGATTTTTATTGGTATATATTACTTATTTAAAATTTGGACACAATGATCGGAGCGTTTTTGGTTTATATTTCCAACTTGCTTTGTGTGCTTTTGGGACTGGTATATCCTCTCATTGCGTCATACCATACTGCTAGGCAATTCATTCAAAAACAAGAGGAATATGACATTGTCATTAAATTTCAAAAATTGCAAGAAAAGAAGAGGAAAGAAGGCTTACCTAGTAGCTCAGTTGCACTCGGTTTTAATACCCCAGAAAGACAGGAACAATTATGGAAAGAAGAACAGCTTGAAATACTTGAAAGCCATCATAAGAAATGGCTTGCTTATTGGATGATATATACAGTGATCTATGTGTTCGAATTTCTCTTTGAGGACTTTTTCTATAACCGTATTCCATTCTATTATGTACTCAAACTAGTGTTCTTGTTCTTTGTCATTACAACCAAAGGACTTTGTGTGTGGTTCTATGATAACTGTGTCTACCGATTAATGAAATGGGAAAATTTGGAGCAAGACATTGATAAGGTTCTGGCATTTGCAAGAACAAAATTGTACAGCCATGTGTTCAAATACTTTGAGGGAGGAAAAGATGTTGGTTTGAGTTTGTGGGCAAGTGCTCAAGCAAACGTTTTACCTTTTGCTCTGTCTTTGGTGTCTGGAGGAGGCTCTTCGACACAAAACAGCAATACTGAAAATGTCACACAATAGCTTCAAATATGAGTCGAGAATGTTTTATAATTTATTGTTTTCTCTTCTTCTTTTTGTTTTCAAGTTCGTGTTGTTCTTTGAGATATTCATACGCCTTCTCGCTGTCAGCTCCAGGATGATAATACCTCGCCATAGGGAGAGGTGCCCTAAGGTTGAATAGACCTTTTTCAACGCAAGGTTTGATTAAATCAGGAAGATCTTCAAGTATATTAGTCATGACATCATTAAGATCACGAGGGTAACACTTCTTTTCCTTAACTTCTTCCATAAAATCAATTAAATTGGCCTCCTGAACTGGATAGAGGGTTTGCTCAGATAAATCAATAATGCCCTGCAAAAGTGTGATGACATGTTCATGTAATTGAGGTTGGATGATCAACTTGTTGAAATCAGGCAATTTACGAAAGTGATATTTTTCATAGAGATTCCATAATCTTGGTTCGTTTTGATGGAGATAAATAGAATATCTCAGAAAATCATATCCATCAAATGGAAGGTCGAAAAGATGTAATCCGTTACTAAGTAAAAATTCGACATTACTCAACATCCTGTCAATATTGATTGGTAATTGAGGTGGTGTTTCTTCTTCGTCTTTTTCAGATGCTGACCCGTACATCATAGCCAACAAAGAAACAGGCCCTTTTCGCTTATGAACTTTTCCTCCACATAATTGAACACAAAGTTCACGATCTGAAAATGAATTACTAAATATTCCAAATAAATCCATATATTCCTTGATAGCACTTTCATAATTGTCGACTTTGGATCCAACGGCATGATAGGCACATGTATGAACAATGGGTATTGCAACAACATGATCAGGAATTGATTCAATCATGTCTTGGACATCTTGGTCTGATGTAGAAAACTGTTTGCTCATGGATGGGTGATGGCGTTGCTTGTTCGTAGGACCGAGTGTATGGCCTTTGTTTGTCAACACCTCCAATTCATGTGCATTCAACTGATCTTGATGAATAATTTCAGCTATTGGAATTAAATCATGATAAAACAATCGCAAGGACTTGCATTTTGATTTCTTATTAAATAAGTGATAAACTTCATGAAATGGCAACTCATGAGAGTTGAAAATTAATAAACTCTTTAGATTGATCAATTTGCTTGCCAAAAAGGCCAATACACCTCTCTCAAACGAGCATCCAACAAATGAAATGTGTTCAATGGTTTCAAACACATTGGTTTCAGTAAATTTAAAATCCAATCGATTGTCCTTATTTTTCTCAATCACGCTTGGATGTCTTGTATCAAACATGAGATCATTCATGAGTGATTTTGTAATTGGAACATCAGAAAAATAGACACTCTTAGCGTGTACATAAAGAGTAGAAAGTAATCCTCTCAACTGCTTGTTAATGAGTGCCTTACTGGCTGTGAAGAGAGGATCCAGTTGTGAATTTGTCCATTTAGGTATGTCACAAGAGTTAGAGTATCGTGAACGAATTATAGGAGGTTGGCTAGCAAATTGAATCAAATTAGATTCCTTTTGTTGTCCTGCTGTTTGAATCAAGAAGAAGAAGTGTTTGGTAAATCTAAAGATTGAAGGTTATGAATTTGTCGAATTTGAATTTCCAGTCATCCATCGTTGTGTTTTTATATATCATTGTGGAATTCAACTGTAAGTATACTTACCGAAAATATGGAATAGTAGCACAAAATTGTCTAACTCCTTTCAAAAAGAAGGTATTCACCAATTGCAATCGCAAATACTCTTCCATGTTCATGAAAGAACAAATGACTTGAACAATATCGGCTGAAGATTTTCGGGTCGATATTAGAACATATTCTTGATTATACGAACGCACACACACATGGATCAATTGACCTACCATCGAAATGAGTCGAGCCAGCAGGCACTACTGATTTCAAAGACGAAGAACCTTCTTTTCTTTTCTTTCTCAACGCTGTTGCTCGAGGCATTTTTTTTTGTAATTTGACCGATTATTGGTCAATCAAACTTTCAACTTTCAAATTTTTTTTGTAATTTGACTAAAAAAATTGGTTGAGCAAATTCCAATATTACAATTTATTATAGGAACATGTTGGTCTGACGGAATGTCAATTCCACACAATAACGACATCCACAAATGGATTGTCCAACGTTTGTGTTTGCAACAAGAGTTTTCTTCTCATTGGATCGCTCTTCTTGATTGGTTTGATGAACACAAAGGAACAAGATCGACAACAAACGACCTGCATTTCCAAAGATTTGCTCCTTAACAACCGAAATTGATCATCTGCTGAAAGCATTTCCAAGAGACTCACTCTCTCAAATTGTGATTGATCCATCTGGTCATAAATAATGGCATCGAATGTGTCTGAAAGAACACCTATGGCTCTAGATCCTCTTGCATGCAGAGTTTCAAATTGTGAGCCATTCAGTTCAGAGTTTGAGTTGGGTTCTGACCATTTCACATCTTTGGAAGTATCGATGGAGTTAACATTTACACAATTATAAATTTTGTAATCTTCTGTCATGTACACACAACTTGTTTCTAATTGAAATGCTTTTCTAATAGGTATTGACAATTTGATTTCTTTTCCAAGAATAAATGCTGACAAATCTTCACACAGTACAACGATTGATCCACTACAAAGTGCTATTGAAACTGCTCCAGATAATATTTCAACATTCTTAACAGTTGTAAAATTCAAACAACCATAAGTAGAATGTTCAGTATTTGGTCGTGGAAATCCAGTAAATGCTCCACAACGATACACTTTCTTCTTTTTTGGATTCAATCGATGAACAGTCAATGCAGCTACAGAACATCCAGCACATGAAACACTAAGGACATGTTCATGAGATGGTGGAAAGAGCATGACTTGATTATTTTCATCACTGCAATATACTTTTCCGAGTGGTCTTGAAGAACCATCACCATTCACTCCATGACATAAACAACGATCATTATTCCAACCAGCAGAGTACATTTGAAATTCTTGAGAATTTTCTTTAACGAGTGCATAGGAAAAGTTAGCTCCACAATAAATGTCTTGAATTTGATGTAAATGACATTTCATGAATTGATCACAACTGTCAGTGTCAATGTTTTTAACGGTGGATGTTAGCAATTGTGTGTACTCGTTCCATCCATATCCAAAAGCATCACCTTTTTCAATATTAGACATGTATGGTTTTTTGAGAAGAGTTTAAACCTACCATTGTTGAGAAGCAAAAACATGTGATTATCTCCGCCAGCAATTTTTGAAATACCAATCCTATTCACTTCATCAAATATTTGTTTGGAATAAAATTTAACATGTCGGAATTGTGATTTGTGTGACGATTGCGTCTTGTTTGGATCTTTATCGGAGGAAATACTTCCTTCGTACCCACTATACACCCAAGAAGACCAATTCGATGACATCAATAGATAAGTGCCACCTCCATGCATGAATGTTGGTTCATTTGTGGAAGAGGAGCGTTCAGGAATTGGTTTGAGAATTTGCATTTTTTTGATCGATGGTGTGGTGGTTGCTTGGTACTCATGTTTATTCATCGTTGATTGACCCATCTTGGAAACGTGTGGTTTTGTTTTCAAACATGTAACGAGAGTGGTCCGATGAGCTATCCTGTAGAAGAGGAGCGACGGTTCAATTTTTTTTAATCTTTTTGTAATCTGTCTTTGCTCCCTTTCATAGAGTACCAGGATGTTCATGTCACAAACAACTCGATTTTCAGCAATTCTGGTTGGATCACTCCTCTACTTTCTGTATTTTGCTTTTTGCATTTGAATGAAATTTTGTTTTTCTTGATCTTGTTGTCTCTTTTTACACAATTCTTTGTAATTATTTACATCTATCCAAACATATCAATGATACGTAAATAATATTTAAAAAGTATGTTTCACCTACCCACAGGAGTGTATAAATGTTTTGGGGTATTTGTCCCATATTCATCGCTCAATGAGAATTCTTTCATAATCTTGTTTAAAATTTCGGGATTGTGAAATTGTCGTTGGGATTTTAAATTCTCCAATAAATTTACTGTTTTAGCCTTTTCCAAAAAGTTTTTAATTTTAAGTTGAAGAGGGTCCACAATCAAAGCATCGTCCGAAGCGGATGTGTTCTTTTCACTCATTTTTTTTCTTTCGCTCGTGCAGTATGGGTCGGAGGGGAAGAAAGGTATGATGACCACCAACAATTTCCATGAAAACTTGTAATAATATTTCATTGACTAATATATTCAATAACATTTAACAAATATTTCTTTCCAATCAAAAAACAATTCATCATCATCACGAATAATTTCATCATCGTTCATAAAAAAAATGACCAATAGACGAGACCTCATCTTCAAATTAGCCAAAGGCTTCTACAACAGAAACAAAAATTGCTTTCGGATTGCAAGAAATAGAGTAGAGCACGGCCTTGAACATGCTTATCGTGGAAGAAAGGAAAAGAAGAGAACACTTGGTAGTATTTGGATACAAAATATCAAAGCAGCCACTGAAGTTCATGGCGTCAAATATTCTCAATTTATGTATGGATTGGTAATGAGCGGAACACAAATTAATCGTAAAATGCTTGCAGAGTTAGCCCAAACTGAACCTCTTACGTTCCGTTCAATTGTGGCATTGTCAGTACAGGCCCGTAAAGATTTCGCTTCAGAGTTTGGTAAAAAGAAAGCTGAAGTTACTAAACTTCCATTTGAAATTGATTTCCCACCTGAAGCCGACATATCATATCAAGGAAATACTGAAGTATCTCGTTTAACGCAACACTTGTCAAGAGTATTCTCAGACCTAGTAGCTAAAGAATATGACGAAGATAGAATTTATCAAGAAAAACTCGAAAAAGACATTAAGGACAAGAAAGCCAAGGTCACAGGAGAGCCAATTATTGTATAGAGCTCTTCAACATTGCAAATATCACATTTTGGATTAAATTGGAAGAAAATTATTAATCATCTCAATGTCACTTTTTGAATACGTTTCCAGCCCGTAGCAGGTATGAAATCAAACATCTCCTAATAAAAACAATTACATAATTTCCAGATTGACCCCCAAGATTGAACAAATGGAGAAACCGTCCTCTTCTCGCACTGCGATTGGCAACCAAAGCACAAAAAATGGCAGAACTGACTCTTCTCACAGCAACACAGTCTGTGAGTTATTGGTCTATCGGCTTTGCAATCCTGATTGTTCTATTCACAATCATGTACTTTAGACTCATGCCAAAGAAGCCATCCAAGAGTCCTCCAATGATTGGCAGGTACATTCCCTTCATTGGAGTTGCAAAGAGATTCGGAACGGAACCTATAAAATTATTAGAGGAGTGTAAAGAGAAACATGGAGAGGTGAGTAACAAGTTGTGTGTGGAATTGATCAATATTCACATCATTGTGTTGTTGTTGTTGTTATGGTTATTATTGAAAATTTAAACTGATACAATTGACCCCACTCCTCATCATCATTACACACAAATATATACACTGCACACATGAAACAACCAACAACAACATCCACTACTCCGTATAGATCTTTACGCTTAATATTGCTGGAAAATGTTTCACATTTCTCACTGATCCAGAATTATTTCAATACTTTTTCAATCCTGCAAAAGGAAATTCATGTCGTGTCAAGACTAAAAAGACAGTTCATGAAGAATCCAAACATGCCATTTCCTTTGATCATGCTGTTTTGGAATTTATTAGTCGAGTGTTTGGAATTCCAGTGAATGATTTCATGTCTCAACACATTACCATGGTGAATACGATGAGAGCGAAATTGAGCCCTAACACAACTCTTCCATTCTATACGAAAGAAATTGCTAGTAATTTATTAGATGTATTTGAAAAGGGTACTAGTAGTTGGAGTGATCAAGCCTCTCTCTCTCATCCATCGAGTGTGAGAGGTTTTACTTGGAATGAAAATGGTACCAATGATTTGTTTAAGGGAATTGTTGAAACGTTATTTTGGAGTACAGTGAAATCTCTCTATGAAAAGGATGCCTTTCTCACGGATGAGTTTGATGCTTGCAAAGCTTTCCAAATCCTTGATGAACAATTTGAGATTAGAGCGAGTGGAATGGTACCTGAATCTTTCATGTCTACATTTTCCAAAGCCAAACAATTTTTATTGAGAAACATTTCAGATATTGCATCAAAATTAGATGCAACCAAACCTGAAGATCAAAAACGCATGTTTCAATCATTGAGTGATGCTCTTAAAGATAATGTTGAAGATCAGAAAACAATTTTACACTTTGGATTGGCCATGTTGTGGGCATCTCAAGCCAATAGTTTACCATCCTCATTGTGGACGATTTGTTTTGTAGTATCGAATCCAGAAATTTATTCTAAACTTCAACAAGAAGTAGATGATGTGTTTACTAATCATATTAAGAATCCACGTGATTTATCTTTTGAAAATTTACATTTATTCCCATATGTGAAGGCATGTGTGTATGAAGGTATGTTTGAAATTTGGTTTATTTGACATGTGTAAAATCAATTATGTGTTCACATGTGATTTTATACTTTTAATGATTCCATTTTATACTTTTAATGATTCCATTCAACTTTTAATAATGATTGTGTTCAACTTCCACTGACGATTTTCCAAACTCATGCAATCATGATAACCTATGTAACACATCATGATAATAACCTATCAATAGCAATTAGAATCATACCTCCAGGAATGCTTATTAGAAAGGTCATGCAACCTATTAAAATTCCAAACTATGACTATATCATTCCAGAGGGTCATAATCTCTGTATTTCTCCATTCATTGCACACTTTGATGAAAAGTATTATCATGATCCACACACATTCAATCCAGAGAGATGGCTTCAAAGTGGTGAAGATAGTCTCAGTGATAGAAGCAAACAATTTATTGCTTGGGGAAGAGGTCCACATGGTAAGTTGAGCTTTTATGTGTGCTTTCATGTGAAGATTCATTTTGAAAATGTTTTTATTCTGAATGTGAAATCAAAATGAATCATGTGTGTGTGTCACACCATACGATTGGATCCGTCATGATCATAAACAATTATCATATGATGGAAAATGTTCAAAATAATGTGTGTATGATGTGAACGAATAATGGTGCAGAATGTCCTGGAAAAGCATTTAGTGTTGTGGAATTAATCTCTTTTATTGCACTCTTCTTCTACAAGTTTAGAAATATCAAACTCAATGGACCCATGCCATCACCTGCTTTGCATCGTCTGATTGGAGTCCCTCATCCAAGTACTACAGTATCCATTTCGTATGAAAAGAGACAGCAATAAATGATTGTGAGTGATCAATCCATTAAGGTATTTTGTAAAATATTCGCAATCAATTCTCACATGATCATCAAATCAAAATGGTTTCTCATGAGGTGAATTCAATCTGAGTTATTGTTCATTATGAACTATGAATAGCAGCGCGATTTGAAGAACACCATTCAACAAATAAATTGCACTAACTTTCAATGTTCGAAACTTACATTTTACAATGCCAACAGAATATGGAAGAACAAACGAAGATCCACCAATGTTCATGCCCCATCCCTAACGTCACTTGTCAAAAATAAATCTCCTTTATTTTTACTCGAGGCCAACAAAAAAATGGAGCGCTTGAAATCCCTATTCAAATCAACACGAGAACAAACCGATCTCGAATCAAAACCTCTCGAGGAGTGGAGCACGAAAGACTTTCAAGATTGGTTGAAGGAACACGATTATCAAAAGAAAGTTTTACAAAGTAAGTGTTGAACAATGGAAAAATAGTGATCATTCGAATGATGATGATGCCATGATGATGATATTCTCATTCGCGTGATATCGCGATATAATGACGATGATGATTTTATTCACAAATGATGCTGTCAATAATCACATCTTTGATTACGTGATGATGAATTAAATATACAAATTTGGAATCACTCACAACAACATCATTCTCACCAATACATACAGTATTGAAAAAGGAAGAATGGAATGGAAAATGTCTCGTTGATTTCACAGAAGAAGATTTGAAAAAAATTGGAATTCCAAGGTATGTGAATATTTGAATGTTGAATCATTTGGTGATGTAATTTATACTTTCAATCGGTCGTTGTATATGCTCTCTGTTCATGATGAATTGATATTGAATCGAAATGATAACAATTGTTGATTCGACACAATATGGAATGTGTTTTCCCGTCAATCAACTGTCAAAATTATTTCATAATGGTCTCGTGTGCCTCACGATCACTTTCCCTCATTCTCATTGATTTGATAATAACATCCACCGATACCGTGACATTATCATGATAATCAACAACAACAACACCACATTTACTACTTGACAACATTCTCATCATTGATATCAAATTCAATCACATCATCATGGACAACTTTCAACATGGACACACTTTCAACAACAACCATGTAAACAACAACAACAACAGTGGCTCTGCCAAAGGAATTACCAATTCCATTAATGTCATCAAACAAGAACAAATCAAAGCAGGAATATTGAATAGCAATCTTTCATCGAGTAAGCTCACCACAACAACTCTTCGAACTTCAGATTCGGGAACTAATGACAATACAACAACAACGACATCCAGTGATTCAAGTGACAATATGAATGGAGGTGACAACTCCACAACAGTTCAAGTCGTACAATTACTCGATGCGACAGAAGAAGAAGAAGAAGAACAAGAAGAGAAAAAAACACCAACGAGACAAAACAATCCAAGTCGAGGAATCTTTAACACTTCATCAGCATCTGAATCGACAGCAATGCCCACTGAGGAACGATATGTGGCGTGTCCTCCTTTTCAACCTTCTACTTTTACAGAACAAGACAAGAAAGATTATGATAAATGTATGAAAAAGGTTCAATTGGCTTGTCAAGATTATCCTCCATCAGTACAAGCAACGATTTGTCAAGATTGTATTTTTGTGGATCGATTCCAATATCGATATTTTAATCCTCTGAGATTGACTGACAAGGATCGAGTGGTGAACAAAATGGTAGAACCATTTATCAAAGTGAAATTGGTCATTACAGGTAAGTGAATGATTGTCTGTCTCTCTAAATGTAATATTCGGAACTATTGTTCATTTATTATGTGTATATTGTGTGTGTATTGTGTATATTGTTGTGTGTATGGTATAATGTGTGTATATTGTGTGTATATTGTGTGTATATTGTGTGTATATTGTTGTGTGTATGGTGTTTTGTGTGTATATTGTGTGTATATTGTAAATTGACAAATTGGCACACTGGAACACTTGTTACAAAATTTCAAAAGAAATGGATACTGGTATGGCTCATCGATTATTGAGATCGATTGGTTCCAGAATTCACAAAACCATCAAAGCGATGGATTACGGAATGTTTCACACGGCTCTCATTGTAGGAGTTTATTATATTGAATGGGTTGACAGCTCTCTTGTCACTGTGCGTAAAAAGAGTAGTAGCAAAGCTGTATTTGCCACTGATATTGGAACCATTAGTGGACAAGAAAAAGTGAATGATGCCTTCTTCAAGTTGTCAGAACTGATCTGTGATTGGAATAGAACGCGTCAATATGACAACAAGACAGCAAATTGTCAACATTTTTGTACTGAAGCTATTGAAAAGCTCGGACTGTCAGATGCATTTGAAAAGATTGCTGGACAAGGACCTCTGAAGGAATATCTCACAAGACTCAAGACAACTGGTGCTTGTGACATGTCCTATAGAATTTCACAAGACGTGAAAGAAACCATTTTACAATCTGATAATGCTCCAGATGAATTGAAAGAATTTTTGAACACTTCAGGAAATGCTTTAACATTCCATTCACACAAAATTTTAGATCAATTTGTTCATATTTTACAAGAGGAGGATCCTCTTTATTTTGATCGAGAACCATTTGACTATGTACTTCTCAAAGCCTATGATAGAGCGTTCTGGTTGAGAAGCCAATCTAAGGGAAGCGGAAATGATTCGTCACACTATTGGACAAATCCAAACACAGGAGCTTGCATGTGTCCGTTTAACAAGTCAGCTGCCAATGTTGAAAATGAAGAAATTGTCAACTCCATCATTGGTAAAGATTTCGAATTAGGAACCTATCGACCAAACTATCCAGTTAGATTGGATTAGTGTAAAATTCCACAAATACAATTTTGATAATATTAAACTACTATTCGCGAATAGTATTGATGTACAAACATGTTGAGTGTACACTTGATTTCTTTGTTTTAATCAAGAAACCAATGTGAACTAGAGTAACATAACTACAACGACTTTTGTTGAATCAAATTCAAGGTTTTAAGGAATGTATTTAGCAAAAAGGAGACTTGCATTGGTACCTCCAAAACCAAACGAATTACAAAGTGCTGCTTTCACTTCAATCTCCAATGGATCCTTGGCAACAATTCTCACCTTATTTGAATCGAGGTTGGAATCATCATCGACACGTTCAAAATTAAGGGTGTGTGGAATTTTGTTGTGATAAATGGAGAGAACCGTTCCAACAGATTCACTGGCACCTGCAGCTCCCAACATGTGCCCAAGTGATCCCTTCATACTATTGACATAAATTGGATGATCATTCTCAAATAATTTTTGAATGGCAAATAATTCTACCTTATCACCAGCAGGTGTGCTTGTAGCATGACAATTCACATGATTAATGTCTGACAATTTGACATCCACAATGGAGTCACGAATGGCATTTCTCATGGCTGTCATGGCTGCTCTTCCATCTGGGGATGGAGCGGTAGGATGATAGGCATCTCCTGATGTTCCATATCCAACAAGCTCGGCATATATTTTAGCACCTCGAGATTGAGCATGTTCCAATTCTTCTAAAACTAAACATCCTGCTCCTTCAGACATGACAAACCCATCTCTGTTCTTATCAAATGGTCTACTCGCTGTTTCTGGATCATTTCCTGATGAAAGTGCTCTTGCTCTATTAAATCCAACATAAAACACAGGATAGAATGAATTTTCACATCCACCAGCTAACATGACTTTACCATGTCCTTGTCGGATGAATTGAAATGCTTCTCCAATACTGTGAGCTCCTGTTGCACATGCTGTTGAACAACTCATCATGGGACCTTGTAAATCATGTTGCATGGCAATATAACCTGCTGCCATATTATTCAAAATTCTAGGATAAAATACAGGACTGACTTTTTTGTGTTGCTGTTTGAACAGTGAAATGTGAAATATATGAATATATTCACAAAAATATGAAACACATGATGAAAGAGACATGTTCCATTCAGTAGTGTGTGTGTCATTTTCAAAAAAAAAATAAAAAGATGTTTGAATTATTTCATCACAAGATTCACATTAGTTCCATGTGTGAAAAAGCTTACCTCATTTTCTACGAGCATGTATGCTTCTCCCATTTCCTCACCTGCCCCCAGTGAAGAACCCATTGAGACTCCAATTTGTGTCTTGTCCAAAGATTTAATATCCAATCCAGAATCAATAATGGATTCATAGGCAGCAACCATTCCAAATTGAATAAATTTTGACAATCTCGATTTAGTAATACTCTTTTCTCTATTTGATGACTCGGTAAATGCCAAACATTGATCCAATTTCGAATCCAGTTCCACAGGATCTATATATCCTCCAATTTTGTTTCCAATTTTTGTCCAAATAGCTTGTTCTCTTTCAGTGAATGTATCGAAAGGTAAATTTTTGATTCCACATTTTCCATTTAACATGTTTTGCCAAAAGGTTTCAACAGAGAGACCAAGAGGAGACACGACACCAACTCCTGTGACAACTACGCGTTTGGGAGTTGGTAAATCCTTTTTTAAATGAAAATTTCGAATGTTGTGTGTTGCGGAATGTTGATTCCATAAGTATTTAGCAATTTCATTTTCTTTTTTCTGAAAACCACTGGAATGTGTTCCGAAAAGAGTTTGTTTACAAAGAAGAAGATGGTTAATATTCTGGTAGCGTTTGATTGGCTTTATCATTTACAAATCACAAATAATATAATAAATTGATATTAAAAGAGTTGATTCAATCTGATAGATAATATTATAATATTTTTTTTCTAAAACACAACAAAAAAAAATGAGTAATCATAATTTCTACAATGCTCCCTATCAACACTATTACCAACAGGCTCATGCCATGATGCCTCCACCTCTCGGACAGGTTCAACCTCAGTATGAAGAGGAAGAGGATCAACAAAATGTTCAACAATTTGCTGATGAATCCGATGTGATTCCAACTAACATGAGACAACTGAGAGCTTGCCTGACTTGTGGCTTGGTCAAAACAACAGATCAATTTAAAACCAATGGCTGCGAAAATTGCTCTAACAAGGATGATGATCCACTAAATAATACTAGTACATCATTTGAAGGATTAATTTGTTTAATGAATCCAAGTAAGAGTTGGGTTGCTAGATATCAAAACTTACAAGACAAAGTAGAAGGCGTTTATGCCATTACAGTGCACGGAAGTACTACGGAGTAATGTTAATCATGAAATGAGTCAAACTCTGATAATGATGGCCGAGCATTTCCGAACACAATGTGCACATTTGAATTCTATTTATTGTAAATATTATCCATCACAGAAAATGAGTATTCTCATGTAGAAAATCGATGATCGTAGATCTGTAGAGTAAATTAGTCGACAAGTTTTTGTGCACATCGCTGTTTAAAAACAAGTGGCGCTCAAAAAAATGATTGCTCGTTGTTCGTCAGAAGCCAAACGGTTTTCTCTTCCATCATGTGATGATGAGAAAATTCTTTTTCTTTCTGTATTCGTCGGAATGAATACACATACAACATGTGATTGCAGAGTGTCGAGACTGTCCCAAGTTTGGTAGTTATCATGCTACCACCCAACCCTAAGGTGTTTTTGGCACAATAACGCTTTCGTTGTTGTAGCTGATTATGTTACGTGGCACGTAAGACGCACACAACATACTCCTTGCCAGATTGTGCAGAACCTTTCTGTCTTGGAGTATGTATTGTCCCTTCCTCTCAAGGTTCTGCTTTACGGTCTTGACAATTTGCTCTCGTATGCTGTGTGATGTTTTGAAACGTAAATTGTTGACGTTTTGTTGTGTACGTATCTTTCTTTATGGAAAGATATGAAGGGTTAGTCCCTGTTGTTACGAAACGTCAGCAATGAGCGTTTCATAACATGAAAGATCTGACGACACATTTTAATCAATAAGAGAAATACACACATCACATCATTACACAAACACTTACACAACATAGGAACATTACAATCTTTAGCATGTTCAAGCGATTGGCGCTTGTTTATTCGTTGATCATTGTCACGTTTCATTTGGATGACTTTACGAGAGCTCTCGCTACGAAGGAGAGGTTGTTATCTGTGAGCATGTTGTTATTGAGCAATAACAGAGCTACCTAGTTCTATTACTTCCTTGTGATACAGGCCTCCTTTGTTCAACGATTGTATCGAAGTCTTTGCAGCTCCTTAGGATACTCTTAGTGGACGTCGTATGTGATTGTCTAAGGGATGATTTAAGGGATTGGTTCGGATATTGAGGAAGTGATTTCCGCAAAAATTCACCAGAAACGGAATGTCTACCACTGTCACTATGGGTTGGAGATGGTACTTCGTTTGTTGTTTTTTGACTTGTGGTACGCTTAGTTCTTGCAAAAAGATACTTAGGCCTTGAAATGGTTACAGATCTTGTCATGCTTCCAAAAGAAGATGAGTCACCGTGAAATATTTCTGACGAATGAACAGCAGGATCAAACCGTTGTTGGGGCCTCACACGTGTGGGACTTTTTGCCTGTAAAACACTTTTTGGTCTGTTGATAGATGAAGCAGACTGTGCTCTTCTCAGACCAATCTGTGACGGTGAAGAAACTGAAGGAAGAGGAGGTACAGTTGGTTCTTCAGAATCATCTACAATCTTGTATTCCTCCAACACACCTTCGGAAAATGCAATAGCATCACCATCCTCACCAAAGCTGTCCTCATTCAAGTATCTCATTCTTTCCTCCATTTGCCTCATCTGATCCTTAACAAATTGATATTCAGCTCTATATCTATTCATATTATTTTCATACTTTGGATTAAGTTTTTGTTTGGGTAGAAAGGCTTGAATGGCATACTTTTTTCGCTTAGTTTTTTTTGGCTCGCTGAGGTCATCCGAACTAATATTTACAATCGATGATCGGAGCGAATTTCTTGTTGCAATACTTGTTGATGTTATTGTTGTGGTGTTGGGGTCATTGGTTTTGTTGTATTTGTGATATCTCTTGGGACCATTGTCCTTATGTCTCGGAGAGGGTGTTGCTTGTTGTTCGGTTATGGGACGCCAAACCATGGACTCGACAATTTTATGTGGTTGATTTGAATAATTTACATTCCGAGCATTCATTTGAGTCTCTGACATTGGTATACTGTTAGTAGTACCCTCAGGCAATGAATGATGATGGTACAGTCTTTTAGGTGAGCTTAATCTCTTTGGTTGTTTCACCTCAATCGACAACTGAATAGGCATTTTTTTACTACCAGTAATTCATGCCGCTGATTTATATATCTCTTGCAACCTCAAATACTTCCAAATTTGCTGTTCGAATATTTCGATCTGGTAAAGCTGTTATTTCCTTCATGCTGAAGTCAGACATCAATAAACCCCAAGTTTTTCGTTCCGAAAAACAATTTCGCTTTTGTTCCAAACGTCCGTAGAAGTGAAAAAAATGAAGTAAGTGATAGCCATCTTTTTCTGTTGTCATCATTTCGATCAAATTGTTGTTGATTGTCTTGAATCATCATCATTAATCCAGATTCAAGTTGGATGGTTTGGAGGTGTATTTTCCATACGACAAAATTTATCCCGAGCAATATGAATACATGAGAGAATTGTACAGCTCCCTCCGCAAAGGCGGGCATTGTTTACTCGAGATGCCTTCGGGAACAGGAAAGACCATTTCTTTGCTCTCGCTGATCACTTCATATCAACTTACTGAAGAAGGAAAAACTAGAAAATTAATTTATTGTACAAGAACAGTCCCTGAAATGGAGAAAGTTTTGGAAGAGTTAAATTCTTTGATTGAATACAGATCCAAACACATTAACGCACCAATCATCGGAATTGGATTAAGTAGTAGAAAGAACTTGTGCATTCATCCTAAAAGCCAATCAGTGCTTCATGACGGATCTCAAGTAGACAGCGTTTGCAGAAGTCTTACTGCTGGTTGGTTAAGATCTGAGGCAAAAGAGAAAGTGGACTCTAGTAACGGGGCAGTCACTCCTAGCGTAGTCAACCATGGTACCACAGTACTTGTTGATGATATTGAATTATGCAATTATTATGAGAGATTTATTGAATCAGCTCCCACTGATACAATTCTACCCAATGGTGTATATACAATGAGAGACTTGAAGATTTTCGGTAAAAAGAAGGGATGGTGTCCTTACTTTTTATCCAGAAGAGCAATTGAATATGCCAATGTTGTGGTATACAGTTACTCGTATTTATTGGACCCTAAAATTTCCTCCATTATTTCGAAAAACATTCCTAGTAATTCTATTGTTGTGTTCGACGAAGCTCACAACATTGACAATGTTTGCATTGAAGCTCTTTCTATTAATATTGATAGAGACGTTATTGGAATTGCTCGTAATAACTTGACCAAGCTTGAAGAAAATATTTCGCAAATGGAAAAAGTTAATAGTCAACGACTTCAAGAGGAATATAGAAGATTGGTTGACGGATTAGGTGCCACAGGCGTAGGAAGAGTTTCTAACTTGTCTAGTCTCTCAAGTGATGATGAATTTTTGTCGAATCCCGTTTTACCGAGCGATATTATGAAGGAAGCTGTTCCAGGAAACATCAGAAAGGCAAACCATTTTGTTAAATTTATGAAACGATTTACTACTCATGTGAACAAAAGGCTTCAAGCTCAAAAGTCTATCAATGAGACTCCTGAACAATTCTTAAACAATCTGACCGAAAGTATGGAAATTGACTCAAGATCTTTAAGATTTTGCTCAGAACGTTTGCTTTCACTTATGAACACACTTGAGATTAAGAATGTGTTTGAATTTAATGGCATTCGAATTATTATGGATTTTGCGACATTAATTGGAACTTATCAAGAAGGTTTTATTATTATCATTGAGCCTTATGATCCAAGAACCCCCACTAATCCTGATCCAATTCTGCAGTTCAGTTGTATGGACGCCTCTTTGGCTATAAGCAAACCTGTCTTCAATAGATTCCAAACTGTGGTACTTACAAGTGGAACACTTTCTCCACTTGAAATGTATCCTAAGCTTCTCAAATTTAAACCAGTTATTTCCAAGTCGTTAGAGATGACTCTTACAAGAGAGTGTATATGCCCTCTGGTAATGACAAGAGGAAGCGATCAAGTGGCTGTAACAACAAAATACAGGTTCAGAAACGACGCATCTGTTCAGAGAAACTATGGAAATTTAATTTTGGAACTGTCAAAATATGTACCAGATGGTATCGTATGCTTTTTCACTTCGTACCAATATATGGAAGACATTGTTTCTTTTTGGAACTCTGTAGGAATTCTTAACTCTATAACAAATCACAAACTTGTATTTATTGAAACGCCAAACACTGCAGAGACTGCCATTGCTTTGGACAATTATAGAAAAGCATGTGATTGTGGAAGAGGAGCTATTTTCTTCAGTATCGCAAGAGGAAAAGTTGCTGAAGGAATTGACTTTGATGGACACTATGGAAGATGTGTTGTTATGATTGGAGTACCATTCCAAAATACTGAAAGTAAGATTCTCAAAGCGAGATTGAATTACTTGCGACAAAACTTCTCAATTAAGGAAGAAAACTTTCTCACATTCGATGCTTTGAGGCATGCTTCACAATGTATTGGTCGTGTTATTAGAAACAAAGCGGACTATGGTATCATGATTCTTGCAGATAAGAGATATAACCAACCTGACAAACGAAACAAATTACCAAGATGGATTGCAAAACAAATCAAAGATTCCTATCTCAATCTATCCACAGACGCCATAATTGGAATTGCAAGAAAATATCTAAAAGAAATGGCTCAACCCTACTCAGCTACGAATCAGTTGTTGGGTCCTGAGGAAATTGAACAACTTTCAAGAAAGAGAAGCATTGAACAAGTGGAAGCCACTTCTCAAAACACTGTGATATCAACTTCTGCTTCTCAACCTCCAACCAAGAAATAAATTGGCACGTTGTACATGCGTTTTTACCAAACGATTTAAAAAAATGTGGAACCAACACTGCTCAACCATAATTTACATGCCATATTTACATAATTAATTACATATCACAAATACAATATTTAACTGACAATATTTTGTCATAAGGCGAAAATGATTTTGTTGTGTGATGATGATTATTCTCTATTCTAATACTTGAACCACAGATTGATCCACTTTTGAATAATACTTTTCTGCTTTGTCTTGAGTGGTTAATCTATTGAAAAGATTTTTCAAATATTGAGATACAACATCATTGGGGTTCTTTTCGATAAATCTCTCTAATTGAACCACACTATTTGACCAAATATTCTCAAATACAGCTGGAGTGGTGGCATGAGATTTGAAAATTTCAAACATGGTATGAAAGTCCTTGTAATTATTATTTTCATTTTGTGCCTTCATCATGGTGACAAGAAATCGTGACTTGATAGTACAACGTGAACCGACAGTCGAATAATAACATACCTGTAACTCATAGAGCCATTCATCATTCTCTACCTTGTTTTCTTTCACTAGGTGATACACATTTGTGATAATTGGAATTTGATTGGAATGAGCGGCGTGATGGATGTACTTTTCTAAAAGCATTCGATCCACAGGTCTAGTAACAAAACTCTGTTCGCCCTCTTTCTGTGTATTCTCATCCATCAAAATGCTCACTTTCAAATGATTTGCCATGAAACACAATTGCTTGGCAATTTCACAAACCTGAGAAATACATGAAAAAAATCTCAAGCTATTACTTCCTAAATTTCCAACAAACGAGGAGCTCGTGGATACTCCAATACAAAACACAATGGGTTGTATCTTTTGTTGTAGTATGGAAGAGTTGGCAATTTCAAGTCCTTTAGCAATTTTTAAGGCACATTCTTGAGCTAAAAGACTCACTCGTTTGCCATGTCTCTTTTTACTCTCAAGGACAATCTTAAATTCTGCATTGGTTATGATTTGGAGATTACCTTGATAGATTTTAGAGATGGAACTGATAGCAGTGATAATTTTTGGAAAAGTATGACTGATATCATCTTGAGAATATTGTAGTAAATAGTCAGGTAAGGTAATGTAGATGAGACTGCATTCCTTTTGAGTGAGACCCATTTTGAAAACACCTTTGGCAAGATCATCACTCATTTTCGAGGAATGTTTGGCATCTGAAGATGATCCCATACTTATTCTATGAGCAGAAGAAGAATGGTTGTGATCATGGTCTTGTTTTTTCTCTGTCAATGGGGAATCCTCTCTTGGTGAATCACTCGAACTTGAATTTAAACTTTGTAATTGTAAAAAGACATTCTCTGGAACAAAGGATTTGATTTCTTTCAACCATTCGACAGTGTTTTCTAAATTATTGTAGATTTGACTAATCTCAGAGAATATGGAATGAGTGAATTTGACCTTCTCCAAATCCATGACCTTAATTAATTCAAATTGCTGTTTCAAAAACGAGATGGGTGTTGTAATGATATGACTCAAAAAGAGACCAAAACCAACACTCAACAAGGTAATGATGAAAACTGCACAAACAGAAACAACAACACTGATGGTGGTCGTGAGAGTCACATCTTCTTCATAGACCACAATATACAACTTCCAATTAAGGTTATCCATTTGAAATTTCCTAGTTTTGACCACGTACGAAACTCCCATGCTTGACATTCTCACTTTCTCTGGTAATTGGTCTGTATTTGGATATTGGGAATAGATTTGTTTCATGAGCGCACCTGCATTTCGATCCGTAAGATCAAAAATACTCAATGTATTCTTTAAATCAGCAGTGGTGGTGTTAATACTTCCTGCAATAGTCACTGTACTATTATATTCGGTCAATAGAACATAACCTCTCTGAAACACTTGAATTTGAGATAAAAAATTAGACAACAGATACAGTGGAACTGCACAACGACACAATCCCTGTACTGGACCAGGCTGTTGTGGTGATTGTTTGAATTTCACGGGATCATACAACATGGATCCATAGGGAAGAGCTAGGCTTCCATTGATAATATAATAGATGCTTCCAAAGGCTCCCTTAGTTTTTGCCAAGTTGGCTGCCTTGATCGTCGAGTTATAAAAGCCTTGCTGAATGACCTGAGCTGGTGTTGTATCTACCGTGTAATTATAAGCTAAGACAGTACCATCTCCGCTCACTTTGTCTCTAATGATACCAGGAAATTTAGGAGGCTGATACGTATAGAATAGAGAACCCAACACTTCAATCACAGAATATCTTTCGGAAGGAGTAGCGAAAAAGTAACCAGTTTGGATAGCAGAGTTGTTGTATTGACGAAAGATGTAATCTCTCATTTGAGGCTTGTCAATCAAACCGTAATTGTACACATCTGCTCCAACATTACTTGCTAGCCTAAGTTTCTCTAACAGTTGAGTGATGAAGATGATAATTTTGTCCTCAACATTGTTAATGACTTTGGAAAGGAGCTCATCATTCGAGGTGTACAACCCAATGAACACTGACATGTACACAGAAATAGAGCATACAAGTATAAGGGAAATGAAGGCAATGATCACAAATACTCTTAGAGAGATGCATCCATCCAACTTTCTCTTTTGGAATGCATTGACGTGCAGTTGTTGGTCATTGGCTTGTTCTGGCATGAGAATTGAATTCATCTCTTGCATCTCAGATCTATTGGAATGGTCCTCTTGCTTTGCTTGAATATGGGGATGGATTTTAGTCATTCTGTATTGTTGATGGTTTAGATGGTTTTTTTGTTGTGTCTTTCAAACTGGTGGACACAATGTAATTTTCTCTTCGCTGATGAACCAATTAAAACAGAGAGATGACACTGTCATTGCCACAACTAACTGTACCCGAAATCAAACAAGGAAACTGGTTTGTTCGGCATACGAAAGAAAACCCAAGGGGTAATCAAGAAAGAGATTGCCGGTAGAGATACAGTGAACGCAACATGTACGACTTGATAGCTGCAGAAACCAAGGCGGGAGAGTTACAATTGTTGTAATTATGGTACATAAAAGGCTAATAACAAAAATGCATTGGTAGAACGCTATTATCTCCCTCCAAACTAATTACTCGTTCCCAAGAGTGGCTTTTCTGTTTTCTTTAAATAATGTTGTGGGGGAAGCACCCTCACATTTGATGCTCCTTTCAAAGATAAATTAAGGCATTCTTTTGAAACAATCTTCCCCAAGAATGAAACACTTAATTATTTCCAGAAGTTACAGTTCTGTTAAATCATTCAAAAACGGGCTTTTAATTCATATTCCTCGAGTATATAGTTTAGATGTTGTAATGAAATGAGTTGCCGAGAGAGCCAATTCGCGTTCTCATTGAATTTCGTTTTACTCGAAAAGACTCCAACCTACACCTCGCCTCATCTTACCAATTGCTTTTATTAATTGAACAATAGCGTTTACCAACATCCCTTGGGACAACGTCCTGGTGCTGCTCAGATGCTGCAGATTCTCAATTGAGATGGATCACAAAAGGGTCGTCATCCGTGAGTCATGGCTTGGGCATACAAACCAAAAAAATATTCTCTTCTAATTCTTCTGCTTCTTCGGCAGTCGTTTGTTGCACACACCAGTAACCAGACACTGCTTCTTCTACCTGGGTCATCATCACTGTTCTAACCAAATATTAGTGGCTACTTCTACACGTACCATTACTTTCAAATATTGTATTATCCTATCCAGCCAATCAAACCAATTGTATAACAAGAACATCACAGAATGAGCGCGGAAAGTAACTCAAACCTTCATTCTAGGAAAGTGTTTTTGGATGATGATATTAAAGGCATCAATTTTAATGAAAGAGTGATGAAAGATGTTCCTGCACCCGTGTGGAACTATATTCCAGCAAATGAACTGTTTGATACAGACGGACTTCCAAACATACAAAATCTCAAGAAGCACTTATTGAGAGAAGGAAGAGTAAATCCAAAGGATGGTATGAGACTCATCAACAAGGCCGCTGAAATTTTGAGAGATGAGCCTAACTTGCTTCAGCTACAAGATCCAATCACAGGTTAGTTTTTGTTATTTATTGCGTTAGTGATCATCATGGTTATTTTTCATTACTCTACCACAGTGTGCGGAGATGTTCATGGACAGTACTATGACTTGGTAAAATTATTCGAAATTGGTGGAGATCCTTCCAGCGATGTAAAGTACTTGTTCTTGGGAGACTACGTCGACAGAGGATATTTTGGAACTGAGGTTTGCTTCTTGTTGCTGTCCTACAAGATCAGATATCCAAATTCGTTCTTTATGCTCAGAGGTAATCACGGTACGTATTTGAAAGGATTCAAACTCATCACGATTTATTATTATTGCTTCCTCAATTCTTCTATGAATCATTTTACCCTCACTGAATTGCTTCAAAATTAATAGAGTGTCGCCATTTATCTGCATATTTCAACTTTAAACAAGAGTGCTTATTCAAGTACAACGAAGAGGTATATGACTGCTTTATGCAATGTTTTGATTGCTTGCCTTTGGGAGCTTTGTTGAACGGAAGATTTTTGTGTGTTCATGGAGGTCTTTCTCCTGATATCAAGACATTGGATGATATTAATGATATTGATAGATTCCGAGAACCTCCAAGCAACGGCCCAATGTGTGACCTTTTGTGGTCCGACCCAATGGATGATGAGGAAGAAGAAATCAACCCCGATAGCGAATTTGTGAATAACGAATTGAGAGGTTGCTCCTATGTTTTCAGCTTTGAAGCTGTCAACTCGTTCTTGAAAGACAATAACTTGCTCTCCGTGATTAGAGCTCACGAAGCTCAAGATGAAGGTTATCGTCTTTATAAGAAGGGTCCTTCTACTGGTTTTCCAACAGTCATCTGCATCTTCTCTGCTCCAAACTATTGCGATGTTTATAACAACAAGGGAGCCATCATTAGATTCCAAAATAACTTGATGAATATTAGACAATTCAATTGTTCTGCTCACCCATACTTCTTACCAAACTTTATGAACACATTCAATTGGTCTTTACCATTCGTTGTTGAGAAGGTTATGGACATGTTCAACGTAATTTTGAATTTATGTGATGAACAAGAGGATGCTGCTAGTGATGATGAAGAGCCATTGTCTGGACAATCAAGCATCACTCCCGAAAGAGCTGATCTTATCAAAACTAAGATTAGAAGTGTTGGTCGTCTTTGTAGAATGTACACCACACTGAGAGAGGAACATGAATCCATAGTCATGCTCAAAGGCTTAGCTGGAGGTGTTTTGCCAAGAGGTTTGCTTTCACAAGGACCAAACGCCATCCGAAATGCCATCATTGACTTTGAGACGGCTAGAAAACTTGACGAGGTCAATGAAAAGATGCCACTCCAATACAAGAGAGAAAGAGAAACCAATCCTCCAAGAAAACTCAAGAGAACCGAATCAGAAATTGTCAGAGATCTCTCATCGCCCCTTAAGAAGCCAGAGATTAAGGTTGAGGATGAAAAAATGGATTGCAAAAACTAAAATTATTCGAACAAGCTTTGAGTCGAACAATAAACAAGAGATTAACATTTATTTTGTTTGATGATTATTCTTGTTCCAACTCGATCAAGACACCTCCACAATCTTTTGGATGAAGAAAAACGACAGGCTTGCCGTGCGCTCCAATCTTTGGTTCCTTATCTAAACTACGGATTCCCTTTCCAACAACATCAGCTAGAGCTTTCTTAATGTCAGCAACTTCGATGCAAACGTGGTGCATGCCACCGGATGGGTTTTTGGCAAGAAAACCGGCAATGGGCGACTTTTCTCCGAACGGATACAACAATTCGAATTTTGTGTTGTCCAACTCCACAAAAACTACCGTAACTCCATGCTCTGGAAGAGTTTGAGGTTCACTCACTTTCTTTGCTTGAAGAACGTCTCTATAGAACGCTGCAGCTTTCTCAAGATCGGGAACAGCAATTGCAACATGATTTAATTTTCCTAATTGTAACTTGTCAACAATGGTCGATGTTGAATATTCTCTCCTGATGAACGAGGTTGCCACAGATCCTCCAAATTGGAAAATTGTGCTGCCTCTCTGGTGAACTGAGTTGATGAATGGTTGGCGGAGTGAAGCAATACTTCTCTTGATGTGATGTGAAAGCATTTTTTAAAATGAATTTAATTGATTCTGTTAATAATATACATTCGAGTTATATCGACCATAATATCTTGGGCTTTCCAGTCTATCTACACTCGAGTAAAGATTCGAATAGCTTGAAGACTTGGCTGTTGATAACGATGGCTTATTGGTATCATCCATTTGCTTTGCAGTTTTAAGATCTGATTGAAGTCTTCTATTCTCAGATTCCAATCCTTGAATTTTCAATTTGGTTTCATGCTGAAGGAAAGAAAGCTGTTTTTCTGCATCTTCAAATTTAATCTTAAAGGATAATGTTTTTTCTTGTTCTTTTTTGATGGCTTGTCTTAGTTGCCGAATTTCTTCTTGATAATTATTTTCAAGAGTTTGTATTTCCTCTCTGTTATCAGCTAATAACTTTTCTTTCTCTTTTCTTGTTTGTACTAACAGCTTTTGATACTTTTCATTGTTTTGGTGAATGATTTTCTCTAACGAGATAATTTGTTTTTCTAATTCTGCTTTTTCCCTTTCAATATTTTTCAAATTTCGCTGATATTGCGTATTTGAAAATTGAATTTTGTCCATGCTCTTTTCCATGTCTTTCAATTGGGTTTGAAGTGCTTGTTTTTCTTTTTCCAATCTAGATCTCGTTAGTTGTTCTTGATGAAATTCCATAGACTTTCGTAAAGTTAGAAAGTAGGATGACCCTTCCGAATGTGGTGTTGATGTTGTGTTGTGTGGTTCCGATAATGAAGGAGATGGAAATGAGGTAGTAGTAGTAATACTCGATTTCAGTTGAGCAATCTTGTTTTCATATCCATCAATAATTGTACAAATTTTAGCCTTTGACTCTACGATTTCATTCTGTAATTTCTCTATCAGAGGAACAAAATAGCAGGAAAGTTGACTGTCGATGGAATCAGCCAAACTAGATGGATGGTCATCTTTGATGGTTGATGCCGAAATGTGTTGATGATCTATGGCATCATCTTCAGTAATATTCACTAGATCGTCATGGTCGTGATGATCCGATATGTGCACACTCGAGTTTTGCGTTTTCGTATTTTTCATTTTTAATAACTTTACAGAGAGATGTGTTCGCCTACAACAACGACATCATTTACTGCTGTTGTTCATTGTTGCTCTCTGGGATGGCAATGACAGTTTCGGGTAAGGATGGTGTACTTGCGGGTGAAGGTTCCACTTTTCTAGCGGATGACAGTGACGATTGTTGGATGTGAGCATTGTTTCTAAGGAAATTCTTAATATCATTCTCATTGGCCCTGATCGATATGGATTCAAATTTACAGTTGTCTTGAGTCATACTCACGAAGGAGTTCGAATTAGCACTCGAGTGCTTTCTAAGTTCAGCAGATCGAATTCTACTCTTTGGTATTTTTGTGTCTAATTGTGAAGACTCTGATTTCAAATTCAAAACTTCAAGGGTGTGACTTAGTGTCGTTTCATTTTCTTCTGGAGGTGATATTTGTATGGCAGTTATGCCAGGAGGAGCCAAGTGATTGTTGTTTTCATATGGAACTGGCTTTTCTTTGAAAGAGCTTTTGACTGAATAAGTGGTCGTGGAGGATCCAGGTCTAGATTTTAGAAGCTTCTTGTGACTCATGCTACGGTAAATTGGATTATTACTGTAGAGATCTTCATCATCAGAGTCGTCTGAAAAGTCTTTGGTTGGAAAGTCGTCAAATGTAAATCCATCATCTTCATAAACGTCTTCCTCTTCGTCTTCTCCCTTTTTTCTGCTATACTCGTGTGGAGTTCTGGGTGTTATTCCAATGGACATTTGAGAAACTGATTCTAGTTCCTCAGCGTTATCATTTACAATAAATGGATGTTCTAAAAGCTGTTTGGCAGTGGCTCGTTTTGAAGGATCTCTTTGTAAACAGTATCGAATAAAGTCCTTTGCAACTTGAGAAGAGTTTGCAGGTATTTCTACAGAATCATTCTCAGTGGTCATTATATAATGCATTAATTGAATAGGATGTACGGGTTGTTCAAATTTTGAAAGTACATGATACCACGGAGGATTTTGAGAAAACATTTCACAAACAGTACATCCAAAAGACCAAATGTCTGCTGCTTGAGTATAGGTCCTGTCACGTATTACTTCAGGTGCAATATAATTAGGGGTTCCAGCGATCACAAAGTTTCCACTGTTAGATGGAGCGGAGGAATCATCGGCCATCGCCAAAGAGCTAAGCTTCTTAGAACATCCAAAATCTGTCAAATAGACGTTACTTCTCTCATCTACAAGAATATTTCCACTCTTAATATCACAATGTACAATTCCATTTTCATGTAAATAGCTCAATCCCTCTAAAATTTGTTTGCAATACTTTCTTATTAAATTTTCTGGGAGAGAAAATTCTAGCAATAATGTTTCCATGGATCCACCAGGTATGTAGTCTAAAAATATGTTTAGATGTTTGTTTGACACAAAACTTCCTAAATATCGTACAATATGAGGATGATCAAATTGTGACATAAGCTCGACCTCTTCCATGATCTTTTTAACCTCTTCTCTGTTCGTCTTGCCTTTGATTTCAATTTCTTTAATAGCCATCATTTGTCCAGTTTCAGAGTTGATGCCGAGAAATACTTTGCCATTGGCGCCTGCTCCAATCATATTTCCCTTGATCCAAGTTTTGATTTTTGTTCGTTTTGTTGGGAAAACCTTTGTAGTAGTAAGAGGGCTTGAAGGTAACCCATCAGTGCTTGCTCTCGAAGGAACAACATCCTCAATGATTAATTTGGGTTTTTTGTATACGCTAGCTCCACTAGAATTTTGAAAACTTTGAAATCTCTCTAAACTACTTTCTACAAAATGATCTAAATCCGTCTGAGTTCTTATAGATATAAGTTCTTTATCTTCATCATCCACATATTTGATGCTGATTTTCTCGTTAAAATTATTTTTTGGTGGAAAATTATTGTAATGACTTGAAATTATTTCATAAAGATCATCCATAGTCATTGATAAAAATATAGAGATAATCGTTGTCTCTTGCTTGTATGAAAGTTTCACTTTGAGTTTCTTGTTAGGAGAAATGCTTGGTAGTGATGATGATTTTGGAATTGTTGTTGTTGAATTAGACTTTCTTGCAGAATTGGGCTGTTTGCCAATAGGAGAACTTGA
Organism: Naegleria lovaniensis; assembly: GCF_003324165.1. Lineage (NCBI taxonomy): Eukaryota > Heterolobosea > Eutetramitea > Acrasida > Naegleriidae > Naegleria > Naegleria lovaniensis. Next base: position 503,607 of record NW_025407827.1, read on the forward strand.
TGGGTTATCAAAACTCTTCATGAGATTTTCTTGTGCTGCCTGTACTTGATCATCTCCACTTTTTATGAGATGAAATTTGTAAGAAGGTTTTTGCCAAAATCTTGCCCTATTGACAAGTCTAAGCTCTACATTGGCTGGTGATTGTTCCTCAGTGATGTTAAAAGTACTATCAAATGCTCCTTTTTGTCCTCTACCGTACAAAGTTCCTTCAGCAGAGAATATTTCCGAGCCCTTGCTTGTGACTTTGAATGTGAATTGAAATTTGGCGTTTCCTGCTGATTCGATGGAGATGTGATATTCTCCAGAAGATAGCTATTTGGAATATATTAAAATTCAAATGATCATCGCATTGAAATAATTAACGGATCATCCAAAACACTTGTTAATCCTCTGTCCATCACACCACCAATAAACTTACTTCATTCTGAATTACTCTCTCCTTCTCCGGTAAACTGTCCTCCTCTTGTAATTCGAACCGAGAGGAACCCTTCACCATTGCTGAACACCAAAATCATCAAAATCCATCATCGATATTAAAACACATCACAACAATAATAAACTCACTTTTGAAAGAAGCAATATCTTCCAAAGCACTCTCCGCAAAGCTGGTAATGAAGGGATTCGTAGATCGCTTCGTTGGTCCCGAAGTATTCGTTGAGAACATTTTTTGTTGTTGATGTTCAATCCTCGAACTTAATAATTGTTGCATCTTGATTATCAAGAACTGATATCTAGTGATTCACAAGTGGACTTGATACAATTGAGGTGATTACATGACGTTAGAAAGAGTTTTCTACTATTTCCTTCTATTTACATTCCACAAAGCCAATTAAAAAATAATAACATGATGGCCACGAACACCTCATCAGGCAGTGATCCATCCAATGATAAGGGCAGCAGTAGCACGAACGTTCATCAGCTCACGCATCAAGGCTCTGCTTCATCACTAAAATCAACATCATCATCCTCTTCACTTTCTGCAACAAACTCACCGGTAGCAACTTCACCCAAAAACCCTTCTCTTCCTTCAAATAGTACCATAACAACACTTTTGAGTAAAAGCGGAGCAACAACATTCTATGATTGGTTCAACCATAATTTAACGACTCCGATCACTGATAACATTAAAACAGCCAAGTCATTTGTATCTTCTTCTTGGAAAGGAGTCATGTCAATCACGAACAATGTAAAAGAGAGCGTTAATATTCGCCGAGTTTTGGAAGATTTTGTGCAGGTGGGAACAAACAGCAGACATTCTTCACCTGCAAGAAACGAATCAACAACTGCACCTCACCGAGATCATGATCAACAGTCATTTCAAATTCAAATATCATTAACTAACCTGATTGACAATGTAGACACACTCTCTCCTTTGTTTTATAATGATGAATTCGTTTCCTTTGATGCATATCAAGAGTTTTTATTGGACTATTCCAAAAGGTTGAATAATTTCATGACGAATTATTTCAAAATACAGGACAACATCGGCATCAACTCTAAAAAGTTGCTCGAATTGTATGATATGTGTATTCTAATAACGAAAGAAAATTCTCAAACAAACAAGAACAAGAAGTATGCTAACGACATTGATAAATGTATACAAAAATGGCTATTTGAGATTATTGCGGTAGATGGAACGTTTAACATTCATCAGTACAAGGATCGACAATTGTACAAAAAGTTGAAACTATTTCAAAATATACTAGAACCTAAAAATTTGGGACTGCCAGATGATTTTTACAAAAACTCTGAAGCATGGAATGAATGTGTACATTTATTGAGAAAAATTGGTCAATATAAAACACCATATGGAAAAAAGATTATTATTGAGCGAATTTTTAGGGGAATTTCAGAAGTGTGCTCGAAGATTGACAAGGCATTCTCTTCTGATCACCTTCTGAGCTGTACTATTTATTTAATATTGAAGGCCTGTCCTCATAATTTGCATAGTGATATGTGGTTTCTCGTTACTTTTTGTTTAGATGGTATTTATGAACACGAAGGAAATGAGATATTTGGCTTTTTATTAACAAACACGTATTGTGCTTTGGAATTTTGGGATAATGTCCCATCCTTCAATGAGGATGGTCCAACAGGGTTTGTAAATATTGAAAAGAAAGACTCACTGTCTGCATGCTCTTCTGGTAGCCAAGGATCGACCTCTTCCGCCTCTACAGATGAAGAAATTGTTTTTGAAAAATTTAGAGTTGATGATGAGGAAGAAAGAGCCAAATTCAAGAAGGCGTTCAAAATGGCTCGAAGAAGAACGTACATCTTTGAGCAAATGATAATCGACAATTTTCATCAATAATTGACCTTTTTGTGAAATTTAAACTTGGTTGTATGAAGCAACTTGTTGGAAATGAGATTTTTCTCCAACCTTTACCCAAAAGTGAACCTATCAAACTGAGAGACGTTCATACATATTCATTCTCCATTTATAGACCTGTGAATGAGGAGGTTTTACCATTAAACAAACCTTGGTCCAACACGACATGCCCATCTTATATCAACCGGCTCCAATCCATGGCAAGATTGACAAATTTCCTAAATTCCATTCCTCATAAATTCGCGAAAATGCAAAACTGCCATTGGAAACTTTTTCAGTTTTAATCCTACAAAAAAAAACCAACCTCATAGGCTAAATCTCTCTCACCACTCCTCTTCTATTCACCTCCTCCTCTTATTTGTATTAATCTTTTCATAACCTCCAAGATGTATTCCAATTCATTATTCCCATTATCTCGCAATGTTCTCAAGCACCAACCGTTGATTCACTTTGAACTGATGGTGCAACATTCACGATACTCGTCCTCACGCTGGTATTCAACCATTTTCTCAAGAGATCTCAAGAAACGATCATCCACGACCACCCATGGTAGTCATTCTTCTTCGTCTTCTGTTACAACAACAAAGAATGGACCTTTCCATCAACACAACAACTCTGCAAAGACTTCTCATCATCCCATGCATTCGTCCACTCTTATTGCGCATCATGGATCCTTAACGTCGGTTGAGCATTCCATGGTCTCTGGAATGACATCCACAGCTTCCTATGGCCACATATTTGCAAGGGATTTAAGAAGAAAGGAAAAGAAAACTCACTAATGATTGGGATAGTACTATCGTAGAAGCTTGTAGCAAGATATTTCCTTGTATTTGTAAATGAATCAAAGTGGTTGATTCTCTGTCTGTTTCAGTGTTGTCAATAAACCTTATCATTCAAGTTGTTAAGCAACTTTTTAAGACGCAAGTATTGGCCCCGTTGGTTTTTATGAGTTTTCAGTTGTTGACTCGAACTCTGTCAACGTATGTTACCGTTACACCCAGTGAATGTTTAAATTAAGAGATACTTGTATTGTGGCAACAACAGTTCTACAAGGACATCCCTTTTTCTTCTTTCCATACACTTTTCACCTGGTTTCCATTTTCGGAACAATTCAATCAAAATGTTTAACATTTTTGAAAGAAAAAAAAGCAACAAAAAAATTCCGTCAAGTGAGAGACGACTCGCGAGTGAAAGAGTTTTCAAAATACAAGGAATTTCGAAAAGGCCACATTACAAACACTATCAGTAGTAATAGTGGCTCTCTTTTTGTGCTTTTTTTCTTGGAATGTAAACATTCTCAACATTCGGAAATTCATTTCGAATTCAATAATAACCATTCACTCCAAATTATTTCAAAATGACGACAAGTAACAACAACAACAACAACCCGAATTCTTCTCCTACTACCATTGTACCAACGAATCATCCTTCTCATCCAAATGTTTCTTCGTCTTCTTCACAACCAACAATGAATCATTCCATTCATTCATCAACTGGTCCGAAATCACAAACACCTCACAAATCTCATCATCCTCATACCCATCATCATACCTTCCTTCCTCCTCATTCCTACATGATCCAACAACAAGAACCAACCTCACTCAAAGATAAAACCTTACTTGAAAAAAAACAAGTGAAAAGATTGAGATGGATTGATTTCATTAGTGGATCTTTGGCTGCCATTGTTTCAGATACATTATTACAACCTTTGGATACAGTGAAAACAAGACAGCAATTTGTGGGAGAGGTAGTAGCAGGTCAAACATCTCATCGATTTGTGTATAAAAATGTTTTTGATGCATTTTGGACAATTGCAAGACAAGAAGGAGTGAGAGGATTATTTAGAGGATGGGTATGTTGTAGTATAATTCATTTTTAATTCATTTTTAATTCATTATTGCATGATTGTTACAATTATTGTTTCACAACATATCACACTCGGTGATTGTTACAAAAATTATGTTCACACCATTAGGTACCTACCATGTTTGGAAGTTTACCAGCTGGTGCCATCTACTTTGGAACTTATGAATCCATGAAACGTTTCTCAATGCAACATTCTGAATATTTGAGAGAACACAAACACTTTGCATACATGCTTAGTGGCAGTATTGCAGAATTTATGGGAAGTTTAGTCTTTGTTCCATCAGAATTGATTAAATGTCGTTTCCAAACCAATACTTTACCTCAATCTCAATTAGAACAAGCAACTTGGAAAACTTTTTATCAAGTTGCAAAAGTGGAAGGAGTGACAGGATTATTTCGAGGTTACTCTGCAACGATGGTGAGAGATATTCCGTACAGCATGACACAATTTTTACTCTATGAATTGTTAAAAAAGGCAGTTCTGAAACGGAAAAAACAAGCCATGAAACAATCAGAAATAATACAAACCCAAAATGGAGGAGAATATTTGTTAAAAACAATTCCTACAAAAGTTAAATTAAGCGTGATGGAATCCATACTTGTTGGAGGAACAGCAGGCGGTGTTGCTGCATGTTTAAGCAATCCTATTGATGTCGTCAAAACTCGACTTCAAACTTCAATGTCATTCCGGGGTGGATTTTTAAGTATGTTCCGACATGTCATGCAACAAGAAGGATGGAGAGGATTTTTCAAAGGTGTGACACCGAGAGTGATGTGGGTGACATTTTCTACTGCTATTATGTTCTCAGTGTTTGAATTTGTGTCTCATGCCTTAACAGAACGATTTGTCGATGAAGATAACGTGACTGAGGAAGATTCAAAGAGTGATGACAGTACCAAAGAGAAACGAGGATTTTCGTCAAGTCGAGTACTGATGGAAAATGTGAATGCCGCTTCTTCGAACGATTCCTTGAAATAAGAATGTCTAGTTTCATTGAACTAGGGTTTATGCTTGACTTGATTATTAAAATGCTTTTATGTTTTAAGCCATCCTGTTACAGATAGGACCATAATTACTCCAAAATAGTTGGAGGTACGTAACATCCTTCATAGCATTCGTCAAATCTTACTCGATACAACTGTTCAAAATCGAGCTTGTTGGAAATGAAAACAAATCCATTCACTCGGCAGGCCTCCATCACCAATTCAGGATCATGAGTTAAATGTTCAGTAGCAAATTGCAAAGCTGAGCCATCTTGCTGGATAGCTGCTAACACCACTTCTCTATCGTGATTAAAACACGAATCTGACAGTAGAAGACCTTGACGTTTCACAGCCTCTAACACTAATGCTCGACTCGGATGAAACAGCTTTCTAATAACAGCAGGATTGGACTCGACAGCTTTCATGAGTATTTTCTCGTCATGCCGAATCTGCCAATTCAAAGAGTCATAAACAGTTCTATCTTGTTGCATGGCTTCCAAAGCAATATCGACATTATACTTACATGCTTTACCAGCATGTTCAAATGCCTTACCGTTTTGTTTCACTGCTTCCATGACAATAGATATGGTATCTCGTAATTTTGGTGAAGCAAATTGCAAACTATTGCCGTCGTTTTTAACAGCTTCCAACACCATGTCATATGATTTTTTGAAAAGTGCTGGTAAGTGTTTGAGAGCAGATCCATTGTTTTTGACAGCTATCATGGCGAATTCCTGGTTATTCTGTAAGCTGTTGGAGGCGTATTCGATGGCATTTCCATCAACAGAAATTGCCTTCAAGACAACATCCTTATCTCTTCCAAGCTTTTTAGAAGCATATTTAAGGGCGCAACCGTTTGTGGATACGGCTGTCATGACCACTTCCTTATCATCTGTTAAATCTTTAGAGGCATATTCAATGGCTCCTCCAAAAGTTGAGACAGCTTTCAGTACAACCTCTCGATCTTGTCTCAATCTTTGAGAAGCATATTTAAGTACATCTCCAAACGCGCTCACAGCAACCATGACAATTTCCTTATCATCTCTCAATTCTTCACTTGCAAACTCCAAGGCATTCGCTCGCTGTTGGATGGCTTGCAGCACTATTGTTCGATCGTTCTTGAGTCTGTCCGATGCAAATTTTAGAGCATGGCCATGTTGTGTAATGGCTGTCCTCACCACTTCTTCATCATCTTGTAGTTGTTCAGAGGCAAAGCATAGAGCAACTCCATTTTGCGTGACAGCTTTCATTACAATTTCTTTGCAATTTCTCAAATCCTCGCTCGCATACTCTAAGGCATTACCATATCGATTTAATGCTAGTAATACAAACTCTCGGTCATTTTTCAATATTGGAGGAGCATGATCGAGCACATATCGATCAATGTGTATCATTTGTGTGAGAATATGTCTAATATTGGGCAACTTGTTTGATTCAATTCCAAGAGTAGAAGAATATTGTTTGATATGCTTATAAATTTGTCTGGGTCCAAGTTGCAAAGGGTACTTTTCGCAAAGTTTGTACAAGGCTTTAAAACAAATACTGCTGTTAAATCTAAGTGAATGCGAGGCATAATCGATTGCTTCTGGATTTTGTTCAATGGCTGTCAATACTACTTGTTCGTCCTTTTTTAACTCTTCTGAAGCGAATTGAAGTGCTAGGCCATTGTTCGAAACGGCTTCTAACACAATAGGTTTTAGCTGTTTCATCTCACTGTATGCAAATTCTAAAGCAAGACCATTTGTTTTCACAGCGGCTAACACAATCTCATAGTCGTTAAAGAACTGCTCATAGGCAAACTCTAATGCACTTCCATCAATCATTACAGCTTTTAACACTAAATCTCGATTTGTTATATACTTAGAAGGGATATATTTAAACCCCTTGTTCTCAATGACAATTGAAATCATGTCCATGTCATGGTGTAAGTGATTTGAGGCAAATTTAAACGCCTGTGGATTTTGTTTCACTGCTTCCATAACGAATTCTTTGTTTTGTGTGAATTCTTCTGGTGCATGACGTAGTACCAGTCCATTCCGATGAATAGCTTCTCTCCAAAATTCATGACTTTTTTTCAATTCTGATGATGCAAACAATACAGCCTTTTCATGTTGTGTAACAGCTTCCATGATCAGCTTCAGATCGTGGATCAATAACCTACACACAAAATCTGCCTTTGAGGAACTCAAAAAGGTTGTTCTATCTTTCATGAACTCGATCGGCATAAATTTTCGAGATGCCACCTGTTTGATGAATGAATCTCGTGCTTCCAACCATTTTAGAAATCCCACCGTTTGTGTTCGGAATTTTCTTCGTAATAATTGTTGCATGTTTCTAGATTCTGTATGTTGATCGTCACTATCGGATGAAGTGTTTGTGCAAAAGTTAACCAGCTCAACTACAGCACGATCCCGACCATACAACATTTTTTAAACACTCAAGAATTGGAAGTCAAAGCTATTGATCTCTGGCATTTCGAAATGCTCCCAATAAATGACTTTGCTCACTTGTTAAATTGTCAATTCTGGTTTGCCTCGATGGTTTCATTGTGGAGAAAACTTCTTTTGCATAGCCTGTGTGTAAAAGACCAGCTTCTTGCAACAGTAGTTGGAGCTTAAACTTTTTGTCTCTCATTAAATCCTCATTGGTGTATCCATAGATCTTGGCACTAGAAAATTGCTCCGTTTCTTCTTCGTCTTTTTGTTTGTTGAGTAAGCTTTGAGTAGGTTGAGTCAGTCTCTTTGCGTCTGTTTCGATATCAAGCAATCTTAACTCCTCATAAACGCCCTGAATAAGGTTATTCAGATATTGTTCTCTCTTTTTTTCTTCTTCTTGTCGTTGTATAATCATTGCCTTTCGTTGTTCAATCTTTTCAATATCTTTGTTTTTTCTAAAGTCCACTCTGTCCTTGTTTCGTTTCTGCATAATGCGATACTGTTCTTGTAGTGCATCTTCTTCTCTTTTTCTTTCTTCTTCTTGTTTGCGTACCGCCTCTTCTTTTTCAGCAAAATACTGTGATAATTGTTGTCTTAAAAGGTCTCTTCTTTTTGTTTCTTTTTGCCTATCCAGCTCTTCTTCTCTCTTTCGTTGTTTCTCTTCCTGTGCAAGCCTTTCAATATCTTGCTTCATTTTCTCTTCGTTGATAGCTGTTTGCTCCTGCAACAGCTTCCGCGTTTTCTCTGCTAATTGCGAAAATTGCTGCTTCTCCTCTTCTTCACGACTTTTGGCTTGCATGATAGAAAGGTGGATGGATATTGCTTCTACTGCAAAATTTTCTAATTTCTTCAGCTCATTCAATAATTTCGCCTTATTTTCTTTCATCTTTTGAATCTCGATCAAATGAATAGTTTTGTACCACTTATCATGTTCTTTCAACTCTGATTCGGTTTTATATGGAAGAACCAACTTTAAAGCTTCGTAATATGAGCGTGCTTTTTCAATAGTCATACCAGGAGTGTTGTATTGTTTGAACACCGTTTTAAATCTTTGATGATCGTCCTTGTTCCATTTATGACTGCTTGGGATTAATTTTCCTTTTCGATATTCTTCAATAATAAGCTGTAATTTAAGCTTTAGCTCTTTCAACAGTTGATCTAACACTGGATCAATATGATTATATTTAGAATTACCACTTGCTCGCGTTAAATAATTCTGTATCACATCTTCCATAGAAAATGTATTGTTATCAATAGTTTCATCAACGGTAAGAGGATTTAGTTTTTCAAAATCTTTGTACAGATCCATTATTTCATGTTCTACTGATGTTATTGATTGTGACGTTTCCAAAATTCTTTCTTTCAAGAAATGGTAAGTACAGTCTTTAACACTTTTTAGAGGACTATTGATGCATTCCTGTAATTGTCGAAACAAGTTGTTCCTATATTCGCTTCGTTCGATTTGACACTCTCTATCTTCCTCAAGATCTTTCTCTAGATCTAGTTGAATTTTTCTAAGGCGCTTCCACTCATTAGCCCATTCTATGTTTTGTGTTTGAGTCTTTATCTGTTTTCGTTTTGAAGAAACCTTATGATTAAGTAGAGAACATTTTTCTTTGAGAGCCTTGCTATCATCCTTGTACTTTTCCAATAATTCTTTTTGAGATTCGGTCTGACTACAGAAATGAGACTTCATCATGGCTGTATTTAGACCTCTTGTAAATGGAATGTTTGAAAGGGTACCAAGTTCTGAAGTTTTCTTTGAGATACCTCTTAAACTATCGGAACGAGGACGGGCCATAACTGACGATTTCTGCTGCAAATTTGCTCCAGCAGAGCGAATAGATACTCTTTCTCTTGTCATCATCATGGATCTAACAATCGTGTTCCAAGACAGGATGCTCGCAAGAAATCTTCAAAATTTTTTCTGGTTTGGCGCCACTTTGATACAATTTTTGGCACAGTTCGAAAAAATTGTCATCATGTTCAAGAGACCTCTCACAGGCAAAGTTCGAGGTGCTTCGGCACAAACCAAAAGCAAATCATCGTCTTCTTCTGGATCTGGATCAAAGAAGACGGAACAAGCGGAAATTGACATTATTAGTATGATTCAAGAACGGGATTTTGCGGGAGCCATCGCTGTGTTAGAGGTTTGTATTTTGAGTCTCGGATCGCATATTACACTAACGTACCGATTATCATTTCTACTTCATAGTTTTTTAAGGGACTCGGAAAGGAACATCCAAGATTGAGGCCAACACTTCCATGGTTGGCGTATTGCTGTTATCATTTAGGTGAATATACAAAAGCAATTGAGTATCTTGAGGAGCTCTATTCTAAATCCAAAGACTCTTATATATTCCTACAACTTGCATGTTGCTATTACTTCTTAGGAGAATATGAAGTTGCTTATGAGCATGTGATGAAAGGACCCGATTGCCCATTCCAAAATCGAATTCTTTTCCACATTGCCGACAAGCTACAAAAGGAGGATATTGTAAACCAATGTCACAAAAAGTTAAGTGATAACAACATTGAAGATCAGCTGAGTTTGGCTGCAATGCATTTCTCCAGAAATCAAATTCAGCCTGCAGTCAATATTTACAAAAACTTGCTGTTAGAAGATAGTTCCTTTGAAGCGCTTCATATATATGTCGCTCTTTGTTATTTTAAATTGGATTTCTTTGATATTTCATTAGAAGTGCTCAACAGTTATCTTCAAAAACATCCGAATAGCCCAACAGCTCTAAACTTGAAAGCATGCAACATATTTAAAACTTACTCAGGGAAAAAAGCAGAAGCGGTTCTTCAGCCAATTGTGGAACTTCAACAAACATCACACACAGCAGAGAACTACCTAATCAAACATAATATGGTCGTGTTTAGGAATGGAGAAAATGCATTACAAGTTCTTCCGCCTCTGCTTGAAGTGCTTCCAGAAGCGAGACTCAACCTAGTTATTTATCACTTGAAAAATGGAGATGTTGACGAAGCATATGAACTCATTAAGGATCTAGAACCAGTCAAAGCAAGCGAATATATCCTCAAAGGGGTGGTAAATGCTTGTAAAGGACAGCTTCATGATACCAGGGAGCATTTGAAAAATGCAGAACATTACTTCCAACTGGTAGGAACATCTGATACTGAATGTGACACGATTCCTGGTAGACAATGTATGGCATCATGCTTTTTCCTTACCAAAAGATTCAGTGACGTTATTGTATATCTCCAATCCATAGAAAATTTCTTCCAAAATGATGATGACTTCAATTGGAATTATGGTATTGCTCATGCATATGTTGGAAACTATAAGGATGCTGAAAAAATATTATTGGCCGTCCAAGATGAAAGCTACAGAAGAGACTATGTGTACAATAGTTGGCTAGCTAGGTGCTACATTATGAACGGAAAACCAGAGCTTGCTTGGGAGTTATACCTTAAAATGGAAACCTCCATTGATGCAATGAATTTGCTTCAACTCATCGCCAATGATTGTTATAAGATTGGATCTTTCTATTACGCTGCAAAAGCGTTTGATGTTTTGGAGAGGTTGGACTCAAATTCTGAATTTTGGGAAGGTAAGCGAGGAGCATGCATTGGTGTGTTCCAACAAATTGTTATTGGTAAGGAACCAAGTGAAACTCTGCGCGATATTGTACACATGCTCAAGAACTCAAATAGAGAAGAAAAGAATATCATTCTCCAAATCATTGCAAAATGGGCCCACGAAAATAACCTAATTTCGAATTAAAATACAGCATGTATATATATTAGTTAAAGAGAATTACTTGTCCATAACTTATCTAATGGTTCATGTTTCACTCGCTCAATAACTTGTTCGGAAAGTAGCGCAATTTCTTTGGAAATTTCTTCAATGCTCTTGGAAGCGTCAATGATCTTGACTTTTTTATCGTTTTCAAAAAGTGCTTCGAATTGGTCTTTCACTAATTGTTGGAATTTTTCCTTCTCATATCTTTCCATACCATATTCTTTTCGCGATGAAGCTACACTGGCATCCACTTGAAGATAAATGACTAGATCTGGTTCTATGAGACCAACGTCAGGAGCTTTACACCAATTTCTGTCCATTCCTTTCGCAGCGCTATAGGCCACACCGCTGTAAGCATATCGACCACACACAATATGCTCTCCTGCGAGCAATGTTTTCTCAACCCATGCCATCTTGTCCCATCTATTGGCAGAGAATAGCAAATGGATGGCGTTGTCATTCATGTTGTTTTTGTTTCGCAAGTATGCATCACATAATTTTCCAATATCGGTGGAACGATCGGGAAAGGCTGTTTCATGAACTTGAGAATATTTACTTTTCAAAAAATTTAAAAGTAAATTTGTTTGTGTGGTCTTTCCACATCGGTCTAGTCCTTCAAAGACAATAAAAGCTCCTCGTGTTTGTGCCATGTTAGTGTTAAATTTTTTTCAATAAAATTCAAATTTCTAACGGATAAGTCAAAGGCGCAACGCTCCTCAAAATTTATTCCTGCATGAACCGCTTGAATTCGTTTTCCATCTGGTGTTGAATGATGATGGAAATGTTGTAAGGTTAAAATATTAAAAATTGGAAATTACTTTGTTACAACAATGAAAATTACTTACATCGATAGCATCAGATCTAAACACCTGTTGAGGATGATCAAAACTTCCTGACGAAGAAGAGTGCTTTCGTTTGGAACTGTCAATAGTTTGCAATGATGGGAACGATGGCATATTCTCTTTTGTTTGAGGAAGAGGAGCTTCTTTGAAAAAGGAATGTGACAACGCCTCCTTTGCTGTAATTCTCTTATCTGGATCAAAGCATAGTAACCTGTTTAACAGATCACATCCAGAGTCTGATAATTGAAATTGAGTCTTGAGACGCTTAATTAATGAGGGCCTTCCCTTAATGTTATCTATTTGCCACTTAAATTTTTTAATAGCTGGCAATTGTGTAAATCCAGGATATTCTTGTTCAGTTGGCTTTCCTAGTATCTCAAAAATCTTTTTGACTTGATCAATTTCATCCTTTCCTGTAAATAAAATCTCTCCTGTGATAATTTCATAAAATATACATCTAATAGTCATGTGTAAAAAGCTACAACGCTCCATTTTAACTGAACATACCCAACGCTCCACATGTCAATTGGAGTGGAATATTTCTTTGCTCCAAGTAATAGCTCAGGTGCTTAATAATTAATGTAACAGTTTCAACATTTCAAATCAAAACATTAGTACCTAATGTAAGCACTCACCTCTATACCAAAGGGTGACCACAACTGGTGTGTAATTATCTCTAATAGGCGATCCATATTTTCTTGTCAAGCCATAATCGCAAATTTTTAAGCATCCTTGATTATCTAGCTCGTTAGTATTTCCAGAGTTGAAATTAAATTGATAATTAATAATAATTAATAATTTTAAATAATATAATATAATAAATATGTACCTAGCAAAATATTGGAAGATTTTAAGTCTCTATGAATTAGCCAACAATCTTCATGCATATATTGCAACCCAGAAAGGAGTTGAATCATTAATCTTTTTCCTTCACTGACGCTAAAACGATATCTTTCCATAACATCCTTTAGAGTGTGATCCATATAATCCATCACAATAAATATTTTGTTGAGATCTGATCCACAAACTACCTCTCGTGCACACACTAAATTTTCATGTCTCATCTGAAGTAAAGTGTTCATTTCACGAAGAGCAGTCAAAGGAAATCCCTCCTTAGAAGTAAAATCCTTCATCAATTTAATACGTTTTAGTGCAACAATTTCTCCTGTAGTTTTACATTTTCCTCTGCTGACCACTCCAAATGTTCCACTTCCGATATTATTCAAAAACTCGTAATTTTCAACACTAGAGCATGCCGAAAATCCAGTAATTTGTTCAATGTCAAATTCTTCGTCATTTCCATCGGAAGGAGCAGTATTACTGTACGATGATGTATCATTATTAATAAAATCACTGTTCTGGTTGTTTTCTTCCGTATGATCTACATTGATTACTTCTGATGCTCCTCCTGCATTATCACTCTTTTCATCATCACTTTTATATCCCTCCGAAATGCTCCCAAGAGAAGAACTGGAAGCAACAGCGTTAAATTTTCGCTTCATTTTTTGTTGTGCAGGGATTACATCAAAAAATGCCCCAACAACCCAACAACAATAATACCGGTTGTAACAGGTTCGGTTTGGTCAATATATAAATTTTCTCTTTGATGATGACTGATTTTGTAAAACAAATTTATTTTGATCCTTGGTTGTTGATAACACACGACACCAAAACTCTGTTGCAAACTAATTATTAGAAATGTATCACAACAAACACAGCATAACAACAATAATAATCGGAATGCACAAAGATCGTCATATCATACAAAATCTCAAGAATCGTTGAAGCCAAAGCATACACAAGCGTATGAACAATTACAAGAAAAGTTTAAGAATCCTGAGGAGATCAAACAAAAATTTAGAGAGAAGAAGCGAAAACAATGGGAAGAGCGAAGATTTGTACAAATACAACCAACTCTTTCTGTTATTCTGAAAGGACTCTCTAACTCTGCTAATGAAGAAGAAATTGGTAATATTATTTATAACATTCACGGACTAGTGCCTACTCGTGTTAGAATTGTGAGAGACAAAGAAACTGGCCAAAGTAGAGGCTTTGGATTTGTTGATTTTTCGACAGTAGAAGAAAGTCAAATGTTAATGGATTCAACTGCCGGAGGAATGTTTATTGGAAATGATTATGTTGAACTGGAATATAGTCACAAAGCTGCACCGAATACCAACAAGCCATCTGAGCAAGGGCCAGAAGAGCAATTTTCTATCAAGGAGCAAATCTATCAAGACTGGATTTGTGGTCACGTAAGTATTGCTCTTTAAAAACAGCAAACGATATCTTGAACACTTTAATAGTGCAATACACAGAATTTTATGCACAGAGATTCTTGTTTTGGATGCTCTCTTCCAAGAGACGAAAAAGCACAAGAGGTAATCACCAAACAATCTGAACACATTTCTCAAAATGATGGATTACCTCCAACAGTGGAATTAATTGTACGAAGTCTTAATATCCTTACAACAGAAGCAACGGTATGATTGAAATAATTCATTTGAAAATCTTACCATATTTTAGTTATTGAACGTATTTGGTCAGTTTGCTCCAGTGAAAGCTTGCAGGGTTATCAAAGACAAGGCAACTCAGATTTCCAGACAATTCGGCTTTGTAGAGTTTTACTCTGTAGAAGATGCAACTCGAGTACTGTCACTATGCTCGGAATTGTTTATTGATGGCGTGAGAGTGAATGTCGCCTATGCGAAACGGCAACACGTACCAGAGACCGAGGTGACCGTTACTGAAGACGTTAATGTGGCTCAGTGGAACGCCCTTTACAATTATACTGGAACGGACGAAAGACTAGAAGAAAAACAAAAAAAGATTGAAACAAAGGATGAAATATCTAACAAATCATTGACACAATGTGGATTTGTTTTTGACCAAGAAACAGGATATTATTACAACAGCCAATTGAATTATTACTATGATACAAAAACTGGATATTATTACGATTGTACAGCTGGTGTTTGGATGTATTATGATGAGGAGAAGAAGACATATATTCCCTTTCCTAAAGAGGAAGCTGCTACTGAAGCATCTACATCTGAGCCAACTCAATCAGACATTGCTGGAAGTAAAGTGATTGGACCCTTACTTCCACAAGCTTCTGAAGAACAAGAAGAAGTTGTAGAAGTCATTAGTTCTGGAGGGTTTGTGCCTAATCCTAAATTCAATGAACAGCTTAAAATTTTGGAAAAAGAAATTGAGATTGCCCAACTTGAAGCAGAACCTTCATCTTCATCCTCAACAAAGCAAGGAATTAAGCGTAAAAGAGATGTTAAACAAAAAGAAAGCATTGAGGAAGTTGAAAAGAAGGAAATTGACGACGGAAATGTTGGTAAGAAGCTGTTAGAGAAACTTGGATGGACAAAAGGAGAAGGTCTTGGAAGAAACAAAACTGGTATTACTGCTCCCATCAGCGTCAAATCAGTGGAAAAGCATTCTGGGCTAGGCTTTGCCAAATCCAACACGGCTCCATCTACCAAGAAGCGAAAAGAGAGCTACCAAAAAGAAGGTATGAAGGCTCTTCAAAAACGATTCAACGAGATTGAAGAAAAACGAGAATAAAATCCAACATCAAATTTTGAAATTAAGTTTTATAGGAATTTATTGCTTCAATGGAGCATTCTTGGCAGCAAGCTTCTTCACAACTTCACTTCCGCTCTTTTGGACCAAAGCGTTTAATTTCTCTCTCAAGAGGGCATTCTTCTTCTTCTTCAAGATTTGAACCTTGACTCTATCGAAATCGTTCAAGCTTTGTCTCTTTTGTTGTTTCAATGCCTTCTTAACACTTGATGTGCTCAACAAAGCATTTTGCAAATCGGAGGAAGAGATAGCCTTGACAACTTCCTCTGTGGTTGACTTGTTTGTGATCTGAGCAACAGCATTGACCAATTGGATATCACCAGTAGAAATGACTTGTCTTGGGACATCTTGACCTTGAACCAAAACTCTGTTGGCATCAAGAACATCGACGACAACGAGCAACTTTCCCTTGTTGGCTCCGTAGAGTGGTGTGCAAGCTCTACCGATTTGGATCAAGAGTTTATCGAAAAGATGTGATGGCATTCTACTAATATTAACGCGGAGGGTTAAAAGAAAGAACAAACAATAATGAGATGAACAATTTTTCAAGAATGTGATGACAAACCTGTAGGAAAAGAGAGTGATTTTGGCGTATTTTTTTTCAAACGATTTTTTAAAAAAATATTAGTCAACCCACTTTTGAACTTTACAACGTCAAACTATTTTTTAAGTGTTAACAGTGTTGAAACGTGTGTGTCTACTTTAGTTATTATCATTGCTGTCATTCCATTGCTCAATATGCAGGTTTTATGATCTTTCAACAATCTTTCGTTGCACAGGCTATGCTCTTTTTCTTTCACAAACAAAAATGATCACATCTACCACTGAAGAAACATCATCGCTCAACGAAGGTGGATCATCATCATTGGAAATTAATTTAGATGCCTACGAGGAGTATCGGATTCAATCTTACGATATCAATGGAAATGAAACTCGTGTTCCAAACTTGGGAGCAGAGGAAAACTTTGCTCAGATCATTCATAGTAAATTTGATTTTCTGCCTACCTTGAAACAACGACAATTGGAGTCTATTCATGTGGATGATACTCAAACATTACCTCCTCCTCAGATTAGAGTTATTCAAGACATGGAATGGGAAAAAACAGTATATAAACTCAGAGGAGCAATACATGAAATACAATATATTACAGATATTTCTAGGATGATGAAAGAGGCTTCCGAAGAGCAAGATAAAAATGAATCTAGAGCCCAATTAATTGAAACAGTGCATGCTCATAGATCTTTTAACGAGGATTTAAAAACAAGCGAAAAGGCTGGAGAGTTATTTCCAAGTAGAATAGAACAGCTCGTAAATACTCATAGTATTTTGAAAACAGGAAAAGATCAACTAAGCAAGAGAGTGACACAAACAGCATCTTTTTATCAACAGCTTTTCCAATTACAAAAA
Source organism: Naegleria lovaniensis (assembly GCF_003324165.1). NCBI lineage: Eukaryota > Heterolobosea > Eutetramitea > Acrasida > Naegleriidae > Naegleria > Naegleria lovaniensis. Next base: position 520,834 of record NW_025407827.1, read on the forward strand.
AAATGGAAATTGAAGAGTTTTGATGCTCAAAACGCTAATAACATTATTTTAGATCTTGCCTTTAATTTTCCAGCCGTAAAACTATATGAATATATTCCTGTAAAGATTATTAGAAAGAAGAATACTAATCAGATTGACGCCATCATACCTGCAATTGCTACCTATGGGAGACGAGTTTTGTTGTCGTCTGTTATTCTAAAGCATTACCCTGAAACCCTAAAGACTATTGACCATGTCCTTGATAGAGCACAACAATCTATATTCTATTTAGAGCTCTTTGATATGGTAAGTGTTCATTCGATGAACAGGCTTTCTAAACATGTTATATAAGCTTGTAAATTGTGTAGCATCAAAAAGCAAGAATGTTGAGTTTCCTGTCATGGAGCTTACAGATCAAGAGATTAAGATACAAATATCAGGAAATGCGGTATTGGTTGTTACTCTAGTAGAATCTCAAACATCGGTACGTTAAATTTTAGTTTACGAATTTGGGACTAAACATGGATAGCCTTTCTGGGAAATTCAAACAAGGATGGCAAATATTGCACCAACAGCTTCACACTATGTGTCACATGAAGTTGTTGACACACTTCTTCAAGATGCTCTCATTCAAATTCATAACCTTGTCCGAAACAATTCTCTGACATTAGAGTAAGTATTCATTTTGTTTTCTTAGGTAGCTGACATGTGTTCAGAAAAGCGACAACCATTTTCGAACATGTATTTAAATATCTGAGGCACAAATTACTCTGTGCTCGAATCGAAGCATGTCTTAGAGATGAAATTGATTCTTTCTCGATTTCTCCTGAGTTGAATCTAGTTCTCTTCAAGTATCCCGAAACATCGATCTACGATATTCGTATGCAAAACAACATCTTCAAAATTCACCTCAAGCAAAATCATATTTATTTGCAATCCAAACGTTTCAATTCAGTAAAAGAATTGATATGCTATTTGGATTTGATTCAGTAGAGATTGTGTAAATGGTATCCAATAAACAAGTTTCAATCTCAAAGATTTTCTTGGTTAATCAGTTCATTCAGATAATCAGTTTCCATAAGGAACTCATCTGAAGGAGGAATTAATCCACTAAGGGTTGCATGGAGCTCGTATATGAAGAGTTGACTACGGACATCTTGAATTCTTCATTTATATACGAGTCTGAACATGCTAAGGATATTCGTGTTTGGTATTGCTTTGACAATCCAGCAGAGTTGTACAGTTATTCCTCCAAAACCAAGAATGTCTGGTGTGCGCTAACATGCTCTCCCTTTAGTTGTTCCCTCTATTCTCCCATCAAAGCCTTAAGTTGGTGGAAGAGCTGTTCAAAACTAACTTTACCTTCAAAAGATACAAGGACAAGAAGAGAAAGACAGTTGTTTTATGACCTTTATCGACACTTTCAAGCTTCTTCCACAACCCAAGCATATCCTAAATTGCAAGTATCGTCCTTGTATTAAATCCGGCCTATGTGGTGAAAATTATTTAGTATTTCTTTGCACTACTAGAGACGACTCAGACAGGAAGCACAATAGGACCGATCCACCACCTAACTGGTCCAAGCTTATATACTTCCGTGGCAACGTCAAAGTGGCAGTGGACCTACAGTATCCTCGCATGCTAATTCCTCAATCAGAATACATGATGTTCACATCCGATACTTACGTAAAATTGGACCAAGCTGTGATGGAACCCAAGGAAGAGATCGATAACAGTCAAGAATTTGTGGAATACTCTCATTTCTTTATCTTGCCATTTCAAAATCAGGAGAAGAACAACAAAATGTCAACAAACTTCAAAGAAGAGAAAAATTTTAAGAGATGAAATCAATACCCAAGGGTTTCCAAACGCTTCAGTTGCTCTGGTGAGTGATAATTCTTCTTCATCTTCTTCGTTTTGGGTTGCTTCCCTTTGTTTTTCGTTAAAATGTCATCCATAAGCTGGGCGATGTTCTGTTGATCGATTTCTTCGTCAGAGGATACGTGTCTAATTGTGGAGGTGTTTCAGTTTTTATTTTTAGTCGTACCACCCCTCTACAACTTAAACGAATCAACCATAAGGAACACATCTGAAGAGCTTGACTGTTACTCCATTGAAATGGTCAAAGATAAAATCTTCTGAAAGCTCAATGTTTGTTTCTGACTCGAAGCAACAATGAATATCGTTGTTAAAATATGGGGCGCAACCGTAACAGCGCCCCATTCTTGCTTCATAAAGCTTCTTTGTAAATCTACATGAATAACCCGTTTGAACAGCAACCTCAAATACCACATCCCTATCAACTGCTCAAAGAAACGATATTTGTCATTAGCGCTCTGAGTGTTTTCATTTCTGCCTCCGAGTAAATATAAGCAAGTGTCGTAAAACTCAGGTATTAACATTGGGTCGCTCACAAATGCTTCAATTATGAGGTCGTTATAACTAAGAAGAAGAGTAGGATTGTTCTTGAAGCTAAGCCGAATCATGGTTCTTGTGTCGCGTCGGATTGTATTACAGACGAATTCATTGTCTGTAAGATATTCTTGCGGACAACAATCAAAAACAAAAGGAAAACGCACGGAGAGTTCCAGAAGAAACAGCTAGCACAATTTCGCGATCTTGGAGAAATTCATATTCCATAGCAATGAAATTGCGTGGGTCTCCTCTTATAGCTTGCATGACAATATCCCTGTCTCGTCTTAATTCTTGGGATAGGTGGCAAAAGCAGTGCTGTAGTATCTTCAAAACCAATTCTTTGTCCTTTTTCCATTTATCACCAACAGCTTCAAACACAAAAACAGACTTTGGCAACGCCTTTTCAACCACTTCAGTGCAATAGAAATATCATAGAACGTTCTATGATATTTCTATTGCACTGATATTTAAAGAAAATCAAGGCGAAAAACCCTCTTTTTCGAGGTAGGCTGAGGTCTCAATTACCAATGTCCATGACAATTCTCATTATGGGTTGCCTCTTCTGAAATATCCTTCTCATGGATTCTTGTTCTCCCATGAGCAGAGGATATTTGATCGATGTTGCCTCCATTTCATCCCTTTTCCCTCTGTACCATTCTATACCTTTAAAAATAAAGGGTAACCATCAAGCATGCACAAAACAATTCGTCTAAAATTACCTTGTGTTGTATATCGTTTAACTAAACTGTCATGCTTGTATTCTTTGTCTCAATGTAAATGAACCCTTGTATGATTTCATCGTGAAATGACAGTAAATTTCCTCAATTCAGAGTATGTCGTCAAACTATTTTTAGCGTCCAACAACTTTAAAGCAATTGGCGTTCCAGCAAATTTTACAAAAAAAAAATTCAGCCCACAACCAACCCCAAAAATGAGCACAACAGCACCACTTACTGGATCGCCATCAGACTCCCTTCGCAGGAATGACAAAGCATCATTCAACCACAAAAGGCGCATAAAGCGTGCCAAAAAATCACCAAAGCATCATACCGAAAAATCATCTCCATCAAAACCTACCAGCAAATCATACAAGAGAGGATTCGAGCAGTGCGCGAACGACAATCCAACGCAAAAGGAAACCACCAACACAGACGCACCAACAAAAACATCAGCCACACTCGTATGCGAGAACGGGAAGAGTTTATCAGAAGTTTTGTTGGAGATGTATCAAGAAATAATAGACGACGATTCGTTATCAGCTGAAGACAAAGAGCAGGCTGAATATTTCGTATCCAGGATTAAACAAAAGCTGCAAAAGTAGCTATTTTTTCCTCTTCTTTATTTTAGGATAATTCAAGACTTTTGGATTTGCTCCCGTTATCTCATCAATATCAGCTGTTGAATTGTCTTCAACTTCGTTTGTGTGGTGACTCGACTGTCGTGGATAATTGTTTTCATCGAGCGTTTTTTCTACGGATTTATCAATACTTTGTGCATCACTTGGTTCGTTGGAGATGTGTGTAAACGACAACACACGAGATCTCATATCATTTTCGTTGTAATTATTGTATTCTGCATATTCTGTCGCGTTTTTAACCGAACTATTGATTTGTTTTAGCCTTGAATTCATCACGTTCACGTGTTTGTTGTATGGGCCGTCGTGACGTCCACTCGGGAAATAGTAGAGGATCAAAAGGCAAGGTTCACCGTCCAACCCTCTCTGCTTTTTGAAATACAGGCCAAGTAATCTAGCTCCTTTATCAACCTCGTAGGAAACAATAGCAATGGAATCATCACTCTCATCTATGCTACCACCTTTCACCTGCCAACATGTGATGTCTGTGATCGTGTTTGCCGGTTCTACCTCACGATTCTTGGTGAGGTCTATTATTATCATTTTTTTGCTGCGGCAGGCTAAATATACAAACATATGCAACGGTTCGTTTTGGCGGCAAAAAGGTAATTAGTTTGCGTTGGTGCAAGACCCCAGACATATTCCAACTTTTTCTCAAGATCGAGATTTATGTTTTCTAGAGGGAGTTTTTGCGCTTCCGTCAAGCTGAGTTTATTCCGTCTTCGACCCTAGTTGTTCTTTTGGCTCAGAAATGAATTGTTCACTAGTGTTTTACAGTCAAAAATGAAAACCCTCATCAACTGAGTAAAGAAATTGGTTTCGTTAGTTTCCACGTATTCATCGACATCTTCTAATGTTTGAAAATCTGTTAATTTAAGATTGGGATAAGTTTGTTTGATTATTAAATAAACTTGATCTTCTGATGGATAGGAGCCATGCTTCATATCGATTTCTTCTCCAATTTGACTGATAATTGTTGAAATATTTGTCATTAATTGTCTATTGGGATTAACCTTTTTAAGGTTTCGTTCAATCCAATCAGTTAACTGATCAAAAACAGAGCTGTGTCTAATAAATTGATAAATCATTTGTTCGTGATGCTTTCTTGTAGGCAAGAACGCTTCTCCCTTTAAAATTCCCAAGTTGAAAAGCTTTAACACTTTCTCTAAAACCAGTGAAGCCTTCTCCAAGTCCTTACTGCATTCATCTTTTGCTACAATGTCACAAATATTTGTCAGAGCATTCCACAAAGTATCCCAATCCACTGCAAAACGAACTCGATACTTTCTACTTTGACAAATCAAGAGATGAATGGCAGAAAGAGCCCTTATTGTCAAATCCACTGGAAAATGTTTTCGTTGTAAATGGTGAAAAACAAAGTCAATCAATAGCTCCATTAAAATTTTCGCTACTGTTCCAAATCCATGATATTGATTCTTAACGAAAACTCCATTCTCCTTTTTGAACAGGAAAAAGTCTAACTTGGTATTAATATCGAAAATATACTTTTTAAAAACCTTTTTCTCAATCAAACATAAAATAATTAACAGACAAAAGTGAGTATAGTATTGACTAGTAATGTCTTCAGAGGATTTTGAGTTAGATCCAACTGCAACGTATTTGGTAGTATAGAAGGGCTCTTGGAAAAGCACTGAACAAAATTTGAGAAACTCTTGAAAGATGAGAGGACATGATTTCACAACTTTGGTTTTTTGCATTTGATCAAGTTGTTCCTTAATATTTTTTGATAGTACGTCTTGGGGTTCATGGGACATTTGAGCAAGAGATCTGGTCATGGAACCAACAAAGTCGTTGTTATGGTTTGCAAGTTCGTAAAAAAGTAAAAGTGATCCAGAGGTTTCATTAACACCTCGAGCTTTCTTAGTGGTGTCATTAGATGAAGAACCAAATATGGATGACCACACATAGGACACCAAGCTTTGTTGTTGAATGGTCTGCTCAAATGCCTCATTCCAAACAAAGAGAACGCTTGTAATCATGTCTGCTAACGCTATCATAGCAGAAGGTTTCTGAATCGAAGTAATATGACTGATATATTTGTTGTCAGAAATTTCATACTTTCTATAATTGCAGAGAAGAGAGATGCAAATGATGGCATTCTTTTTCATCTTTAGAGAAAATGTACTATCTTCAATCACATTCAATAGAGGATCAAATACGTCAACCAATGTAAAGTAATCAATGATGGCATTTTGGTTAGCATTATCTGCTCCTGTCAATAAAATTATAAATAGGGCAAGGACCATTTGTTTGACCTTTTTCACATCTTTTGACAATAATTGACAGCTTTTTGTTAAGAGAATTTTGAAAAACTCATCTGCATTTTGAAAACCGCAAACTAAACTCATAATTCGAACACTAAAGTTATTCCATCTTTTTGAAAACAATCCTTTAAATATAATACATAAAGTATGTATAGCATTAGCTCTTCGAATTGGAGAATCGTCATTCATATAAAACAAACACTTCAAACAGAGAGGATTTAAAATTGTCTGCTCCATTTGGATCAGTTCTTCCTCACTTTGCAACACAATACTATTCTCTAAAAATCCGCTGTTGATTTTTAATAGAAACAGTTCATCCCAAAACACATCCTCTCGTTCAAAAGGCTTGTTTGTATCATCTTTGTAATTAAATATTGTTTCAATGAGAACAACGTATTTTTCTCTGAATGTTGATGCGTTGTTGGCAGTGCTAGTGATAGTAGTACCCGAACTGTTCCGAGGTGCCGATGATGAAGAAACCAATGGATGATTTTTTGTTGGAATTGATGGCGAGTTGGTTGCACTCATTTTTTTTGTAATCCGAACACGTCTGTGCGTTTGTTTCCAATTTGAAAATTGAATCCCAAAAATCCCCTTTATTGCTTTTGTTGTCTTCGTTTCTTGTCCTCGTCGTTGATAAATTGTTTTGCTTTTGACAGCATTCCCTTCATGTCTTCTAAACATTTTTCAACATAGTTGTCAATTTGCATGCCTGCAATTTCTCCTTTTCTTGCTTGTTGGATGTTTGAACAGAGTTCCCTCAAGACATTGACATAGGCAGGAAAGATGTAATCGTTGGGGAATTTCTCCAAGTATGAATTCATGTTGTTGAAACATTTTTCGATGTTCTCTTCACTGGCTATGGCAAAGAAATGAATAAAAGGAGCTAAAGTGTGTTGGTTAACAGCAAATGTTAAATTTGATAACACAGTTGCTGTGTGTAAATAGTGAATAGCCTTTTCATAGTTGTGGAGGTTTGTCAAGTTTGAGCCAATGACCAAATTATACATTCCAATAATTGGTGATCCAAAATTTTGGTAGTCGTTCAACATTTTCTCAGCTTGTTCAATGTCACCAGTTTGTACATAAGACTTCATAATAGCATATGCGGGATATGCCGTCAATTTGTAATCAAAATCAGTGACCAAAGTTTTGAGGAGCTTTTCGATAGCAGAGGTATGGCCATTGAATGCTAGGTTAACAACTGCATCGTCGTACATATCTGTTGATACACTACAGCCATAAGTAAACATATTTTTGAGATAGTACAAAATCTGATCAACTTGTCCATCAATGCAATATCTTCTAATAATGATTAAGAATGTAATTCTATCAGGACTAATAGTATATTCTGAGGGAGGATAAAGCTGATTCATAGCAGTATTGTACGATTTTTGAAGAGATGATTCCTTGTCAAGTAATGACTTGATCAGTCTATCAGCATCTTTAAGGTTGGATCGTGATACTAACATATTTAAAAGAGGGTTGATGATTGTCACAAACTGCTTAGCTTGTTTAGCTAGTGGAGAAATTTTCACTTTGTTTTGTGCTAAATATGTGAGCTCACTGAAGGCAACTTCCACTATCTTGAATGCCTGATCCAACATGTTTTGTCGTATATATGTCTTGATCAAAATGTTGAATATTTGGAGAGACGAATGAATGTGTGGTTTTAACAGTGATATTGGGTTTGAGGTATTGAAGTGGGAATGTTCACCATTAAATGTAAAAGCGTTTGAGTGAATACACAAGCTGAATAACTCTTCAACTTTTTCAATTTCTCCAGTAGTGGCATAGCTTTGAATAGCATGTCCGAAAGCTTTGGAAATGTTTTCCCATTGCTTTTCTCCTTTGATAGAACTCTCAATCTTGAGCAGATATTCCAAAAAGTTTTCAAAAACTGGAATGATGTCTGCGAGCATACCTTTGGTATATAAAAGTTCAATGGTCATCAAATAACGAAGTACTGTCATTTTCAAATTATTTTCAGTAACAAATGCCGAGAAGCCTTTCAAATCTTCATTAATTCTATAGTAGGTTAAAACTGCGTCTTCCACCACGGTTTTGTTGATTCCTAATAGTTGATAACGATTATTTTCAAGCAGGTATAGGGCAATGTCTTTAGAAATATTTCTCATCGTCTTTGTGGGTAGGAATAATGCTTGATACATTAATTCTGGCTTGAGTACGTCCTTTGGATTATCATTATTTTCTAATTGATCTTGAATAAATGGAAGAAGGTCTTCACTAAAAGTTTTACACAACAATGCGAATTGCTTATCTTCTGGCATGTTGTCAAATGATTCAGACTTTAAGAGTCTTTGATTTTTTCGACTCATGAAATAAAGGAATGTGTTTTTAAGAGTACGATCGGTTGTGTACGCATAGTTCTTGCTAGAAATAATATTTGTCAAGAAAGGTACAACAAGCGGGTCATCACTAAAGGAGTCATAAATTTGTCTCACATATTGACTCTTTTGTTGCATAATTTTTGTTTTTTTAATTTCCGCTAAATATCCATCATCTACATTGCTTGCTTTCTTTTTTACGGGAATGGTGGTAGAATAATTCTTTTTCGTTACATCACTAAAAATCTTCTTCTGTAAATCAAGATTTGACAGAGAAAGAGAAGAATGTCTCTTCCCAATGTTTTCCGCCCTTTTTATATTACTTCTCATCATGTTGCTTTTTGTCATTACGATGGTCTGATGGAAATGACGCTCCGAGCATGATGAGAACAAAGCACTCGATGATGGCCAAGTAACACGTCTTTTCATTTTTTTTCAACCAGCCCTGTATTCGCGTCAATTTTTCCCAACACCATAACAATTTCTTTGGATCAATCCCAAGAGTAACATGTAGAGTGTTGCAACTGTATTTTGTTCTAATTGATTTCTATGAGAGGGATTGAGTGTGTAACTTTCTTTTCATTTTGTTAAATTCTGGGAACATCGATTTAATTTTAAGCCCTACAAAAAAAATATTTAGAAAATGTTGTCGCTGAACAGATCATGTTCTTTCAATCAATTGCCAGTTGAAATTTGGGACATTGTATTCAGTTTTATGGAGCCTGTCTTTGATGCATCCAAAGGTAAGTTTTCTCACCCACATCATACAAAAATTCCAATATCAATTACATTCGAAAGAAAATTCAAAAAGTATTACATTTATTCAAACCTATACTAGGAAATTGAGAGAATGGAATGCTGCACGCTCAACGAGCAGTATCTTTTATAATGTCGTTAAATCTTCTTTCTCTGTTTTGGATTTGAGTCCGTTATTTAGTACTGAGATCATCACCATAGCCAAAGTATCTGATGAAATGAATCCTTTTATGCCCAGTAAAAAGCAAGGGTTTACATGGAGCTTTATCACTGATGATCAATTAGAAAAAGAAGAATCAGTTAACAAAATATTTAAACGACAAGATGAAGTTTGTAAATATCTTGTACGAGGTGTTGGTAATGGCTTTTCATCAATTAGCAAGTTAGTTCTGGATAACATGTACAGGCTACAAGAAGCACAATTAGAGCAATTATGTGACATGCTTCCAAATCTCACTCATTTATCTTTATTACACTGCAATAATGTGAAACATTTCAATGTTTCTAAACATGCAAAGATTTCACATTTTAGAATTCATGCTTTCCAATTAGATTTAAGAATTGAATTAACAAGGCAACAATATTCACAACAAATTAATAGAGTAATTACAATTGAAGTAGAGGGTGGATATGAAGTATTTCTGTCATATTTAGCAAAACAACTAGTACATACAGTGAAAGCATGCCACAGGTATCGAGTAGGAGATTTGAAAAAAATTGTTGCACCTTTTTTAGAAAAGGAGCCACCTTCGATAAGATTTATTTTTGCAGGCACAGATCTCGATGATGAAAGATTCCTGCCAGACTGTTCCATTAGTACCTACTGCACATTACATGTTGTTTGTAGAAACTGAATTAATTGCATGTTCCTTAATGCTCGTCATCAGATGGTACAATATTTGTATTTATTAAATGGGGCTACGTTTGACGTCAGAAAGTACCTTAGAGAGTTATTGAACACACCAGCACAGTTATGGATACTCCAAGAAGATCCATAATCACAGAGGCCATGGGCCCCGACGATATCGCTGCGTCAAAATTAAGAGCAAAATGCACAAACAATGGAATAGCTGCACAAACCAAAACGCTGATGACAACAATAAGTATAACACTTAAAGTAAGAGCAATTAATTCCTTCAAAAAAGTGACATGATAGAAAACAGCAATAATTGGTGACATGCCTTGCAATTCTTCGTTGGTCATGTTAAATACTCTATAAAAATACACTCTGATAAAAGCAACAATGCCCACAAATAAGCTCAATAATATTCCTACCCTGAATTCACGCCATATGACCGACAACACATTTGATTTTTTGATTTCACCCGTTGTAATGCGGCGAACAATTTCAATAGTCGATTGAGACCCAGAATTTCCTCCTGTACCAATGAGCATTGTGAGAAATAATGAAATTATAATGTGCTTTTGAAGTAAAGCCTCAAAAGACGCCAAAATGAAACTAGAAAATGACTGTAAAATCAATAACAAAATCAGCCAAATGCCTCTCTTATATACAGTTTTAAAAATTGATTGTTCAAAATAATTTTCCTCCGACGATTCTCTGTTACTTGTCGTACTTTGTTCCGATGATGAATGATTGTTTTTTTCAATCAATGGTTGATTACTTGATGCATAGGTCTCATCGTCTTCAAACACTTGAGACTCTAAATCTACTTCACTGTGAGTCGCTGATTGCAATTCACCTTTTTCTTGTTGATGGTACCTATCGTCGACGGTACCTGTGGTGGTTGTGGTCTCTTTCAATTCAACCGCTTTGTTGTTGGGCGATGATGTGGTTGAGTCCTCGTCAGAGTGTTGTTGTAAAGTCATTTTTTGCAGCTGTGAACAAAATACCCATTTTCATCATCTTATTTAAATTGTGTTGTGATGATACAAACCAACCCGAGATTGATATTTCTCTTTTTAAAAACTCTAATTTTTAATAACTAAATTGTTACAATTCTCGTTTTACAGTTTGTAGCTCATCCCGATGAAATTTTGGTCAAATCCGAGGCGCTTGCGTAAGAACAAGATGCATAGTTTGTCGTTATTTGCAATTATTTAATATATTTGTTGGAATTCTTTGATTTAGAAACTGGTTTCTGTCTACAGTATGACATACAAAATTTAGTCTTGCCTAACAGGTGCTAAATGAGACAAACACCTGTTAAAGCAAGTTAACTGGAAATTGGCGCTTAAAGTGTTGACCCCGACATTTCAACTGGCACGAGAAATATTGTTGTAATCACGCCACATTGTCAAATTTTGTGACACATCTTCAAAAAAAATTTCAACAACAACGATGAATCCGACAAGGGCAGTCAGCACCATTCTCATTAGTTTGCTTATCACGTTGGTGCTAGCGACACATTTTGTCTCTTCTCTTACGGTTCCTTGCTCTGATATGACCTTCATTCATGGAGCATGTACTTCACAGTCATCGCTTCAGGTCAACTCCAAATTCGTGGTTTCCTCCTCGAACCAATCACAGATTGTATCAGCAACCACCGACTATCAATCCATGACTTACGTGGTAGCGAACGCTTTTGACCAATACGGTTCCTTTTCTTTCAATGGCTTGAAAAAAGGAGTGTTGTCAAAAGTGAATAGTGCTGGCAATGTTGTGTGGAGTAAGAATTTGAATGATTGTGGTCATAGAGGCTCTGTGTACTCGATTGGTCTTCTCAGCTCCAACGCCGCTCCTGTCATTGGTGGATCTGTAGAATATATCAATGAAGATGCTCAACTCAGGTGTGTCTTGGGAGGAGCACTTGTCGAACTTTGGAATGACACTACCACTCCAAGAGAAGTCTCATATATTGCTACGTTGGATAAGGATGGAAATTTGAAACGTTTGTATTCCTTGGACCAATTCAAGGGAAGCAAACTTGCACAGAATGCGTTGGTGATCGATGATCAAGATCACATTACGGTTGGTCATTCTCTCGTGTTGGATGGTGCTCTTTCTGAAGAAAATCCAACAACATTGACAGTCGACGGCAAGAACATTTTATTGACTCATAATTTTAATGCCCTTGTGTCAAAAATTTCCAACGACACCAACCCTCCCAAATTGTTGTGGTCCACCAAAGTCTGTGAACATTCAGAAGGAAGCTCTTGCACGATTGTATCGATGCATTCTTCATCGAGTATTGATCACATGATTGTTGTAATTCTTTCAGTATCTGGAACTGTCACTATTGGTGGTAACACACAAGTCACTTCCGAAGGATCTAGACCCAATCTCTTTATCGTTGTGCTGAGCAAGTACGGAGTGGTACGGTATGTGAGAAACATGTTGAAGAGCACTTCTTATGTGAGTACAGAGCCACTCCGAATGGAAGTATCTTCCGGTCATGCTGCTGGACAAGTGGTTCTGGCCACTACCTGTGATACAGATTGTTATTTGAATGGACAGAGAATTGCGAATGGAATTTCTATGTCCTACTTGGATGTTTTTGCGATCAATGTGAAATGGACCAAAACCTTAATTACCTTCGAATATGGGTCGATTGGACGCGCTTCTTCTCTCTCTATGGATGTTTCAAGAAATATTTATTTGACCATTGAAATGAAAGGTTCTTTCAAAATTGTAGACTCTGCTTCACGAACCAAGACCTTCCATGGAGCAGCAAACACCATTCTCCTATGCAAGATTTCCTCAACAGATGGAACTATTTATTGGGTTCAGGATGTTTCACTGGGCCCAAGCGCTTGGAATGTTCTTGTTCGGCCAACAACATTTAACATTCAAGATAGTTCCCAAATTGCACCATCCAATGTTCCAATCGTTTTTAATGAAATTGTCAACTCGAATCAAGCCTCCTTCTCGTTCAAGTCGTATGCTTCATGTAGTGGACTCGTTCGAGAAGTGAGTCGGTTAGGACCCTTTGGAGGATCTGGAGGGACCACATTGGTAAGTGTTTCATTTGTTATGGTATGAATGAATACATTCATTGTTATTAACTATTATAATATGAACAGACCATCACCAACAAAGTCAAATACATTACCTTTCAAGGATATGGTGTCGATTCCGTCGAATTTGGATTCTTTGATGGATCTTCTTCAATTAGGGTTGGAAATTCGGTCTCTTATCCTTCTCAAACGATTACCTTCGATCCTGACGAAATTATCCTTCAATTAGTCATCGAAACCTACAATCATGGACTTTTTGGCGAGCTTACTACTCTTGGTTATATGAAAATTGTCACTGACAAACAAACCTTTGAACATGGACGATCAAAAGATTATAAAAGGATGGTAACGACCAACATTCCATCTTCAGGTGAGTTGTTAACCAGTTTTCTTTCCAATCTTACCAGGATGAACACATTTTCATGATCGTTGTGTCACAATGAAATTCGAATTTGATAGAAAATGTTATAGGATGGATCGTGAGACATGGTACCTATATTGACGCCATTGGTTACATCACTGGAGATGTGAGAGATGGTCTTCCAAGGTATTGTGACTGTAATTCAGGTTTCACCGGAGCCATTTGTTCAGTTCCTACTTGTTATGGAAGGTCAAAATCCGATACCAATGCCTGTAATGGAATTGGTCAGTGTGTTGGTCCAAACCAATGTTCCTGTCCTAATTATGTCTCTGCAGATTTCCACAATTGTCAATCGTATGCTTTTTGTAATAATCACTCCTCATTGAATGCTGCCAACGTTTGCAATGGACACGGTATTTGTCGAGTCGTAAGTCCCAATTCACCAGATCAATGCAATTGTAATATTGGGTATTTTGGAGAGAATTGCCAATATAGTTTCTGCTTTGGAATTATGAGCAATGATTCTACAGTTTGTTCTGGACATGGTAAATGCATAGGACCTGACACTTGTAAATGTGACGACAATACCGTATACACTGGCAAGCAATGCTCCATACCTGTTTGTTATGGAATTGATGCTTTGAAAAGTGCTGTTTGTTCTTCACGAGGTACTTGTGAGAAACCTAATTCATGCAAATGCAATGACAATTATTTTGGAAGTCGATGTGAAAATTTCAATTGTTTTGATGTTTTCAAGAATGACTCTACTGTGTGTTCAGGAAATGGAACTTGCATGTCCTATAACAATTGTACATGCAATAAGGGATATTCAGGGGCAATGTGTGACGACTGGACATGTTTTGGAATTCCAAAAAATCAATCCAACCTTGTCTGTTCAGGAAATGGTATTTGCTCATCCTATGATCAATGTACATGCAAACCAAAAACTACTGGAAAAGATTGCAGCAATTGCACCTCATTCGCAACAGGTCCTTACTGTGACAAGTGTATTGACAAACACTATGGAGAGGACTGTTCCAACACCATTCTTGGAAATTTAAACATGATTCAAAAAGGAAATACTTTACAATTCAAAATGTCGAGTCAAACCATGACGCCATCAAAATCTGGTAGCATTGCTTGTGATAAGGTCATGTCGAGTAACACTTTGAAATTCTTTGATATAGTCCAATGTAGTTTCACTCGAGATTCCTCCTATACTTATTTGGAACAGTTCAACTCAACCGTTGTGAATAACACAGGATATAACTACACCATTACCCTCTCAGGTGACCTCAATGCCACATTCATTCCAAACACAGTAATGGAAATTAATGTCTTGTGCTTGTACGATCATGTCATGATGATGAATTCCATACCCATTTACATCTCCATGCCAGTCAGTGATAAATTATTACCATACACAGAACCCACACTCTCATGGAAAATCCCCAACGGACAAGGTGATCTCCTGAACAAGTGTTTTGAGAGTGTGTTAATTGTCTCCCCTTCTCAGTATGAAGAGAGACCCTCTTTTAAATCATTGGTATGGCAAGTGATCACTCCTGGTGCCTCCAGTTTAGTGAAAACACTATTTCAAAATGCTCGAGACAAGACCATGGTGACCATTCCATATGAAATGACGGTCAATCGTTTACTGCAACTTTCTGTTACCCTTACGACCGCTTTTGGAAAAACAAAAGTCTTTAACATTTCTCTTAATGAGAATCCCTATGAAACATTTGAAAGTGGAGCTACATTCCAGGTCACTCTCGAGGCTGTTGACAAAGAATATCTATACATTCCATTTTCTCAATTCTCTAAAAATCCAAACTGTTTCCAGAGCCAACCTCCAAGTGGTTTAAGACTTTCATCCAGTACAGAACCCTCATTGCTCGCTTTCCCCTTTGGTACTTCACTCCAGGTCTCTGCATCAAGTTATACTCGAACTTTAACGGGAAGAACTCGGCTTGATTATTCAAGTTATTCCTCTTCACTGTACATTTTGATTGATTTAACTTTGAAAATTAGAGAACCAAGTATTGTATTGGCATCCAATTTGGTAAGCTCACTTACCTCTTCGATTCAAGTGACATGTCTAGATTATTACAATGCAAATCCAAAACATGTTGTCCATGTCACGTGTTTAGATTGTAGCAACAAGATGCGGATTTCTCAACAACTGCCAAAGAATTCTAAAACATCCTCATACGGTCTCATTAGTTTATCTCAGTTAGGCACTTTAGTTGGAAGCCATTTACTTTCTATCAAATGTTCATACTCTACTTTTGATGAATCTTACTTTACTGGAGTTGTGACTCCAGTGGTATTTGTCCCTTCAGAAGGAATGATATCCACAAATGACAATTGTCAAATTATTTCTGCAGGTTTTAAAAATCAACTTTCCAAGATACCTTACACAGAAGACGAATTAACCTATAATTTAGAAGTTGTCATGTCCTCTCAAAATTGTAAATTAAGTTCTCTGACAGTGACCAAAACGCAACCTTCCTCTGATTCAATCCTTCTCGCTCAAGATTTGATACTTCCATATTTATTTAATTACATTCCTATCCGAATCAAATCTAATTCCATTCAATTATCTAATTCTAGAACTGGTTCATTCGCTCTTGGTCCTGAAAATGTTTTCGAGATAATTTCTTCCGCGAGTGGCACAACAAGTTCTTCCAAAAAGGTTTCATTACAAACAGAACCAAAGCCCATGGACTCTGCTAGCTTTTCATGTAAAGTTTCAACCTATTATCCGGAATTGGGTCAATCAGTGACTCTCTCTTGCTCTATGGCTTCAGCGACATTGTTTACAGGTAGTTCCTTTGCGGTATTTATTGGATCTTATCAAGTCACACCAAGTTTCAACTCTTTTCCAATCAGCTTTACTGTACTTTCTGCTGGCAATGTGTATTTACAAATCTCTTCTCCACATGGAAGTGTGAACATGCATAATTTAGGGTCATTGTTCTATGTTTATTATTCAATGAGTTTTTCCCGTTATCAACAACAGGCAGTGAACACGCTGTCCAGATACAAGAATCAAATTTCCTCTCCATGGGCTGCAAAAGAATTTATGAGAGAGAATTCAATTGTCTCAGCGTTTGTCATTAATTTGAAATACTCAAGTGGCTCGGATTTAGGTCCATTGGTCAGCACCTCATTAGAAATCATGTCCACTGCATTGAAATTAATTTTTGATGAAATGTTCAACCAACCTGGTATCATTTCCGTTCAGAATTTTAATTATCACTTGCAACAAGTCTATGTATTAACTCAGAGAAGAGAATTCATGTTACCCAATGGTGTCATTGCTGTTAGAGATGTTTTGAAATCCTTATTCTCTTTCATGCAAACTTCTCCAAAATCATGCATTCATATTCTCACTCCAAAGAATATCAAAATGTTAGGAACCATCGTTAAAAGGTTTAGTAACATTCTCGAAGGTACAGAAGAATCACATTCTCTCACAAAATCGTTTCTCGAGTTGGTATTGTCTCGTTCTTCGATGGAAGTACTGACCACTAGTGAAATGTGGGATGGAAATTTGAGTGGTGTTGGACAAACTCCTCTTGCGTACGGTTCTGTAGTGAGAAGTGATGCTTTGGATCAATTTGTGTTGCGTTCTCAACGAACTAATTCGGAATTGGTGAGATTTAGCTCGGAGAATTTCAAATCTTTAGATCTCTTACTTGAAAAATCCATGGTGTTGCATTATCAAGTGATGAACATTTCAAATCAAGTACTACCAGAAGAAAAGGAAAAGAATGGTTTTGTGGCGCAGGTGAGTCTGTCTGATGTCACGTCGACCTCATCCTCTGCTCCAATGACGAGTGATGGACCAGTGGTGTTTATTTCCATTCCAATTACATCCACGAATTATTCCACATTAAGAAATGAGAAAGTCATTGAGTGCTCTGTAGTATTCACCAATACCATGTTGGAGGGTAAGCTTTCATCATCATGGGGCTCAGGTAATAGTGTGTGCAAATTTGAGGGAGTGTCACAAGTCACATTGGCAGAGATGGGTAATGTTTCAATGGCTAATTGTTCATGTAATTTGAACAAATTGAATAATGCAGCTGCCACAAGGAGCAATTCCATGACCTTAATTAAGGATGGACTATTTTCAATTTTATCTATTTCCCAGTCGACCGACAGCAGTAACAATGTTGGTGTAGGAGTTTATATTTACGATTCGAATGCAGTGGCTCTTGCGCTTGGACTAACCTTTGGTTTGTTTTTGCCGCTGATACTGTGTGGAATTGGAATTGCAGCTGTTGTGACAGTAATCTTTGTGTTGTACAAGAAGCGAATGTTTACTTTTGCAAATATAAAGAAGAAAGAAGAAACATCTCAAAAAGAACAGCATGTGGCCACGGCAGAGGTTGTACTTCCTCAAACGGAACTCGAAGAAAAGAATACCAACGTGTAAGAATGAGTATTGACCTTAATGAACGAAATCATGATTGTCGAACACCTCCAATGAACCAAATCATGCAATTGAATAAAATTGAATAATATTGAGTTTATACATGCTTATTTCTTCTTCTTATTTTTCTTTGGTTTATGATACTCTTGTTCATCGTCACTAATCTCAGCATCTCGTGCTCGTTTTTGAGCGTCTTCTTCCATGGCTTCATTTTCTAATTCTTCCCATGTTGGAGCATCTTCCTCTTCTTCAGCACTAAAGTCTTCATCTTCATCATCGTCAGAGTCAATATACATTTCTTCATCTTCTTCATCATCTTCTTGTTCTTCTTCTCCAGATGAGGGTTCATATTCATCTTCATGTTCACCCTCCTCGTCATCTGTGTCAGCTTCTTCTCCACTCATCATCAAGAATGAATTCCAACCAGCTTCACCGTATGGATCCCAATTGGGTTCCTCACGAATCGTTTTAAGGATGGGACCCCATTTCAACGATTGAGCACCTTCAAAGTAGAGAACATTGCTGTCAGTGAGCCAATCCTTGATAGATTCCAATCTCTCAATTGGTATTGATGTAATGGTGTAATAGGTCGTGAGATCTTTCATAATAAATACAAGATCAAAGTTCTTTAAACCAAATTTGATTCTTTCAAAGTGAGCAATTTCAACTTCATCCATTGTCAACACAAAGAATGGACTTTCTGAGAGTGAGACCAAGCAATTCACAGTTGGTACAAGGTTCACATTAGATCGACCAGTAGAAGGCACACCTGAGAATTCCAAATTACGGAATGGAATTTCAAATTCAAGTCCTGATTTTTCTTCAACTTTTTTAACAAAACTTGCAAACTCCTTATTCAATTTGATCTTCAACAAACGTTCCCTTTCTTCCTCTTCAATGGCCTCTCTTTCCGAGACAGCTTGTCGTCTGTGTCTACCAACTAAATGATCAAACTCTTCAATAACTTCTGTGAAAAATTGAACATCTTGATATGACTTTTTACCAATCATGACAGGATGCTTGAGATGGAAGTGAATGAGAACAATAATATCATTCTTTGCTTCTTGGAAGAAGGCATGCTTGATATTGGAATACATGATATCAATCTTGGCACCCTTATTGCTTGAGAATCTCAAACCATTTTCATGAGCTTCAATCACACCCACTTGCTTTTTACCTGGTGGTCTCATGAAAATATCAGCAAGTCTTGGAGCTTTTTGTCCCTTACTCACTAATTTTAGTTTGGGTTGTTCAACTTCCTTATTCTTTTCATTGAATTCTCGATCTCGTTCTTCTTGCCCAATTTGTTTTCTTAATTCTAAAATTTCTCTCATGGCGCTCTCCAATCTCTTCGAGTCCTTGGCACGATAGGAAACTTCTTTGATGAATACGTGATCTTTAAACTTTTTGGCTGGTTCATAGACTTTTCCAAAGTTTTGTTTGGTGTTGTTAAAGTTAATTCTGAGATGAACATATTCTCCTTCATCGGTCTTGCTGACATTCTTAATAGAGGCAATATGGAATGGAACGTGAGAACCATTAATTGGTAACAAGACTGTGTGATTTCTCTTGTCCACTACGATTTGATTGTTAGGTAAAGCAATATTCTTTGGTACAACACCCTTGTAGCTGTAAAGATCTCCATTGGCAAACTTTTCATCAATGGATTGTTTCTTTTTTCGGGCACTCATACTTGATGAACCTTCATTACCAGCATATTCGTCTCTCTTCTTTTGAAGTAATGCCAATTGTCTCTTTCTTCTCTCTTCTTCAGTCACTACTGAGGAGTCAGTGGCTTCATTGCTGCCTCTTACTAAACCGCTGGCAATAGCAGCACCACGTTTTTGACGTTGTCCAAACTTTTCGTCAATATCTTCTGGTTCCACTTCTTCAACTTCATCTTCATCTTGAATAGAATATGAGACTTGACTATATTCAATTTTAACACGTGTAAGGATTTGGCACTCTTCATGAAATTCAACGTCCTTGACAGCATTCTTTTCATTGACATAATCATCGGTGGAAACAACGATAGTATCAGCAATGTACATGGTGTAGGGAGGATGGTTAGGTTCTGGCACATTTTCTAAACCTAGTTGAAGGACAAAAGTCATGTTATTTGTAATCTCTGTGTTATTACCTTCAGCTATTTCCAATGTAGAAGAGCAAGGTTGCAATCCAATACCAAAACCAACTTTTGAGGAGAAGTAAGGAACCAATTCAGGTTTCTTCTTTCTCAAAAATTCTCTAGCAGAAATGTAAATACTGTCCAAAGTTGCGCCAACTCTAATCTTCTTCTTGACGAGGAAATCATAAATAGAGTATAAAATTTCATAGTCCAATTCTTTTTCTCTACTTGCATCAATGAAATACGTTCTTGCAACGAAAGAGCAATATGATTTGTATCGCAATCCAAACATTAAAATAATATTGTCAAACTTGAGAATATGGTCATCAGATTTCACAGTCCCATCATTAAAGTCAAGCTTGAGGTTATATCCACCACCTGATTGAATAATTGGATTGAAAGCCAAAGATAAGTCCATGTCTCCAGCAGCTTTGGTTACTACACCTTCGATCTTCTTAGCAAAGTCAATATGTGTAATTTCTTTTCCTTCATCAATAATACCTTCCATATCTGTGACAATTTTCTTAAAAAGTTTAGAAGTATATTGGCATGATGACTTGACGATTTGGACTTCTTCTGCTTCTTTGCTAGCAAGTAAATCTAAGAAAGCAACTTTGATGTCTACTGTTTTGTGTTTCTTCAATGTATCAGCATAATCTTTGGATAATGCGCCTGTATGCTTTTCTCCTTCAATCACACCAATCAAAGTGTGTGCACCTAGCGAAAGAGAAGCAAAAAAGTCTGAGCTTGTTCGCTTCTTGTCTTTTTCCATAATTTTAATCTTATCTGATGGATTTGGAAGTCCTTGCAAAATTTTAACTTTCTTTGGGCTGTAATGACAATCATCATCAAGTTTGAACGATTTAGGAAAAAAGTTATCGGATTCATATTGTACATACCTTGTGAAAAAGTGTACGGTTCTTGTCTTTGGTTCAAAGGATACAATCGTTTCGGTGAATTCATATCCAATCAACCACAACAATAATAATTTATGTAAAACATATTCGCTCTTCTCATCTTCATTGACTCCGCCCATAAAAATTTGCAATACGGAACAATTCTCATAGAGAGTATCCTTGTGTTTATCGTAGTGATCAAACAACCGTGCAAGCCTTCTCTCAAACGTAACAGCATCGATCTGAATGTCGGACATGATTTCTCGTCGAGTATTTTTTTTCAAAATTAAATTCGAAATTTTTAGTTGGGCGCCAAAGTTTTCATCTTTTCTCTTAGTGGTTGAACCTTTTCTTTTTTCACACAACAGATAGCCATCCGAAATCTATATCTCTCTCTTGCAACCTTGTGTGTTCATTAAAAGTTTTCTATAATTCTAGTTCTCAGTTGAACATGCAAAGAATTTCATGAAATCGGAGATCGAAATTGGAAGGCGCCAAATAACAATTTTTAATATTTCAAAAAAATGTCTTCCGTACCATCCATCTTCTCTCGTCCCTTGCATTTGTTGTTCTTCTTTTATTTCTTGAGTCACATTCCTATCACTATTTTCATTGATGCTCAAGTAAGTGTTCAATTTTTAATTTCTGGAATGATCAGATTCTATGGATTGCTATTGTCTCTCTCACTGTGTAGCCAATTCTTTCTCCCTATCTTCCACAATTATATCCTCCTTTCCTTCAACAAGTATTGAAACAACAATGGATTGAACCATATCAAGGTGTGTATGAAAATGTTGTTGAAATGTTTTTATGAATTTGTTCATTGTAACATGTCATCATGTGTGTGTGAAAATGTTGTTGTTGTACATTCATTCAATTCTTTTAAAATTATAATAATCAAAATGATCATACAGA
The DNA here is from genome assembly GCF_003324165.1 of Naegleria lovaniensis. Lineage (NCBI taxonomy): Eukaryota > Heterolobosea > Eutetramitea > Acrasida > Naegleriidae > Naegleria > Naegleria lovaniensis. Next base: position 542,630 of record NW_025407827.1, read on the forward strand.
CATGCTCATGGAAAGAGTTCCAGTTTGGTTTGCTTCCTTCGGTTTTTGTGAAGTCTTTGTTCAACTTCCATTCTTCTTTATTGCTCTCTATGCGTTTGTTGCTGGAAAGAATTGGATACGTATTCCTGCAATTATTTACTCGGCTCACGTCATGACCACATTGGTTCCAATCATGGCTGTATTTTTGTTTGATAAGGAATATCTCAATCACAATGCATTCTTGTTGGGAACTTATTCTGTTTACTTTATTATTCCATTGTTACTTTTATTGAACATGGTTTGTTATGAAAAGCCATTCGATTATCATTCCAAGACAAAGACAAAGAGTAATTAGATATGGCCATATCCTATTCACACTTGCATGATCCTTTCATATTGGAAATTAAATTAAGTTTTAATTATCAAATTGAACATTGAAAAAATGTCGCAACAAGAGCCATCAAGTTCGCAACAACGACAACAACACCATAACGAAGCCACAACAACAACAACAACAGAACACAAAGAAGACTCTGAGAAATTTCTTCTCAAAATTCGTTTCTCTCACTCGGGTGAAACGCATTCCGTCTTATTAACGAGAGGTGCTGCAACCACGATCCAACAACTGATCAGGCTTATTACCGATCAATGTATTATGAAACATGAAAGCCTTCGGAATGAATACTCTCGAAAGCCAATCATGAGGCTCATTCATAATGGGCGTTTATTGACTGGAACCAATTCAAAACCAACTTCTCATGTAAATTCCGAGTTTTTGCCCATCTCTGTGTTTCATATTGAAAATCATTCTTTTATTCATTGTGCATTCTCGGAAAAGCAAAGTAATTCATCTTCTGTAAATAGTCAAAGCAATATTCATAATACCACACCTGTAGGAGCCTTCTATCAAGGTTTTGATGTTTTACTGAATGCAGGATTAGCACGAGAAGAAGTCAATGAAGTGCGAAGACAATTCTATGCCTCAAGAAGTAATCTAATAGACATGCATCGGAGAGGACAACTCACTCAGAATGACATGTATCAAATTGAGCAGGAATGGATGAATGAATCGAGCACAACAACTTCATCATCCTTTCCGACATCACCACCAACCACTGGTTCAACAGCAATTTCGCTTACACCTCAACAACAAGAGCAACAACAGCAATTACAGGAACAGCAGCGCAATGATCGTGTTGGAAATGTCTACACGTTCTTTCTAGGTGTGTTGCTTGGCTTTTTCTTTGGGATTATCACTGTTGTGGCATTGTTAGAGAGAAAGGCATTGTCAAAGAGGCTTGTTCTTGGAATTCAGATTGGTGTTGTCGCTAATATTGTTGTCTCTGTGTTCAGATATTATTATCCTAGTTTGTTGCCATACTTGTTGTAATGTTTTTAACATTCTTGGTGACCGAACTTTTGAAAAACAAATCACAAAAATGAAACGATTGCTGGATCACTTTTTGGGTGGCCACGTCAACGAAAGCAATCGAAAAAACCAAAAACTTTCGTCGGATTGCTTCTACATTTCAGTATTCTATCAAAATATACAATACAACAATGTAATTGAAATAGATGTCACTAAACCATTTCCAGCCTTCGATGAAATTGAAGCTAAATGTAGAACAATATGCGTCAATATGGATGAATCCAAAATAACCATCGAATATTTCACTAAACACGAGCCCTATATATTTTCGTTGACTGACGATCACTCTGTAAAACTAATGATTGAATTCTTTAAAAACAATCCCGATGAGAATAAGATGTTATATGTGGCATTTAGGGACTTATCATCATATCATCTTGATGATGAGCTTCAGAATGCCCTTGGTAATATGTATAGGAATGGTCGTGGAGTGAAAAAAGACGACGCGAAAGCGATTGAATGGTATCTTTTATCTGCTGGCAAAGGTAACCCTTATGCCGAGTGCAATGTTGGACATTGGCATGCTTCTTCCCGAAATTACCAATCTGCATTCGATTGGTACACAAAATCTGCCAGAAAAGGAAATATTGAAGCTCAATATGCTCTGGGTAATTTTTACCTCAATGGCAACGGTGTTGACAAAAGCATTACAACTGCCAAAAGTTGGTTTATCAAGGCAGCCAAATATGGTCATGTTGAAGCTCAACTGCAATGTGGTGATATTAATTACAACGAGTTAAATTATTCAGAAGCATTGAAATGGTATCACAAGGCTGCAGAACAGGGAAATTTGAAAGCTCAAATTCGCATTGGAGATTATTACAATGGCGTCACAAAAGATGTTCAACAAGCATTACAATGGTATACCAAAGCAGCAGATCAAGGAAGTTCAGAAGCATGTTTCAAATTGGGAGAAATTTATTTTGAACAACAAGACTACTCAAAAGCTGTTGCCAACTATCAATCTTCCGCAACCAAAAATTATCCAGAGGCACAAAATGCATTGGGATATATTTGCAATCTGAAAAAAGAATATCCAAAAGCTGTTGCTTGGTTTAACAAAGCAGCTGAGGCAGGACTTGCTGCAGCAATACACAATATAGCGAATTGTTACTTCAATGGAACTGGAGTAGAACAGAAATATACAGCTGCTTTTCAACATTTTAGCAAAGCTGCAGCAAAAAATTACAGTCCTTCTCAGGTCTGTTTGGGTTACATGTACAAACTTGGATATGGCACGCCTGTCAATTATGAACAGGCACGACACTGGTTTGAAAAAGCTGCTGATCAAAAGAATGCTGATGGTTGCTTTTTACTGGGCAACTTGTTTGAATACGGCTATGGTGTGGAACAAGATGATGCCAAAGCATTTCATTGGTTTAAAATGGCTGCCGAGCTGGGGAATATAACTGCTCAAACAAAAGTTGGAGATTGTTATGATCATGGTCGTGGTGTTGTTCAAGATTCAAATGAAGCGAATGTATGGTACTTGAAAGCTAAACAATGGGAGACCAAAACAGCGAGTGATGACAATTCTCTCAGTAGCGTTAACATTGAGGAGCCTGAAGGTAGCAGACTTCTGTCACTACTGAACCCAAATAAGGCCTTTAATTGTCGAAATCAATAACTAATATTTATTTCTGGAACAGCATTGGTATGAACGTATTACATTTGATCTCTTTCAATCTTTTGCTTGAATGTTCGTCTCCAATTTGTTCCAACACCAAAGCGGCTTCTTTTTCTCGATTTAACCTGAAGTAAAGAGCAGCAAGCTCATGTTTGTCAATTTTGTCGTCAGTCACTCTCACTCCAATCTTTGAATCCAGTAAAGTAGTGGCAATCAATGTGAGTCCAGTGTCTGCATACACTAGTGCCATGTACAGAGCACATGATGGGCATGCATCAATGCTATATGCCTGTTGTAGATAATGCAACGATCTCTCGTAATGGCCAGTGCTATAATTCAGAGCTCCGAGATTGTAATAGCATTCATATTTTGCCTTTTGTTCATCGTCACAATCACCGGCTTTTGCCAAGGCCTTTTCATAATAAACTTTAGAAAGGTCAAGATTTTGAGGTATCGACGAATTGCCAGCCCAATAAATGGTTGCTACGTTGAATAGAGCATCATAACTTTTGGATTTCTTGTAAAGCTCTAACTCTCGTTGTGGATCATAATTTCCCCAAAGTAAGGCAAGTTCAAACAGATCCGTATCATGCTCGTTGACTTTGCATAACCAATATTGAGCTTCTTCATGAAACTGGTTTTTACAAAAGAACTTGGCAATCTCAAATGTATTACGTTTAAGCTTAGGTGCAACCTGCAGAAACTGCCAGAAAGCAGCAGGGAGTTTGTGTGAAATTGGCTGCCAAATTCGAATCAACGTTGTTATAAGCTGATATCGTTCTAGTACGACCTCTGTTGCGTATGAGGGATTTCCGTTCAAAAGAATCACCATCAACCTACTAGGGAAAGATGAAGCAGAGTCTTGCGAAAAGTATTGCAATCCAGTCCCCAGCATATCATGCTTCAAGTACATTACACCCACATTGTGGTAAAATGAGAACTCCTGTGAGAATGTACTACATTCTGAAAAGAGTAAACTCATTTCTGTTGAAATGGGTTTGCTCAAGCATGGTAAATCTTCCAAAAAGTGACTTGTTGCATAGTAGTCATGAGTATTATTGATAAAGCCTGTACCGAGAAGCTCGAATACCCTGTTTTCGTCATGCTCCACTCCTAGACCTTCCGCATACAAACGTACCAGTATGGCCATATAGTATGGGTCTGAAGCAGAAAGGGATTGAACAACCTTAATCGAATGTTCATACAATTTGTGCTTCAACATGGCTGTTGCAAATTCTTCTCTGACGATTAAGGCACAGTCATCTCTGATAGTACAATACGGTTTGGCCAACTCATGCTGATTCAATTCTAAATAGGTTAAACCAAACTTGTATTGAGGGACTTCAAAACCTCGAGATTTGGAAAGTGTTAACAATTCTAAACATTCCTGAGGATGTTCTGGAAAACGCTGCAGTGCGTAATAATATGTGGCTTCAGGATATCGTGCGTCTTGAGAAGCGATGCGCAACCACTCCAGACACTCTTCATTCTCAGAGTTGACTTGATTATTCTGCTTATATTGGTTTGCAAAATAGAGAGTCGCATATTCCTTGTGAGCGTCTGGATGTTTTCCAATGCATTTCTTGTACCATTTCATTGCATTGTTAATGTTCTGAACTTGTTGGTAGTATTTTGCAAGTGTGAACATGATGTCAATATGAACGTCTATGGTACTCATGGTACTCGTTGTTTCTGAGGATGCAGCTGATGATAAGTCCATGGCAGATGATACTCCTTCTGACAAGGTATTTTCCTGTGATGGTGTTGGTTGAGAGGATAGGAATAGTTCATACCATTCAGCCCCTTTCCTTTGATTGGTTCGTGATGTTATGGTTTGGAAGCTGGAGTTTTTATCAACTGATCGATTTTCCCCTCTTCGTAAGAGTATATCTCCACACATTTTCATGGATGCCAAATGACCTAACGAGGCTGCACGTGTAAAGCATTCCAAATATTGATCATACAGATATTGGTTGGTTGAATGAAGTTCTTCTTGAAGTGATGACCGATGCTGCTCTTCTTCTTCGAGTAGTAATTGACCCAACACATACCAAGCATTGGAACATTCTGTAAAGGAAGGGCGTAATTGAGAAAGAGTCTCTCTCGCTTCCGACAGCAGACCCAGTGAGTGATAGAGAAGCCCGAGTGAGGCTGTTGCCTTCTCATACGAACAAGCACTACTTTTTTTGTAATAGTAAATAGCTGTTTGTTCGAATGAGGTCAGGGATGATGACGATGGTTTCAAGGAATAGGAGGTATCCTCTTGATCTTCATGCTTCAGAATGGCCATCATATTGAATAGTTCTGGATGAATCATTCTTGTCTTCGCATACCACTTGCCGAGTCGATGGAGAGCTTTGGGAAAATTCTCTTTCTCAGAAAGTTGTTGCAATAATTGAAAAGCCATTTGAAGATATTCTTGTTTCGAGAAGGTATCAGAGGATGAGTCCACTATTTCTTCTGATTGATTCTCGTTTAAATTCAAATCCCTTAATGCCAAGTATTCATAAATTTTCGCACACAAGTACTGATTGGAAGGTTCGTGAGAAAGATCTTTCAAATAGTGTAGAGCCTTGCGACGATCTCGGGAACATCCAAGGCCATGATAGAACATTTCTCCCAACATTTGTTTGACTTGAAAGGCGGCATCAGAACCATATTCTTCTTCGAGTTCATTCTCCTCATATTCTGAAATCAACGCGTTCAAGCAATCAAAAGCTAATTTGTATCGAGATTGGGCATAATAAATTGTTCCTTTTTCAAACCAAAGATACATGTCATCACAACGCTCAAAGTACTTTAAGGCCTTGTCGTAATCTTGAGGGACCTCTTTGTAACCTTTAAAGTAAATTTGACCCAATTCATAGTTTGCCATGTCAAAACTTAAACCAGTCTGTTCGAAATGTTGAACTGCTTTTCGGATCTGTTTTTCAGCCAAATAAATCATACCTAATCGGTAATGTGCTTTACGTTCAGAGTTGTGAGCAACTTGACGATACAGTTTCTTAATTTCTTTTCGGTAGTGATTCACCTCACATGGATAATACTCATGTTGATTGTTTTTGTCCGGTTTTGGATATTTGGTCTCTAATAACTTGGCATAGTGGTATTTCACTTCGTTTGAGAAAGATAAATGAGCTTTGAGACGTTGATGACTCCATACGAAAAAGTATTCAATTTTCGTCAATGAGTAGATCTTCTTGTTGAGGAAACCTTGTCGATGGTGTGACATTTGGTTTTTGGTTTTGTTCACAATTTTGGAATTACTCCATGTCATGTCATTTCCTGAAATGTTCAACAAGGTCAATTGGCTGCCAATTGTTGAATTGTACTTTTCATGATATTCAATTTCATTATCAGCAACTGACAATACTTTCACTTGCGGCAATGAGGAGAGTAATAGAAGGAAACCTTTTCTAGTGATTGCATTTTCATCTAATACCAAACAAGTGAGTTGAGAGGCCATATCACTCTTCACAAATTCATCAACACCACAATCAGTGATGTAATTCCCTACTAATGCGAGTACTTGTAGACTTGGATAGGCATTCGAAGTGATTAAACTCATACATTCATCTCGAACATAGTTGTTATTCAGACACAAGGTGTTCAAGTGTGGAAAATGAGCACGGCTTAATACATCCATCACTAACACGTCAACATTACATTTGATCAGATAGAGACTGGTCAATATGGTGAAAGGTACGTGTTTCAAATTATGGATTTCGTGTAAGCTGGCACAATATAAATGTTTGACATCTTTTAAATTACAATAATACTCTTTCACATGAAACTCTGGTAATTTGTTTACAAAGGCAGAAGAGGCAGAAGTGATCGAAAAGGTTGTGCTGAAATTACGAGGTTGCTTAATAAATATTGTGCACTTGTCTTGAATGTACACGTTCATGATGATGTTGTTAAATCGATGGCAGACAGCTCTAAGATTTATGTAATCATGTAATGAGAGGAAGGAACAAAGATCATGTGTGAATACATCATCTGACAAATTTTCTAACACATTATGAGATGGTTTGACGAATTTGATTTGTGGAAAGATTGGATCAAGTAAATCTTCCAACTTTCGTTTCTTTGTCCAAGTGAGATCGTCTTCTTCGTCATCGTCTTCTTCTTCAAAATAACTGTTTTCATCGTCATCATCACTGTTTTGATTTCTTTCTTCTTCGTCATCGTCGGTGTGTGAGAGAGAAGAAAGAGAAACTGCATCCGAGGTGTCACTGCTGTCACTGCGGTACATTTTTTCAAGAATTGTAATCCAAAAGCAGAAGGCCAGTTTATTGAAGGTGGATTTTATTGGAAAATTCAAAGAATCTAGCGTAAATAATTAGATTAAATTTTGGGATGAAATTACACATTGTGTACGTCTTCTTGTTCTTCGTCCTTGTCGGTAGTATTATATAACAACAATTTTTCAATGAGTTCAACGTGAGTGAGTAACATTCTTCTGCAACAATATCTTTTCAATCCTAGAGCGTTTAAAGCATCACTATTTAAATCATTCATCATCATAATTTTATCATCATCGGTCACCATAATCCGATCATTAAATTCGGGAAATAAATACATTGATAATTATTTAAAATTTAATTGAACCGAACATTTCATCCTCTTCACTCCCCACTCTTTCAATTTAACCATACTTACTTCTCAGGATATTCCGAGTTCAAAAGTTGAAGGTACTTGTCCCACTTGTTTCCGATAACTTTTCCACAAGTAAAGCAACGAACAGGTATGATCATTTTTTTTGAAGTTGTGAATTTGGTGAAGTCGTTAGACAAGTTTAAAGTACTCCAAACATTATCATCATTCTAATCTGTGTTGAAGAGGGTTTGTTTGTGTGTGGATGAAACAACTTCTTCTTTCATGAGATGATCTTCTACCATTCCTGTACAAAAAATGCAAAGCCTTGAATTTAGCCATTTCAGAACATCGCTGTTGTTGCTGTTCGTGATGATGCTGATTGCGCTTGAGACATTAACAGCTTCTGAAAGAGATGATTATGTGGTTCCTCCAATTCCTGTACAGCAAGCTCCATATGCGGAGTGGGCTCATCATCATTGGGTGTGGTAGGTTCAGTTTGATGATGATTTGAAATATTTCCTTTTTTAATGGTTTATCATGACGCACCTTGCTGATGAATGGACATTTCTTGTTTTTCTTACTAGGATTGACCACAATAGAGAAAATCAACAAGTTCTCCTTAATTTAGTCAATCGATATTTATCATTGGATATTCCAGTTGGTGCTGTGGACGTGGATTCCGAATGGAGTACTGGAATTAATAATTTTGTGGTCGATAAGTAAGTTAAAACTGTTCATGAACAGATTGGATTTCAATGAGCGAACTGCCCCATTTCAAAATATATCCTGCTCTTGCACAGAACCAAGTTTCCAAACTTTTATCAATTCGTGAAACAATTGCACTCGATGAATGTCAAAGTCATTTGCTGGACTACTTCTGTCGTCGACACCGACTCACCCAACTATAACGAAGGAAAACAAAAAGGATACTATTTGAATGATGGAGAAACTGTGAAATGGTGGCATGGAAGAGGAAGTTTTATTGATTATTCAAATCCAGATGCTGTCAATTGGTGGCACAAGCAATTGGATAATGTGTTAATTTTGAATCAAACGGATAAGGAGGGTATTGATGGATGGGTAGGTTGTTTTACTGTACAGTATTCATCATCATTACCCAAATTGTTCATCAAATTCCTCTGAATCCCATTCAACACAGAAATGTGATGGAACAGACCCTTATGTTTATGAGTTTATTTACATTTATGGTAAAAAAGGACACATCTCAGAACGTGAATATGCTGACATGTATTATCGAGACTTTTTCTATTACACAAAACAAGTCAGAGGAGATGGTCTCATCATGGCTAGACCAGTCGATTCGTATTTTGGAAAGGTATTTCTAGACTTTGCTCCAAGAGATGTTGTTTTTAGTGGATGGGTAGGAGACCAAGATCCAACATTCCAAGGTATGCAAGATGCTTTGTTAAACATGTTCCACTCGGCATGGAATAAGTATGTTGGATTTGGAAGCGATATTGGAGGATATAGAGGTGGACAGAAACGTGAATTGGCTGTGTTTATTCGATGGTTCCAAATGGGTGCCTTCAACAGTTTGATGGAAAATGGTGGAGATGGTCCTCATGAACGTAGGTAGCATCACTCGATTCTTCAAGTGAAAATATTCTAATCATCATTGATACCATAGCTTGGAACTATGATGATGCCACAACAAATGTGACAAGTATTTACAGAAAATATGTTCATATTCACTATGAGCTTAATCCATTCTTTTACTCTACTGGTATTGCTGCTTATAACAATCATCAAAGTATCATGAACCCACTGGCGTAAGTATTGCAAATATCATGAGAAAATATTAACAACTTCTCCTCAGATCGTGGACACTATTCACACCTGACACCTGGTCATATATATTAGGAAAGGACATTCTTGTCACACCAATGCTGAGTGCATCTCCAAATGTTGTGGTTACATTCCCAACTGGTAAATGGATTGATTATTTCAATCATGATGTAGTATTTGATGCAAGCGGACCTGCTGTTTTTAATTACTCGACATTTGAGCAATTTCCAGTTTTCTACAGAGCAGGAAGCATCATTCCTCTTAATATTACCACTGATTATGTCAATACTTTTGGAAATTCTAAAACTCATGGTGGTTATCTTACTCTTGCTATTCACTATCCTTCCGAAAATAGCGAAAATGAGCAAACTATTTACTCACACGGAATTCATGTAAAGTATCAAAGAGATGCTTCTTCGAGTGTCATGAAAATTTCAATTTCAGCCCCAAACAATTTTAGAAGCGATTACAAGAATTTGAAAATCATGTTAGACATCCGAGGATTGCGATCAAGCAGCAAGAATGGATTCAAGATTTCACAATATTCATTCTACGAACAAAAATATGTGGATATACCACAATATAGTTCTGTGAAGGAATTTTCAAAGGCAGGCAAATATGATGTGTTTGGAGGTTTTCTACAAAGTCCTGTGACCACTTTTGACACTATTGACAAAGTACAAAACAATCAAAAACTCACTCTTAAACATGAACCTCTCTTAATCAAGCTTCATGAGCTTGTGAGAGGAGTTGAATTGGTTATTCAATAACAACAGTTCATTCATGTAATAATTTCTGTTCTCATACAATCATCAATTTATTTTAATGACGAGTTGTAATCGTTGATTAGTCTTTCTAGCCGTTTCAAATGTCCCAATTTTTTCACACCAATCTTTTCTTTAAGGTCACTCGTGGAAAATTGCCTTATTTGTTCCATTCGAAATAATTTCATTTTCGAAAAACTTTTAACATATTCTGACAAGTCGTTTTGCTTTAAAACATGTTCAATGAGAGTATTCTCATCCCAACTTTCTTGAGAGCTGTACTCAATGAGTTTGCCAATTATTAACGTTTTAAACTCTTCTGTCTTTGTAAAATGTGGCATAATTTCATTGTTGTACTGCAAAATCACAATCGTGTTCAATGTATTCAAACAGTTTCGGACTCGCTCTCTCAAATCCTTAACGTCCACACTCGTATGCCAATCATTGCAAGAATTGTATTCAGAACCAACACTCGCTCGAAATGTTCGTGAAACTGCCGAACAAGTTGACGTGGGAGAAAGTGGTGACGCAAGTGATCGAGAAGAACAAGTAGAACTAGAGCTTGTAATGGAGAGTCTTGGTCTTTGTACAGTGTCGAGTCGAGTGATCTCATTCAAAACTTTCTGAATTTGATCTCTGATTTGAGAAGGAACGTTCATGCAATGTGCACTTTCGAGGTTCAAAAATTTGTTATAAATGGTTTGAATTTCATCAAAGAGTAACCAATCATTAGCTTTTGAAGTGATCGAGTTGGTGTCGATCAACATGAATGAATCAAAATCATCGTCATACTCAATAGAACGATCCCTAGAACAGCTTCGTTTGTGACAAACCTGTTGCCTCATTTGAAATTCTCTTCTCAATTCAAGAAATGTCAAATATTCTTCATTCTGTCGTTGTCGAAGATAATCTCGAAGAAGATCAAGAGCTTGTTGATCCTGAAGTTCCAACAATGTTTCGATCGAATAATACTTTTTGATTTTTTCTCGACTAGGCGATGACTCAGTGGACGGATCATTCACTTCATAATGAAACGAATGCAATAATAATTGCAAAGAAATCTTATTAGAAGTCAATGAATCATAACTATTGTTTTTTACTCGCATGTCCACAGAGTTTGAGCGAGTGGCCGATGACGTGCCGCTGCTACTGTCTTTGCTTGACTTTATTTTGGAGAATCGTCTCAGGAAGATCATGTTCTATTTTTTCAATCATGCCAGCAACTCGAACGACATTAATGGCGAGGTTGTCTTGTTATGAGATCAAACATGTCACATCACATCTTCAAAGAACGAAAATGGCCTGCCGACCATAAGAGATTAACCAAAAAACGAGAATTGTGATCTTGGTTCATTATCGGCTTGGTAAATTTGGCACTTACTATTCATTATCAGTTTCTATAACAAATATAATAAATGGCGTTTTGATATCAGAGAGAATATGGTGTATTGTTTTCGATTTCAATTGTATCTGATCACTGCAGATCCATATCAATGACAATCTTTCCTACTGCATGTTGTGACTCAATCACATGATGTGCTTCCTTAATTTGTTCAAACTTGAAAATACTCAGTGGTAATTTCTCAGCCATGACATGTGACTCTTGAATTTTAGATATGGCCACTTGTTCCAATAATAATTTAAAATATCTCTCTTGAGTGACATCAAACGTTGCCAAATTGAACACTGGATAAGAATTGGAAATTAATGCTTTCACTTTTGTACTTAACATCAAATAAGCCATTTTGAGTAGATTTGTGAAATTCAATGTATCAATGCCTGGTGGATTCACAGTTGTGAAAATAGTTCGACGATTGAAAGATGCATCATGACATGTCAAATGACGACAAACATCATCATAGTAATAATAACCACCATAACAATCCAACACAAAATCCACAAATTCAATTCCATGATCTTTTCTTAATACTTGACAAACACTTGGTAACTCACTCGAATTTTCATGAATCGTTTGAGGTCCATTCTTTGCACTAGTTTTCATATAATCCAGCACGACATTGGCACCCAATTCTGAAACTGTCTTTTCATTCTTTCCAGAACACACTGCAAATAATTTGATATTCAAGAATCGAGCGAGAAACGTCTTGATCAACATGATACTCATACATCCAATGCCTCCACTCGCTCCAATCAGTAAGATGTTGAAATTTGGTTTCAATTCTGAATCAGACTCAGGCTGAGAAGAAGAACTTGAAGACTCTTCCCTCTGCATTATGTTTTGAGATTCCCTCTCAATGATGGGTGCAATCATGGGATGAGTTTTAAAAGCCTCAATCATGGTCAGTCCAGCCGTTGGAAAGGCACTCGCTTGAACGAAACTCAATTCTTTTGGTTTCAACGTACATTCACTCTCCTCAAAGACTGCATATTCAGCAAAGGTTCCGTTTCTATTGCCTGAATAGCAACCAACGACAAAGTCTCCTTCTTTGAATTTCTGAACTTTGGAACCGGTTCGGACGACTTGTCCGGAACCATCTTTGCCCAACACTGCTGGAAACTTGACGGGATAGAGTAGTTTGGCACATCCATTACGTGTTTTATAGTCGGCTGGATTGATTCCGATGGCTTTAATACGAACCAAGAGTTGAGTTTCGGTGAGAAGGGACGGAATCGGTTCATCTTGTTTCAGAATGAAATCAGGAGTATCACAATAATTTTCAACAATATGAGCTTTCATCACAGTTGTGGGTACCTGTGAAGAGATGGTTGTTGTTGTGGTTTCCATGTTGATGATAGTGAGATTTTTAGAAAAATTTGGAGTAATATTGTTTTTTTGAATGAAATCAAAGAAAATGAATTTGCTTAAAAAAGGCAATGCTGAGATGGAAGGAGAAACACGTGGTTCATTCAATAAGCAAATGCAGGAGACTTGTGATCTGACACACGTGTTGTGAATGGAATCTTGTTGGAAAGGAAGTGTCCTTCACATTCATTTTGATTGTTTATTCTTGTTGTATTGTTAAATACTATTTAGTGTAACTGAAGGCAACAATCTCGTTGCACTTGTTTACAAATCTGTTCGATGTTTAAGAATGAGTTTCAAATTTCCTGGTCGAACCGTCACTCCCTTTACATCGGTGACTTGATCATTGGGATTTGATTCATCATTTCCCAATTCCAAAGTGTAAAATTGTAACAGTCGAGACAAGATGATACACGCTTCAATAAGTGCAAATTTAAATCCAATGCATTTTCTATTTCCAGCACTGAAGGGCAGCCAAGCAAAGTCATGTTGAATTTTCGCTTGTTCCTCATAATTCATTGGAAAACGTTCTGGAATGAATTCTTCAGGTCGATCCCAATTCCTCTCACTTCTATTTGCAGAAAAGATACTCACTAACACTCCTGTATCTTTTGGAATGACAATGTCACCCACTTGAGTCGTTTTTTTCGTGACACGGACCACTTGAGTCACAGGAGGATGAATTCTCATAGATTCCATAATGACAGCATTGACATAATTCAAGTGAGGATAATGGTCATAGTTAGGGGATCGAGCATTGAGACCCTTTCCAAGCAATGCATCGATTTCTTCTCTGACATGTTGTTGAATGTGAGGACGTTTTGCTAATTCATAACAAGTCCATTGTAAGGCAGTAGAAGTAGTTTCATGTCCTGCCAATGAGAAGATAAATGCATCTGATTTCAATTCTTCATCATTCAAAAGACCCTTCTCATTGATATTTGCCTCCACGAGAATACTCAATAAATCTTTTCGTTCGTCTGAGGAAGAATCCGAAGTAACGTTAGAATCTCCTTTATGAATCATTTCTTTTCTTCGTTCATGAATGATTTCATCCAGTTTCTTGCTCACGACTTGATGTGCCTGAGTAACACCCATCCACTTGGACAAGTAAGGAAGAGTCCATGAAAGGAGAGCATTGGGTAAGATGAATCTTCTTAAAATTATACCTTTGGTGAACATGATTTCGAGAGCATTTCTGAAATTACGACCTTCCTTACTGACTTGATCAAAGATTGAAAAATCCAATCCTATCTCATTGTAAACAAATTCAATATTGACATGCACTGAAAATGAACATTTTGATACTTACCAAATCCAGCCTTACCAAGTACATCCAATGTAATATCTGAAAAATCAGAATTGGAATCAATCATTATACTTCTTGTCTTGGATGCTTCAATTTCCTTATCCCATTTCGTGCTTCGAATTAAATCCACACTATTAGAAGCCACAGTGGACATGTATTCTAAATTTTTAGATGCAAATGCACCTGATGCGACACGATGATGATTCTTCCAAGCTTCACTGTTGGCATCCAAAATGGAGAGAATGTTGGGACCAAACACGTTGAAAGCATCATAGGTTGCAATGGGTTTGATAAAGTTATTTCCTTTAACAATTAATAATTCTTTCAACAAATTCTTGTCAGAAATAATGACAGCATTTCGACTCATCAAGGAAACTCGAACCGTTTGGGTTTTTGGATCTCCCTTCTCTCTGATCAATTTTTGAATGGTTTCATGTGATCCGAAATAGACATAATCGGAGATGATTGGAATTTTGAACGGAGCAAAAATCAATTGCCAAACTCCAGGAATATGTTTCGCGTGTCGATAATTGTTGTACACTGAGAATGCACAAAATAATACAATAGCCACAAGAACCAGTGTGACTGCAAATACAACGTCGAGGAGAGTCATTTGGATTGTTAGAATTGTTATTTTTAATTGGAACGAACAAAATTCTCCAAATCTTGCAAGATTTTGACTGGTCCAAAATAGTCCGTCTCAAATCCGTATCGAAATCAAAGGTGCGTTTCATTTGTGAATGCAGGCACAAACATTCAAAGGGAGACTGTAGATGAAAGGAGTGCGTTGAATCGCTGTTTTACCTCGTTGGTCTGTGGCCGCGTGGATCGGAATGAAGGACGCATCCAAGTCCATTTCAGGATTTTGATTGAAACAATTTCACAATAACTATCAGTGAATCCAAAGACGCAAAACAGTACCTTGTATTCGTAAACAAAAAATGTGCATGAGAGACATTCTTATTGTTTCAATCTTTCTCTTGGTCATGTTCTGCCAAGTTGAAACGTTGAATGGTCAAGAAGACAGAAAACGAATTGTTCAGTTCATTCCTCTTCCTGATTCTTCTCATATTCGAGATTTTCAAATGATTGCAAAAGCCACGGCTGCTTTGCTGAATGCTTCACCATCCACCTCGAACACAGAGGTTCAATTTATTTCTCCAAATATTATTAAAGCCGAACCTTGCAAGATCTTGAAACATATTCAATGTCCAGTACCTGATGGATTTAATATTGCTCAGATCATGGAAACATATGGAGGATTTGCAAATTCTTCCGTTCCTAGACTTGAACGATTGGCTTTGGAATTGAAAATGTTTACTGCTGCCTATGACGTTGGCATGTTAACGATGAATAATTTGTACAATGAAACATCAACGTGTGACGTTTCCATGCATCGCTTGTTGAAATCCCGGAACGATACAGATGTTCTTCTCGTGATTGATAACATATTTGCCCCAGTGGTCGAATGGGCCGAAAAAAACAAAATGAACTATGTGCTTATTGGCATTGCACCAGTCATGTTTGTTTATAGGGGAATGCCATCGTATCTCCCTCACCTTCCTATTGGATCTACAAGCTTGGAAAAAGGAAGAAGAATTATTGAAAAGAATGGAATTTTTGCGTATTTGGCCAATCAAATTAATGAACAAGTTATTGGATTTGGAAAAGTTGTCAAGACCTCTCTATCAGTAATGTCTGAGTACAACAAGGCAAGAGAACGATATGGCATGCCAACGAGAAGCACACCATTTATTGAGCCATTGGACAAGTTGACCATTCATTTAACACTTCCTGGAATATTTGAATACTCATTTGCCGTTCCAAATATTCACAAGTTTGTTGGGTTTAATTATATTGAAAAATCCATGAGCGCAAAACCTCAGTTTAGTTCCATGTCTCTCGAAGAGACTTCTGGCTCACCATCTCAAAGCGAAGAAATTTTGTGGCTCGATGAACAATTGAGAAAAAATCGAAAAGTAGTTTTCATTGCGTTTGGTACTAAGGCAAAGGTTGCGCCCTCTCATCTCAAAGCCGTTATTACATCCATTCTTTCTTATCCACAACAGTCGCTCAGCGTCCTTTTGGCTTCTTCCAACATTCATGTGTCAGATGTCATGGATTCACATAGAGTTGCAGAATGGACTCAAAAAATTTTAATTAAGGATTGGGTAGCACAAGTGAATGTTCTCAAGCATCCTGCAACCACCATGTTCGTCACTCATGGAGGAAGTCACTCCATCTTTGAATCTATAACTGCAGAGGTACCTCTTCTAATAATGCCAATCTTTGGAGATCAACCTCTCAACGCCATTCGTTCGGAAGACCATGGAATTGCAAGAATGATCAACCCAGAGGACAAGGAGGAGCTCTCAGAAAGTATTGCTTTCATACTTGAGAATTCGCATCAAATTAAACAGAGAATGAGAAAGACGAAACAGTTAAATAGAGATGTGGCAGCACTTCCAATGGATGCTGAACTTTTGAAACAGTTTCTTCAGTATGAAGATGTCCACACATTGTCCACTGCTTCTGTTGCTGCAGCAGGACTTATACGTCAAGTTTTACTTTACGGAGCTGATCATCTTGTATCGATGGACACGAAGCTTTCTTACATTGAAAAGGTCCATCCTCTTTATGTATTGATACTTGCATTGGTTTCTCCAATCCTTATATTTTTCATTATTCGTGGTCGTTGTTCCAGCAGAGGAAAACAAGGAAAAATTACTTGATTAAGGGATGACAACGAGGAAACATCTTGTTAGTGAATAAAAAATTTAGAAATTAAATAAATGACTAGTATTGAGCATTGGCACTGAGGTTTGAACAATTCAATGAAAATTCTTTGGAAATTATATTGTCATGGAGGAGTAAAAGTCCATCTTCACTCCGATCATCTCCGGATGGCTGAAATTCATCTGTTCGCTGGTTTGGTTCTGAGAAATTGCACAACCAAAAAAAATGTCCAAGTCAATAACGATGACATTCCTTTTGCTAGGTCTGCTGATGATGACAATCACCCTTTCATCAGCATCCAATGCAGCCATGACGAATTCTCTAGCCGATGATTTATTAAATTCTTCTAATTATGTAAAGATGGAAACCGAAAGATTGGGTTCCGTTCCTCGAGTATCATCCACAAGAACAGCTGAACCAGTTCTGTTTGTCCCCGAGCCATGGAAAAAGCTTTCAGTTGAGAATGGAAAGAGAAGTACAAACGAAAATCAAATGTTACATCTCACCTTTGCATTGAAGAATCAAAACATTGATAAATTGACTCAATTACTTTTAGCTGTTTCGGATCCTTCTTCCCCACAACACGAAAATTACTTGACCATGAATCAAGTAGCAGCCATGACGAGTCCATTATCCGAACATAAGGAACTTGTTTTGAATTATATCAAGAGCATTCCTGGATCTATTATTGTTAGAATTTCAAAACATGAAAATTTGGTGAGCGCATTGCTTCCATTGAGTTCCGTAAACAAGTATTTGAAGGCTGATATGCAAGCATACAGACATGAAAAAACAGGAGATGTTGTTTTCAGATCTGAAATTGGATATTCCTTGCCAGAAAAACTTGCACAAGCTGTGACCATGATTTCTGGTTTGGTTCGTTTTCCAACTCTTGAAAGAAAGATGGTTTTCAGTTCAGATTCTCAACACTCTCGTACACCCAATAATTTTCCAATTACACCAAAAGTGATTTGGAACAGATATAACATTACATTCCCTGCAACTGTGGATCCAAAGAGCTCTCAAGCTGTTGCCAGCTTTTTACAACAATACTACAGCACTAGCGATTTGATTCTTTTCCAAAATACTTATGGACTTGAAAAGCAACTTCCAAAACTTGTTGGACCAAACATTGAGTCAAATCCTGGTGTTGAAGCCAGTTTAGATATTCAGTACTTGATGGGTGTCGGATACAAAATCAACACGACATTCGTAAGCACGCCAGGAATTAACCCAATTACAGAGCAAGAACCTTTCTATGAATGGATTGTTAAGCAACAAGAAATGGGTGACCAATCTCCATGGGTACACAGTGTTTCGTATGGAGATATTGAATATCAAGCAACCAGACCAATGGCTGAACAACTTGATGCTGAATTCATTAAATTCGGTGTCACTGGACGAACGATCCTCATTGCGAGCGGTGATAATGGTTCTCGGTGCAATGATGCAGGTACTCAATTCCAACCAGAGTAAGTTTTACAAATTTTCATCATTTCTGAATAACACAATGACAATCTTAAACAATTCAGATGGCCTACCTCTAGTCCTTGGGTCACTAGTGTGGGTGCTACTACTCCATCAACAGAATCATGGTGGGAAGAAAGCACTTCTTGGAGCGGTGGTGGCTTTTCAAATTACTATTCCCAACCTAAATATCAAGCAAATGCTGTCAAATCTTACATGGTTCAAAACGGCGTTCCTTCTACTCGCTTTTTCAACATTTCTGGAAGAGCCTATCCTGATGTTGCTAGTTTGGGCGTGAACTATCAAGTATTTGTTGGTGGACTTGTGAATAATGTTGGTGGTACGTCAGCATCCACTCCTTGTTTTGCAGGTGTCGTTGCCTTGATGAATGACGCTAGATTTAAGGCTGGAAAGAAACCATTAGGTTTCCTTAATGTTTGGATCTATCAACATGCTGGAATTACTCCATTTGCTTTCTTTGACATTACACATGGTATTAATACTGTGGCTCCATGCCCTCAAGGATTTCCTGCTTCCAAAGGTTGGGATCCAATCTCAGGATTTGGTGTTCCTAATTTTGCAATTTTGAAACATTTAGCTGTATTGAAATAATCTTATTATAATAATCTTATTATGAATCATTCCATTATGAATGACACAGTGACCAGCCGAGTAAATTCAACCTTATTTATTATATGATGTTTAACAACATTTTCAGTTGACTTGCGTTAAACCCAAAATATTAAATGCAAAGTCAACGCTGAACCTGTGATTACATGAAGAAAATAGACCAAGTTGTGGATGAATTCAGCATTGTTGAGAAATACTTGGTTTAAATTGCAACTCAAAATAAGATATAATAATAAGATTATTGTATCTATGTTTGCTTGTTCTTATCTTTCCTGCTGATTTTTCGACGTGGTGAGACTGGAACAACCCTCATCGTCATGATTGAGAATGAAACTTAATGACAATGGATAGATCTTCTCAAATAACTCTGTCTTTTCCAATTCAAAATAATCCTTTGGCCACTGTGACAACCCAATTTGTTGTTTCAATTCACTAAATCTCCGTTTCACAGTTGAAACACTACATCCTAACACTTTACATGCTTGAGGTTGAGTCAAATGAAGAACAGAAATCATCTCTTTAAGTGATATACATTGTGAGGATCGTTTTCTTAAAGGTTTTGTCCAATCTTTCTTTGGTGATTTGGTAACTTCAAATACTTTGAACACATGTATTGCTGGCCTGTATTCAGTGTTGGATTGGTCCAAAGAATTCTGCTTTGATGTTGTACATGTTTTGGAAGAACTTCTTGTGTGAATCGTTGGTAAACTGCAACTATGAGGAGTGTCGTTCGTGGAGGCCGAATTCCTCTGACTCATGCAACTAGAAGGAACCGAAAGATACAATGGTCTTGTAGGTTGATTGTACTTTTCTTTCATTTTCACTCACATATGTTCAACAGTGAGGAGGATGGAAATTTTGATGCATTACGTTTACTCACAGCCACAAAAGAATGGATGGTTAAAAAAGAGGTCACGTCCATTTAAATCAACTGTTCCATTTCATGATTTAATTTTTAAAAAGAATATTTAAAAACGAATAACAATCTCAAGAGCACTTTATACCTGAGGTGATTCGTGGTGGCAATTGTTTTTTTCGTTAAAGACGATTTTAGACAATAATTTAACGTGGATGAATGTACGATGCAGTAACCATGATTCTTTTTCAAGAGTCCTCCTTGAAATGAACCTCTTTGTGTTTGGATGAATAATTTTCAGTTTGTAAGGAGATCCAGTTGAATCTCTTTACCTGTTCAAATCTGTCATTGTAGAAGATAAGTTCAACTTCTTTTTCTTTCGCTGTTGTTCGTTCTTGTCATTACTCGATTCACTTGCATCCATAGTCTCCTCCTCCTCATCATGATTGAGAATGAAATACAAAGATAATGGATAAATCTTTTTAAACAGCTCTGAATTCTCCAGTTCAAAATAATCTTTGGGCCACTGTGACAACCCAATGTGTTGTTTCAATTCACTAAATCTCCGTTTCACAGTTGAAACACTACATCCTAACACTTTACATGCCTGTAGTTGAGTCAAATGAAGAACAGAAAGCATTTCATTCATGGATATGAATTGTGAAGGAGAGCTGTTTCCGTGGCAACGACCAGACCATGTTCCTTTGAAACTCCACAATCTCATAGAAATGTTTCAAAACATTTGGGATGGACCAATCCCAGCCAGCCAAAATTTGGGATGGTTCAGGTTATTTGGGACGAGTTAATTTCCCCGACACCTATCGGTTTCATTAGTTGAAGCCAATCCCTAATTGCCCTCCATACACCAAAAATACGGTAGACCTAGTAGCTACGGTTGAGGACGAAGAGAATGACGAAGAGGAAGAACAACAGCCAAGAACACCAAAAAACTTCTCCAAGGCTCTCGCAAGGAAGGAGAAATGAGAAAATGTGCTATCAAAGCTCCATATACTCCACCACAACCACAAAAGAAATCAAAAAGTCGTTTAATCCTACCAAATAACTTTTGGGATGTTCATAATAAAAATTTGGGATTAAGGAAGAAAACTTTTGAAACAACATCGTTTCACTGGAACGTTCAAAAAAAAATGGTATCTCCCAATTCCCGCCACCTCTTTCAATTTCATTAAGGAAGACCGATCTCAAATCTCCGTTCCGAGTTAATTGAGCACAGCATCTCCCTCAAGATCGTCTTCGTAAGGGTTGTCTCCAATCTTTCTTTTTCGATTCTTTGACCACATCAAATGCTTTAAAGACATGTATTTCAGGAAAAAACGGTTTCGAAGGTACATGTAATATGGAGAGATTGTTTTTATATTCCATGGTATGAGAAGAAGAAGAATGAGAGGATGACATGTATTGTACATCATCAAGAGCTGAAGAATTAACATCAGTTGTTGGATGATGAGAACGATCACCACTTGCAACTGTTGTTGGGTCATCATGGATGGAATGTGTGTGACGATGTTGTTCTGAACTCGAACGGTGTTCTCTCATTTTCCTTGTTGGTGAAATGTGTGTGGAATGGAAATTTAGAAAAGATGATGCAACCTTTTAAGAGACAATGAATTCATTGTGCTTTTTTACAAACAAGATCAGTTTTTTTCAATTATCCGAAGATATGAATGACAATCATGAACAAATTTCATGTATTTTCACCTTCATCTGAAGGTGAGGTTTTTAAAAAGCGTGTAATTGTCATTCAACCATAGGATTCACTTGAAATTAAGGCAACGGAACCAGTTCGCACTCGATCTAGATCAAGTGACCTTTCATAAATCAACATGATGTCATCCATCAAGGGAATTTTAAATGTTGACTGAAAGGTCACCGGGAATGAACTCAGTTCAACTTGCTTGTTGAATTGATTGGTATGTTTGAAACGTAAGCCAAAGAGAATGTATTTTGTAAATTAAAAAAAATGTTTAAAAAGTCAATTCTCAAGTGCACTCAGGCACACTTGCTGAAAGCTTCTGATAAGAAAAAGTTACTCAAACAATTGCAAGACCAATACCCGAATATACCTGCTCCTTCTAGTGAAGTTGGATCATCGGAATTGGATCATGATGATTCTCAAAATATTAATGAAAATGTTTCTTCATCATTGATAGAAAATAATATTAATCCATGGAAGGTGTTGCTTCCTTTGAAAACACAAAATGTTCAAAGTTGTAAATTAGTTGCATATTTGCAATCATCGGAGCAACAACCAGTGGAAGAAATTGTACTGGCAAAAAACGTTCCGAACAAGAAGAAAAAGCAACAACAAATGCAAAAACAGCAGTTAAGAGCCTCTCAAGATATTCAAACCTTCAATGTCATTACTGTTGAGAATATTCCCATGTTCTTTTCAATTGAAAAAGATGAATTTTATTTCCCAACAATTTTTGCACTCCAACTGGCACCGAATTTGGTGGATACAATTTACATTTCTCAACCAGTTTCTCATTATTTATTACAAGGTGCTGACCTTATGAAACCTGGAGTGAGTAGAAATCAGAAAAATCAACATCTACACCTCGCTGGAGGAGAAAAGCTTAATAATGGTGGAAGCCATGGAGGAATTGGAACATTTAAAAAAGGCGACATTCGAAGTATACAAGTAAGAGGTAATCCTGTTCCATTCGCTGTTGGAGAAATGGCCATGGATCAATCCGAATTTTCATCTACGGACAAGGGAAAGACCTTAGAAGTAGTACACATTTTTGGTGATTATTTGTGGCAATATGGAACTAACCATGCCCCTTCGACGTACACTCCGCCATATGGTTTTACCTCTCAAATTATAGAAGTAACTGTTACTAGTGATAGTGGAAATATCAGTGGCTCGCAAGAGACAGAAGCTACCACCATAGACACACCAAACGAATCTACCAAGAAAGAAGAAGCTGGAGATGAAAATGTCTTACAAGAAGATACCAATGACAACGATGAACTTGAAGAAAATGAAGAGCCTGAATCTTCCTCAACCGCAACAGACATCAAACCTGAAGAGATGGATCAACTTTTAGAAAGTTATTTTATTTCAACTCTAAAAAGCGGCATTGAGGATGATCAACTACCAATGGAAGGAAGTGGCTTCTATACAAAAATGTTTGAGTTTAGTGACGATATTGTTTTGGACGTCAAAAAGTCAACGTACAAAAAGTGGACAAAATTCCTCAAACAAATGCAAAAAGATAACATTGTTAAGGTCAAGGACGTTAAAGGAACTCTCTTTGTCACAAATGTAAATAGAAGTCATCCGAAATATGTTGCAGCGAAAGAGTTAAAACGAAAAGCTGCTGCTTCCTCCTCTTCCGGGTCGTCTTCCAAAAGCGTACAGATTGTCACTCTTAAGAAGTCACCAACCCCTCTTCTTCCAATATTTGGTGGACAACAATCTAAGGATAAGTTGTTCACTGAAAAAGAAGTTAAGGACAGTCTTTTAAAATATTGCCAAGACGCCAAAATATTTAACAATGGTCGAGTCAAAATTGACGAATTAATCTATTCCAAAATCTTTAAATCAGGCAAGAAGATGAATGTCAAGATGGAAGAAATGGTTCCTGTTCAAAACATAATGGAACATCTTCTCAATGAAATGATTGACCACTATGCAATCACCTATGATGGCAACGAAGAGGAAACTGCAATTTTCAAAGGAACATGCCCTGGTATTACTGTTGAAGCTGATAAAATCATGGGCACAAAGGTTGTCACCAAAGTAGATGGTGTGAGTTTGGTCATTAACAACACAGATCTGAATTGTGTTGCATTTGAAGAGCTTATTAAGAAATTGAAAAACAAATGCAGTGCCTCAATCAAAACCAATACTTCGACACTTCCAACGGTTGGGCTACGAGAACCTGACATTACCATTCAAGGAAATCATATTGCCATGGTTCAACAAGTCCTCACTCAAGAATATGGTTTTCCATCGAGATATATTTTCACAACAGATAAGACTGCCAAGAAGAAGAAAAAGTAAATATATTGTGAATTGATTCGAATTGATCCTTATTTCGTTTCAGTTCCAACAATTCACCATTTGACGATCGGATGGAAAGAATTAATTTCCAATAAAAATGTTCCAACGTTCCAGTACTCGAACGAGTGATACTCCGAGCACAAGATCAGCTCCGAGTTGGTTCCTTCTTCTCTCATCACTCATTCTCTTCCGATTACTTTCTAGCCTTTTCACTACCACCTATTTCAGTGCCGATGAATATTATCAAGGAATTGAAATTGCTCATTCTCTTCATTTTCCTCAACATCCACATATCATACCGTGGGAATGGCAATCGGAACATGCACTGAGAGGTTATCTTCATCCCATGATACTCTCAGTGGGATATTACCTCATGGATTATATTCCTCAGAAAATTAATCATGAATCATTATTATTTAATAATTTATTTAATCATTTAAAGGGAATGGAAAAGGATGAAGAAATGCAACAACATCAAATGATATGGATGGGATTTTTAGCATGGTGGCTTCCTCGAATGGTACAAGCAGTGCTCACAGCCATCTCCGATTACTTTTTGTATTTAATTTGTGTAAAATATTTTGAAAATTGGAAAATTGGAATTTGGTGTGTAGGTTGGTGTATTTTCAAGTTGTACTGAGTTTAGATTTGAATACTCATTATCGAAAATAATGATCATTCGTATTTCCAATGGAATTAATGTTAAGTTAATAATTGCATGTACAAATTGGTTTCATATTTATTGTGGAGTGAGAACATTTTCCAATACCATGGAAATGAATGTCACACTTATTGCAATCTATTACTTTCCCTATTCATTAATATCAAAAAATCAAAAAGAACATGAAATCTCATCCTCAACCACAGAAAGAGAAACAACCCTCAATAGAATAGATAATCGATGGAATCTATGGATATTTTTTGCTGGCATGGGATGTGTCATTCGTCCTACAAATGCCATTGTTTACATTCCATTGTTTTTATATCAATTATATTGTGAGAAACATAGACTTCGATATTTTACAAGTTTGTTTGCATACATGTAGGTTTTTTAAGCACTAGGACATGTTTGAATGAATGATTTTAAATTCTGAATTCGTCACTGATAAAAATGTAGAATATTTTGGATTGCTGTATCCGTGAGAATTGACTCTCTCATGTATGGAAGGTTGACCATTGTCATTTTGAACTTTTTGGAGTTTAACATTGTAAAAAATTTGGCTCATTGTAGGTTTCGTTCATTCGCTTGACTCATAAGTATTTCCAATCTAACGTAATATTTACACTAATGAAGTATATGGCACTCAACCGTGGCATTGGTATTTCACACAAGGATTTCCAGTCATTTTATTGAGCTACTTCCCATTCTACATTTGGATTAATTATTTCAACAAGGAAATTCGAGCAAAATATTTCAAGTTGAATCTGGTCATTCTTTTTCCCATTGTATTGTATTCCTTTCAGACCCACAAAGAATTTAGATTTATTTATCCTATTCTTCCCCTATGTTTTATTTCGATAGCTGAATATTGTTACCAAAAGTTGCATGAACAGAAGAACCGTGTGAGTGTATTTAACATGATGTTGGTTTTCGCAATCTGTATTCAAACAGTGGCAGTAATATATCTTGGAAGAGTTCATCAGAATGGGCCTCATCAAGTCATGGATTATCTAAGGATGGAATACTACAAAGAGAAGGCTAAATACATGAACGTTAGCGGTGCCGATCACAACCCATTTTCCGTACACTTATTGATGCCATGTCATCATACCCCAGGTTACGCCTTTCTCCATCACCATCTATTTTCACCATCTAACGGCATCCAGCTTTATCACTTGGATTGCTCTCCTTTTGATGGCAACAACACTCAAGCAGATCAATTTTACAGAGATCCTGTCAACTTTACCATTAATCAATCAAAAACCATTCAAAGCGCAGACTATGTGGTCATGTATGACACCATGAGCAAAACTCTGAAACCGGTGCTGGAGAATGAATTCTCACTCACCAAACAAGCATTCCACATGCATAATTTCATGCTTCATGACAGTCGAATGGGTCAACACATGGACATTTGGAAGAAAAATCAGCGATAACCTGAACATCGATAAATTAAAGAATTGTTTTTATGAGTTTATTTAATAGGACTTGTTTCCTCTTCTCTTTTGGTAGTGAGGAGCACTTGAACCATGGGAGACTCTGGTAACTTGCTTCAAATCGCCGAATCCGATAGTCTTCAACATGTCAGAAACATCTTCAGAGACTTCAATACCCTTGTTGATGATTTCTTCGACATAGGAAACTTCTGGAACGTAGTCCATACGTCTTTCTCTTTCCTCTTCTTGCAACTTCAAGGAGATACCTCTGACGGTACCCTTCTTGATTCTAGCCATCAAGTGAGTGGTGAAACCAGCAATCTTGTTTCTCATTCTCTTGGTTGGAATGATGGCGATTTCTTGGCAAACCTTCTTGTTGGTATCGAAATCGGTAGTGAGAGAGTTATAGTACTTCTCAACGATGATCTTGGATGCCTTCTTGACAGTCTTGGTTCTGACTTTACCCATTTTGATTTCTACGATTGGTGAACAAGATTGAAGACAAAAAGAAGAAGAAAATTAGAAAAACAACACTTGCAAGCGAGAGCATACATACATTTTGACAATATTTTTTTTCGACAAATTTTTTAAAAAATTCTAGTCAACCAGTTCATACACTTTACAATGGCCTTCGACTTGGTACAAGCCAAAAGCAACTTAATTGTTAAACCAAGAATTGAAACAACCATCTTTGAACTTTTCTCATCATGGTTTTTCAAAGAACCTAACTCAAAACAACCACTCACAATTAGCCATTGACCTTTGATGTTTGATTGGGGATTTTCCGTTAGACAAATAAAAAATGATGAAATATGTTTGGCAGTTCTTGTTGTGCAATCGAAACGATGATAGCAGCGATGAAGAAGAATTGAAATCGTCCTCGTCCGAATCAGCATCAACACAGTCACATTCCAAAGAAACTGCACCGTTGAATGGAGAATCACACAAAGAAGAAGTGCTATTGTCATCATCAGTGCCACAACAACACACTCGAAGCAACAGCAGTGAAAGCACCACGATCATGGCCAACCGATTTAACATGATTGAGAGCTTGCAATCATCAGATAACAATGCAGACGAGTCGATTCTACAATCAGAGTTGACAAAACTTGGCGATACTATTCAACTCATTGGATCAGATATTGCCCGTTTGATTTCTCACATGAAGATGGATGGTATTCAAATCATCAACAACTCGGAAGCCATTCCAACAACAGCTACCGATAGAGATCTATTGATTGAAGGTGCTGTAAGGTTCTTTGAACAAGTTTTTCACACATTCGATTTGTCAGATCCATTCGATTCTAGGAGACACCTATTGACCTCACTCACTAACAGCTCTGAAACCACAGAACCTCTGTCAAATTCTGAGATTTTAAAGAAAGGAATTGTCCTCTTACTTGAAGATTTGTGCAGATTGTGTCTCACGGACAAATATTTAAGGAAATTTCAAAATGCTCTCAAATTCTTGAGTTGCTTGACACAAGAATCCATTTCCTCGTTTGTCATTCAGTTGAAATCCAAACTAAAAGTTGCATATAGAGGAAGAGCACGTATATTTGATGGACGAATGTGGGTGATTGAGGTGAATTTCAATCACAACAATAGTGACAACAATTCCTCCTCATCGCCGAGTCTAGAAATTATTCATCGAAGAGCTGAAAGACTTTGTCAAAGTGACTCTCGAACAAAAGATCTCCTCAACACAATACAAACTCCAAGAGCTGCTGGATCGAGTATTGAAGAAGTTTGTAAATTTGTGTGGTCCATAACCTTCTCCTTTTCCATGACAAATTCAAGCAACGAAGAGTTGTCTTTGCAGAATTCTACACAACCACTCGTTCTTGATTCACCTGTATCAGTCGATTTTGAGAAAGTGGAACAATGTAATGCTCCATCTGTGTTCCTATTTCTTCATGCCAATCATTCAGAAGAGGAATTACCTCAAGAACAACCACCAGAGGAAGAGTTGAATTCTCAACTCGTTTCCAATTTGAGAGAATTTTTCAAAAACTCGTTTCCAAGAATGATGTAATTTCAGAATATTCAAGCTTTTGGAAATGTCATGCTTTTTACTCGAGGTTAACCTTGCAAAGATATCAGGCAAGCAGTAATTGTTAGTTGTACTCATCCTCAATGGAAGCCAAGCTGCATCAGAGAAACAGAACCTAATTCAAAGCCTTTTGGTTGGCCCAACGAAGATGAATAAGGAACCCATAAATAGGTTTCATCCAAATCGGAATTATTTTTGTATCAATCGGAATTGTATCAATGCACCACTCACTCTTTCCGATCATGATAAATATTGTCCATTCAAAAAAAACAAGCAGAATTTTTACTTGTTCAACTATAATCGAGCGTCCAATCGTTGTCTTGACTCAACTCTCTCTTTTGGAATCATTCATTATTGAAAATTTACGATTGCATATTTCGCGCGTAAAATTAAAAACATCACAAAAACGATTGGCCAATCGTTGCATCATAACGAATTTTCAAATATTTTCTTCATACCGAGATTATTATTCGTTGAAACATTCAAGATCAAATGGGAAAAGACTATTATTCAATTCTGGGAGTAGCCCGAAGTGCCAACGAAAAGGACATTAAATCTGCCTATCGTAAGCTTGCGCTTAAATGGCATCCCGATCGAAATCCAGACAATAAGACGATGGCCGAAGAAAAGTTTAAAGAAATTGCGGAGGCCTATGAAGTTTTAAGCGACAGCAATAAGAGAGCAATTTATGATCAATATGGAGAAGAGGGATTGAAGGGAGGTATTCCAAGTAGTGGAGCCTCAGGAGGATTTACCACTGGTGGAGCATCATTCCACTTCTCAAATCCCGAAGATATATTCAGACAGTTCTTTGGTGCACGAAGTCCTTTTGATTCAATGTTCAATATGGGAGGCGGCTTTGAGGACGGAGACGATTTTGGAACGTCATTCTCGTTTGGTCCAGGATCATCGTTCTTCAAGTCAACACAACAACGAGGCCCTCGCAAAGCACCAGATGTTGTCCAAAAAGTTGTCTGCTCACTCGAAGACTTATACAAAGGAAAAACAAAGAGGATAAAGATTACAAAACAAGTGTTAAATCCAGATGGACAAACCGTACGAAAGGAATCCAAGATATTAACATTCCCAATTAAGAGAGGCTTTAAAAAAGGTACGAAAATTAGATTCGAAAAGGAAGGAGATCAAGCTCCTGGAATTGTTCCAGCAGATGTCGTATTTGAAATTGATGAATTGCCACACAGCACCTTCCAAAGAGATGGAAATAACTTAATTTACTCTCCAAGCATATCACTAAAAGAAGCACTCTCTGGCTCTGTGATAGAGGTTAAAACTCTTGATGATAGGGTGTTAAGGATACCTATTAATGATATTGTAGAACCTGGATATACAAAGATTGTCTCTGGTGAAGGAATGCCTCTTTCAAAAGATCCAGATCAAAAAGGTGACTTAATTATTAAGCCCAATATTATGTTCCCTAGATATCTTAGCAATCAACAAAAGGATGCTTTGAAGAA
The DNA here is from genome assembly GCF_003324165.1 of Naegleria lovaniensis. Classification (NCBI taxonomy): domain Eukaryota; phylum Heterolobosea; class Eutetramitea; order Acrasida; family Naegleriidae; genus Naegleria; species Naegleria lovaniensis. Next base: position 572,251 of record NW_025407827.1, read on the forward strand.
AATATTACCATAATAATTTAATATGTAAATATAAACAATGACAATTCTCAGTGAAAGTGCTAATCTATTTTCACAACATGAAAGGCAACATTTTAAAGGCATTCTTGATCTTCGTCGATATACTTTTCCAAATTGTTGCACACATCGAGGAATTTCATGACAAGCTATTGTGAAAAGTAGAGTGTGAAAATGGGTGACTCAAGATGAAACAAGTACATACCTTTCCAACTATCATTGATAATTGTTATCATAAATACAACTATTGGACAAAATAATTTACCTTCTTTTCCATCAACATAACGGTGATCAGTTGTAGCAGAAATCTTAATTTGTTTTCTTATAACAATTTCATTGGTATCCTCATCGACAGTAGGTCTTTTCACAGCCTTTCCAATACACACAAACAAAGGACATCTTGTGAATGGAGCCAATGGGACAAATCCTGTGAGGAAAATGTTCATTAATGTAACTAAATTCTCAAGATATGGTGTTACATACCTTCCTCAATACCGAAGCTAACAACGAGTTCACTTCAAGCGATAAATATTAGGATAAACACTTACCCGGCAACGCTTGTAACGATACATGTTCCAAATGGATGTGCTTGCAATCCAAATGCTGGAATATCAACTTGCAAAGCGCAAGCTAGCCATGAAGAAAGTGAAATCAATGGACCAGCAAGAACGCTAGGAATGAGTCTCATTGGTTGATTGGTCTTTTTGTGATGCTCATTCTTACCCGCTCTCAATTTCTCTGCTCCTTTAATAACTTCATCACTAATTCCTTTAAGTGTCTTTTTGTTGATAGATCTAATAGTGACATTGGCCAAATCATTCTTCTTTGTGACAGGATCTTCACATGCAACCAACAAGCTGATATCTACTGTCTTGTTTGGTAACAATTTTCCTAAAACCATGCGATGATTAATTTCAGGACAAGCCTCAATCGCAAGGCCCAAAGCTCTAGCAACAAAATGAGTAAGTGTAAGTTTTTGACCAGTTTTCTTTGAAATTTTCTCCAAAACTGCCTCAATGTGATCAACATTAACTGTGACAGCTCCGTACTGAATATATGAGTTACAGAATCAATAAATTTTTTTCAACGAATGAATAGTTTTTCAATGAGTGATCATAACACAACGACCTTGAAACATACAGTAGCAGGTTCCGATGGAGCTCCCCAACCTGACATGGTTATTTTTCTTCTTGCACTCATCCTAGGTCTAGAATGATCATTCCCGAAATATCATCAAAAAATAATTGCAATTTTTAAAATTCATAGAATTATGACATCATGAAGGACAAACAATCTCTTGCTCGTATGATCCACTTTCATACTATTTTCTGTACTTACGGAATTTGATCCCACACAAAACAAATTACAAAATACACGATAGCTATCAAGGCTAAGAATGAAATCATTTTTTTTGAAAATTCAAACCAGTTTCAAGGAGCCCGATAGGAGATAACGACAATGAATTGAAGAGTGAGACAAGGCCAATTTGTTGCACAGATCAACGTTTCTTGTTTCATCGTTGCATTTATGTAGTTTGGAAAACTTTTCTTGTTCATTGTTTTCTGATCAAGTAGTCTTGACAGCTTTCCAATTTTGCTTCACTGATGAACCTCACAAAGCATTTTGGATTTGACAGCTCAAGATCAACTCTTTGAAAAAATGTCGTTGAAGCTGAAATCTAAAACTCGCAAAGCGTTGAATCCTGTGACCACAGCTACACCAACAGGAACATCCTCTTCCGTAGAAGATTCCTCAGTCTTCATTGCAGTTCCTCCTCAACAGCAGAAAATAAGAGTTCGTTTCTTTCCCGGTGATGGACCCAATACTGCAGTTCTTGTACCAAAATTTCAAAACTATGCTCAAGCTCGCACGGTCAGTGCAGATGCTGGTCGTCTCTCGAAAGGTTATCATTCAAAAGTTAATATTGAAGCAACATTGAATCAGAGTGGACGCATACAATCCTTGGAATTAGTTCCAACAGCTTCTGCATTAATCATTAAAAAGTTGAATGAAAAGAGAACATATTTTGGAAAACATGTAGCCTTGTCTAAACAGAGTCTTTCAATGGAGGAAGTGTTGGAAATTGCACAATTGATGAGACCTCGATCAAAAGCCAAGAATCTTAAAGGAGTGGTACGAGAAGTATTGGGAAGTTGTGTTTCGTGTGGTTGTTTAATTGAAGGAAAATCTCCAAAAAGTGTGTTGGATGACCTATTCTATGGTGTTGGAAAGTATGTTTTTGATGAAGAAGGAAATCGTTTGAAAACATTCACAGAGGAACAAGAAGTACACGATGAAGAAAATGATGTGAATTTGAAATCGATGTGATGTTTATTGTGCTCGTACTGAGATGTTCAAATAGGAAATGTAAGATGTAAAAATCCAAATTGTTCGGAGGCTTCAAAAGATTTGATGAAAAAAATTGTCTTTAGAGTTGTCAGTTACATACTCAGCCACCATCACACGAGAAAGAGCATTCATTCCGATATTGCACCTTCATTCCTATAAACGAATATCAGTTGTTTTTAACCATTAAATCCTCTTCTTTTTTTGCTGAAATTAATCAAACAATTACGAGATGATTTCTCTCAATGATGTTGATAAGAACAAAACAGAAAATGCTGTTGAAGATTCAATAAGTACCACTCTCAACGATGTGGATGATCATCAAGCCTCATCTTCATCATCCTCTACTCAACAACAACAAGAAACCGTAGAACAACAATTTACTTCATCGGAAGAGCCTCTTTTCCATAATTTAGGTGCTGATGATAATATGCCTTTGGAGATTGAAAGTTTTTGCGTTGGATGTGAGAAGAATGGTGTTACACGTTTGTTATTTACCAAAATTCCTCACTTTAGAGAAGTAATTATTTCAAGCTTTAGTTGTCCTCATTGTGGTTTGAGAAATCAAGAGGTTCAATTCGGAGGCTCTTATGGTTCTTATGGTGTTACAGTCACCTTGCACGTTGAAAAGAAGGAAGATTTGAATCGACAAATTGTCAAGTCTGATTATGCTACTTTGAGAATACCAGAAATTGATTTTGAAATTCCAGAAAACACTCAAAAGGGCACATTGACCACTGTTGAAGGAGTAATCTCAACAGCTATTGAAAACTTGTTGGAAAATCAACCAGCTAGAAGAGTGGTACAGCCAGCTGTTGCAGCAAAGATTGACGAATTTATTGAAAGAGCAAGAAAATTAATTTCTGGAGAAGCTTTCCCATTCACTCTGATTATCGATGATTATTCTGGAAATTCTAACATTGAAAAATTAGTCACACCACACGATCCTCAAATCTTAATGAAGCATTACGTTAGAAATACGGAACAAACTGAAAAGATGGGTCTTTCTCTTGGAGCTCAACATTACTTAGAGGGACAACAACAGCAACCAGAGGCAACAAAGCCCACAGCAACAAGTAGCAATGAGAAGCAACTACTTGCTAGTTTTTCATCGATCATTACCAACGAGAAAGATGCTGAATTGCTTCAAGAAAAGTTGAGCACGCCAGATGAAATTTTCACATTCACCGAAAAGTGTTATGGCTGTGGTACTGAGGGTATTTTGAGAATGATGCCTCTCGTTGTTCCATACTTTAAAGAAATTATTTTAATGGCATTCAAATGTGATCATTGTGGATACAAGACAACTGAGGTTAGAGCAGGAGGTGCCATTTCTCCACAAGCTACCAAGATCACTCTCAAAGTTTCCAATCCTGAAGACTTGAGTAGAGACATTTTGAAGAGCGAGACAGCTTCATTAGACATTCCAGAACTTGAATTGCACGTTGCTCAAGGTTCTCTAGGTGGTAAATTTACAACTGTTGAAGGTCTTTTGATGAACATTAAGGACAAGCTCACTGAGGTCAATCAATTTAGAGTGGGTGACAGCACCAGAGAAAAGGAAACGTTTAGTCGATTCTTGGCTACACTCGATGACATGCAAAACGGAAAGCTCCTCCCTTGGACTCTTATTATTGATGATCCTGTCTCCAACAGCTATATTCAAAATTTATTCGCTCCTGATGACGATCCATTCTTGACCATTGAGCACTATGATAGAACATTTGAACAAAATGAAGATCTTGGATTGAACGATATTAAGACAGACTAAGCAATAAATGAGTGTGCATGATTGTATTCTTGAATGAAAATAAGTCCTTACTGTTCTGCTGTTACTTTGACTTTAAATTCATGTTATATTAACTTGGAATTCATTTTACCATGCATTCATGGTTGATTATTTTCCTGCGGATACTTCAAACCAATTTGAGACCGAATGAGATCCAAAATTTTGAGAGTTTCCAATGTCACTTTATGGGTCATGATTTCACTTTCTATCTTTCCACTCTTCATGCACTCCACCACATGTTCAATTTCATAGCCAAGTCCCTCTGAATTTGGAAAGTTAAAATTCGATCCATTTACATGATTATAAAGTGGTTCCTCATAAATTACTTCTTGTGAATTTGATAATGAAACGGACATCTTTAAGGAACAACAACACATGGGATGCAAATGAATGGTTCCCTTGGAGCCATAAATTGTTGCATCACTCTTCAAATTGGCTCCAATACTAGTGACGACATTGGCCAATTGAGAATTGTTGGAAAAAGCCAATTGACAACTGACTGTTTCATCCACTTGATTCACAAAGCTAGCTACCGATTGAACTGTTTGTGGCCTAAAACAATCATACACAAAGCAACACAATGAAATTGGATAAATGCCACATGCCAACAATGCACCACCTCCCAAATTAGCATCCACTAATCCCTTATTCATTTCATGATTGTTCTGGAATCCTAAACTTGCTTCAATGAGCTTGACTTGACCAATGGTTCCATCTCGAACGAGCTGAATCATTTTCTGAAAGAGCGGAAAGAATGGCATCCAATTGGCTTCCATGAGAAATAAATTTCGTTTACGAGCCATTTCAAACAATTCTTGTCCTTGTTCATAGTTGAGTGTAAACGTTTTTTCACACAAGACCGACTTGTCATGTTCGAGACATTTTTTCACATGAGCATAATGCTCCGAAGTTGGTGTTGCCACATAAATAATATCAATTTCTGAATGTTTCATCATGGATTCATACGAGTCAAAGGCGTGGGGAATTTCATGCAGTTGTGAAAATTGTTGAGATTTTTCTAAATTGTTTCGTGTGGCCACTCCGTGTATTTTACATGCAAGATGTGGTTTTTGAATGAGCATGGATTTGAAAGCAAGACAAAAGTCATGAGCAATTCGACCTGTACCAAGAATGCCAAAGCGAATGAGAGAGTGGTGTGTTGACATTTTTTGTCCGGAGTTATGGTGAATTCCATTACAAAAGATGATTTTTATAATATGGAGAACCCAGCATGATCTTAGTTGGTGTTCAAGTTGGCAATGCCTTGAATTTCTTTAGCTTGCTTCTTTCTGTTTCTTTCTTCGTATCTTTTTGCGTTATCGATAATTCGATTGATGATATTTGTGGTGGTCAGTTCTGGACATGGTGACTCAATTTGTCGGTAAATTCCTAGTTTCTTTGGCAATTCAAATGGATCTACTTTGACTTCTGGTTCCTTAACAGTTCCCGAGATGACCACAGAAATCTTCATAACATCAATTAAATCTTGAGTAACAATGAATGGAGCTCCAATGATGACGTCATCGACATATCTGCATGACAAGACACTCAATAATCTTTCATGAATATTCATGATTGGGTGATGAGGACCTTTAAATTGAGCAATGACCTTATCCTCATGCAATCCTACAATGAGATAATCTCCAAATTTTCTGGCTTCCTTCAAAAATTCTACGTGACCAGTGTGGAACATATCAAAAGCACCGTCGACATAGACAATCTTTGCTCCTGGTGGAGGTGGATTCATCTTCTCCGAGAATTGACGAATTTGATGAACAGATGGATAATGTTGTCTAGTACGAGTATAAGGTGAAACAGAAGTTTGATCAATTTCGCTTTGTGGTTTCAATTCGTCACCCATGGTGCTTGGATCAATTCCTTGCTCTACCAATTCTCTGTACTTGGATAATTTCAACATTCTTCCGACAATATCTGTGGTGCTCACACCTTCTGTTCTTGGAACAATCATCATCAAACCAGCTTGTCTGATACTCTTGTATGAATCTTCTCCGTTCTCATCAAAGGAAATATCATCACCATGAACACAATAGTCGACATTATACTTTTTGAGCATTTCAAGTTCCGTCACGTAAGGAGCATCTTCAATCACTCCATCAACCCATTTACAACTTCTCACATGTTCATAACGTTCTTGAGCCTTCATCACTGTTGGTCCCTTGTGTCTGAGAATTTCCTCATCGGAGTGAACACCGACCAAAAGTTTAACCTTTGGGAACAAGTTGTAGGCTTGTCTGATGGCATTTGCGTGACCAAAGTGCATCATATCAAAACAACCATCTAACCAAATGATTTTAGTATCTGGATCTTTGGCAAAGATGAGGTCATCGTTTTGTGATTTCGGAGTATTAGTTGAGGAGGTGGTGCTGGTATTGCTCGAGGAGGAGGCAGCAACGTCGTGTTGAGACATTTTTTATGTGAGGGCGTCGTTGTGGAGATTTCGATAATTGAACCTTCATTCACAATTGGGTGGCAATCACACTTCTATTTTCCGATATTTGAGGTATCTTTGCAAGGATGCCAATGGCTTCATGGTAAATTGATTAATTTGGTGAGTTTCTAATCTGTTGCTACTTACTGGGTCGACCATGAGCACATTGGAATGGTAATGTGCATTGAGATAATTTTTGAATTAATTCACGACACTGTTCGTTGGAAAGAGCGTCACCAAACATGATTGCTCCTCTGCATGCTTTAGAGTTCATAATTTCATGAATTCGTTTGGGAATCCATGAGCTGGAATCGTACTCGAGTTCAGAAAGAAATGACATCATATCTTCGTGATTAAGGGTGACTGTCTCATTTTCAATGAACAGACAAGGGACTGTTTTGACGTGCAGTGACGCCTTGTTGTGCTCTTTGGTTATAATCTCAAAACGCCAAAACCAATCTTCTAATTTTCTTTGAAAGGTTGTTAGGAGATTCTGCAAATTGCCGTTCTCAGAGCTCATGGATATGGTTTGGGAATACTGTACTGGACAAACTTTGGGTCCAGGCTTCTTGTGAACTATGTCCAAAATGGCATTTTCAAAGTTTTCCAATCGAATTCTTTCGTCTGCAGCGTGTTGATCAATGGCAACTATTAAGATATTGTTTTGATCTTTCAAGAGCGCAATAATGAATTTGTTTGCAATTTGTCTGATCACGCTTAATCTTGCAAGATGTTCCTTATTAAACTTGAACGACGAAATTTCGTTTCTCTCGTATTTTAATTTTTCAAGGCGAACACCATTGCTTAACGAGGGGCTCCTGTTCTTCTTCATTGGTAGACCTCTCTGTTGTATAGCGTGTTCCATTAGCTCATGGATTCCCTTCTTTGTTTGGATGAGGCTCGGTTGTCGTGAGGCGTTTCCATAGAGCTTGTTAAATAACGAGAGACTAGTTGGCTTGAATTCTTTCTCTTCATTCTCCAATTTAAACAGTTGTTCTGAAGTAATTGGGACAGAGATTGGTCCCATTTTGCAAAAAAACAACGCATTCCGGAGAGCTTGATAAATTGTGCTCCAATCTTGAGTAGGGCATTCAGCAACAAGAACATAATCAAAACAAAACTCATCCTTTTTGGTGAACTTTTCGACATCCAAACTCTTGTTGTTCACAAAAGCATATTGAACGCATCGAGATTGTGAAGTTGCAGAGAATCCTGAAACAAAAACCCCGTCAAACTCTCTTCGTGAAATCACCACTGCATTTTCTCCCCTTCCATGATATTGTTCGAACCTATCCAGAAGCGCTTGTCCAGGATTTGAGAGAGCCAACGTGGATGTCTTAACATTTGCTATCAGCCCATCGTCCACCACCAAACAAAAGGATTTATCCAATGACACTAGTGAGGTTTGTTTTATGAATTCTACCACGTCGTTCAAGCTTTGGGAAAGTGTCTGGGCAAGCATCTTCTTTCTCACTGGAAAGTGGAAAAACAAATTGGAGCATGATATAACTGTTCCGGAATCACCATAATTCCAGGTTGGAAAAGCGCGAACAGTTGATGAAACAGAGTCTTCAAACACTTTTTTAAAAGCTTTTGGAAAATTCGCACGCTTTGAAATGATGCATGTGTTGCAAGTCTTAATTATGGAATGAAGCGATTCTCCCTTTGCATTGCTTTTGGAAGTTACTGTTATTTGGAAAGTATTTCTCTTGAAATTCATAAACTATACTTACAGTATCTGGAGTCTCCTACCTGTTTCATATCAGCAAATGATATTCCGCAACCATTATCCCGAACCTCAAAACTAAATTCAGGTTGTGTTCTTATTGTTACTGAAATATCAGTTGCATTAGCCTCCATTGCTTGGTTATTGTCAAGTATGGCTCCATATAAGAATACCAATAATACATACAATTTTCAACAAGCCTCATCACAATATCTTTAACGGAGGAGCATTGAACACCACTTCTTATGAGATATTCGTCGTTAAGCGAAAGCTTTTTAATCATTTTTTCAAATACTTGAAATGCATCTGACTGTTGGGTAAATTCAAATATGATATCACCTTTTACTATAAGCATAGGGCACGGTTGTGGCTACAAAAGGTATTGTTGAAGAGTCGAATACACCAGGTTTGGTGATTGTTGGTTTGAATGCAGAGCCTAAATGTTTGTCTTTTTCGTCCTTTCGTGTTACGGCTCGTACTGGTGGTTTGAACTGTCCTGAACCTGTAACAGTTTCTCCAAGGATCTTTTGAGTTGGTTTTTTGTATGTAATATATTCTTGTGTTGATACTGAAATAATTGTGATGAGAGAATTGCAAAATTGAAAATCAAAATCATACCTCGTGTTTGTTTTTCGACCATGTTGTCAAATCTGTTGACTTCCTTATCAAGGTCATATTTACATGCGTTCTGAATACTTCTATCATAGGTCTTGTTCTTTATGGTTGACAGATCTTCTGGCAATTTAAAGGGTCCGTATCGTTTGTCTCTTAGTCGCATTTTGTCTCGTTGGTCAATGGCAGGAATGGAATTCTCCTTTTCAATGGTACTACTACCAGATGTACTCGTCTTTAATTGATCTGGATATAAATAAGTGAGGGAGGGATTGGATTTGAGCTCAGTGTTGCTAGTTGATTTCAGTGTACTGTTGATTGGTACAGCCCTACTCTTTGAAAGTGTGTTGATGTATTCTATTTTGGCCACATATCTCAGTTGATCCTCAACAGGAATTCCATACACTGTCTCTTCTGAAATATATCTATGGTTAGGTTTGTAGACACCAGGAATGGTTTTTGTACTGACAAGGTGGTGCAAAGATTTCGATAATTCTTGAAATCGTTTGAAATCGGTCTTTTCCTTTTCATCAGCGATTTCTTCCTCTCTGATTTTTCGATATTGCTCCACATATTCGCTCACTGTTGCATTTTGTTGTTGTACAAACTCCAAATACTCTTTTCTCTTGTAAAAATTGTGTACATATTTACGAACATGATATCCTCGATAAATTCTTTGGATTTGTGATGCACAGTAATGATAGAATTGTTCTCTCTCTTGCTTGTTTCTTTCTGCTAACAATTGTCGCTTGAGTTTTCTGCCATACAAATATCCTCTAAACACTCGTTGTATCGTTATAACCTGATGTCGATACTTTAAAAAAGCACTTCGCACAATCCATCTCCGATAGGTTTTTTGAATAAGAATTGCAGCATTGTTTTCTCTTTCTCTATTGGCCTCGGCAGCCCTACAATAAAATTGTTGTTAATCATCAATTCCGATCTCAGTGGCACAGTGTATCGTCTTACCTTCTGGCCTCGAAGAAGCTTTGCAGCACCAAGCTTGGAGACAGATCAAGAAAGGTGGTTGTCATGATTTTTTTTGAAAGAAAAAACCAGTAAATTTTTGGCGCGGTTTGCAATCCCTTCAAAAAACCAAAATGTCTACCATCAGTAAGGGAAATGCAGAGATATACTATACTCGAATCATTCACTTGGTTTACACAAATTTCAAAATTTGGTTTTGAATCAAGGGTATTACTTTCAAAAGTTTGTGTTGGAAGAAACGAAACGGGCCTAATTCAATTTATGAAGAGTAGTGAAAATCCACACAGACACGTTAGAAAAAGTCAACGAGACAAAGATCTTGATTGTCGATTTGTGTGACCATTGTGCCATAGTCAATAAACAACTCACTGCCCAGGGAAACACAGTAAGTGGCTTGCCTATTTTCGAGCTCGTTAATAGTCTTCTCTTGTAATGTCAATAAATCAATGACCTTACAGGAGAAAGCCTCAAAAAGAGTGACTTTAAGTTCGTCACAAAATATTCTGTCCACTGGAGATGAGTATGATTTCTTCAGCAATGGTTGGTTCAAATTGCGAAGATCATAAATGGTAAATAAACCATCTTTACCACCACAAGAAATACTGTGAGAGTTCATGGCGATAGAATACACAGATAGTAGCTCGTCATTTCCATCTTTCTTGTGTTCCAAAACCTTAACAGGCTTTGGGGAACGTGCAGCGGTACGGGTGTCAAATATCTTAACCTTTCCATCTTTACCACATGAGGAAAGAAGGTTATTCCAGTTGTTGTATTGTATCTTGTAGAGAAGTCGTTCATGAACGTCAGGTAAGGTGTGAATACATTTTCCAACATTAATATCCCAAAACTTGATGCTCAAATCATGAGAAGCACTCGCCACAATATTTTCACTCATGCTCTCAATAGACACTACGCTTCCCTTATGCTCAGTTAGGCTTTCAATAAGGTTTCCTGTTGTGAAGTTCCATATCTTGATTGTTTGATCGCTGGACGCTGATATTATTCTGTTGTTAAATGATGATGAAGTAGTGTTGAGGTAGAAAGTTCCAGATCCAACATTCTTTGACTTTAAATTAAATGGATCCATGAATAGACATTTGATATCGAGCACTGTGCCTTTGTGACCTGTGAACTTTTTAACAATTTGCCTTGCCTCCACATCCACCAATGAAAACGTTGGGTCGTTAAATCGACTGAACAGTAGATACTTTTTCTTATTGGTCATGGCTTCGAGAACACTTCTCTCCTCTGCAGTGAGCCTTGAAAGAACATTGTTGTTGGGCAAATAGCCTTCAAGATTTCTAAACTTTTTCATGAAACAGCTATACGACACTGGAAGAATTTGATTCATAAAATCTAGAGTTGGAGATGAATTTGATTGCAATGGTTGGTTAGTTCCACGTGTGGATGGAGAATTGGGTATTCCTTTTTCAGAGAGGCCATCAGCGATCTTCAGCGGGTTCAGTACGTTCAACTTGAAATTGCCCTTCAATTCAAAATGCAGCAATGCTTTAAAATACAAATCAAAATAATCAATCCATGTGGGTTCTGTCCTTTCTGTAGACTCACATAGTAGTGAAGATCCGATATTTTCTTTTGATCGGAAATTGTCATCAGCTAACAAAGAGGAGTCTAATTCTAAATAGTCTTTCATTTTGTCAAAAAAGTTGGGAAATACTCGTTGCAATAAATTTCTCCAAATTTGTTTGCGATACTCCATATAACAATCATAAAATAGGTGAGAGCATTGTCGAATATTTAGTACCTCTCGTCCCTCTAAAAAGCTCAACACGTGAAAAATCAAATCGGAATGAAGGTCAATGATTATTGGCATTTTTTTGCAGATGACGTTAGCTGTGTATTGTAAAGTTCTTACACGCAAGCACGAGCTCTTCCCTAATTAAATGAGATTGATCATCAACCATAGCGAAAGTGGAGAGTAAAATTCAAAATCTCGAAGCATTGAGATCTGAAATTGCATCACAAAAAAATGCTTCCAGCAACTGCAGCAAGAGTTACTGCTGAATTTTACGATACGGATTGCGAAACGTTAGCCAAAGAGCTCATTGGAAAGGTGATGGTTCATGTGGTAAACCAGAAACGAGTTTCTGGTGTTATCGTTGAAGTGGGTGAGTTGATGAGTTAATTGTTTGTAGAAATTGTTGAATGAAAACATACTCATGCTGATCCGAAGAGGCGTATCTGGGTGATGATGATAAAGCATCCCATACCTATCTTGGAAAACAGTCACAAAAGAATAAGAGCATGTATCTTCCAGCAGGTCATGTCTATATCTATAAATCATTTCGAGGACAAAACGATTGTTTCAATATCACCAGTGCAAAAAAGGAAGGAGTTGGAGCTGGTGTTCTCATTCGGGCATTGGAGCCCGTTCTCGAAAATTTTGATTTAATGAAACAACACAGATTGGGCATGAATCCCTCTTTGAAGGCAGAAAACATTTCAAAATATAATGTTTGTGCTGGACCAGCTCGATTATGCCATGCATTAAAATTGTCAAGGGAGGAGCATGATGGAATAGATATGAAACAATCTGAGGAGATCTTTTTGGAGGAATTGACAATAAGTGATAGAGCTTGTACGAGTCAGCGGCTTGATAGCTCTGAAATGAACATTGCTGAAATCACTGTCGATTCTTCAAAGAAGCAATCTACAAGGTACAAAATAGCGTCATGCCCCAGAATTAACATTGATTATGCAGAAGAGTGGAAAGATAAACCACTCAGATTTTGTTGGATTGAAAGAAACGCATATTTGAGTTGTCAAGTTCCAATAGGTTTCAAAAATAATTGGTTTCATTATCCTTAGTGATTAACAACCTCAAAAGTGAGAGAATTATAACTCCAATGAGTTTTACAACTGATACCAGTACCTGACGTCATGACTGGGCCTTAAATATCGAAAATATACAAAAACACATCCTGAACTAGGAATGGACGAATTGATGACGATAACACTACAAAAGTTCCATACTCCACACAGAATGAAGAACAATAAAGTAAGTTACTTTTTTTCGTTAACAGATCCATGTAGAATGAATTCTGCAACACATTCCTTGACATCCGAGAAACATTCTTTCAGATCCTTTCTAAATTCATTTTCAGTATTCTTATCAAGATTTGGTGTCCATTCTGCATTCATTTTGATAAGTTTAGAGACACATCCATGTGATTGTTTCACAAACGTTTTTGGGCATAAACTCTCAGCCAAGCATGACGTAAGTTGTTCAGCATATTCTCTCTCGGACACCACCTTACGATCATCGGAAGATGAAGCGCTACCACTTTTATTATCCAATTCTACATCAAAATACTGGGCACAATTTAATTGTGCAGCCATTAATGATGGGAGGTAATCTTCATACAGTTGATTTCCGATTTGATCTCCAAAGTGGGCATTGCCAGCAGAGAGGGCAAGAACGGAGAGTTTGGGCTTGGACGATGGTTTACTCATTTTTTCAAAAGATGTTAAGTCTCCCAACAGGAACTGAAGAAGGTTCAACAAGTCTCCTTCGATCACACGTGTCTTTGAAAAAGAAGGTTACTGAGTCATGCATTGATGGTTCAATCAAAATCAAAATGTCATCAGCATCATGGAGGTGTTTCTAAAAGAAAGATATTTTGTTCGAGTGTTGGGTCAAAAGAAATGAAAACTCTCAAAGCATTGTGTGAATCTGGATTGACATGGTGCGACATTTTAGTGCCTCACTTGCCACTTAAGAAGCACCTCAAGGGTCTCTATGGACATCCTTTTGAATCGAACCCTAATAGGACGGCGTGTCTTCAGAGTCTGACCTTCGAGAATGTCGTTGTTTTAATGTGAGTTAAGGTGTTTTGGCACATTGACACATTGCAGCATCCGAACATCTTGAATCCAAGCCGGTTGTTGTGGGATGAAAAAATTTTCAAAAACGTTCATCTTCAACGAAGCGAATGATGAATCTGAAACTTTAAAAAAAATGATCAAGAAACGATCTGCAAAATCCATCTCTTCTCGGAATGTTCGGAGAGGACATGAAGATGATGATATGGTACAACATACTCATGATAATGATCAAGGAAATCATGAACCATTTGTAAAGCAAGGAATGGAAGAAAAAGTTTCGGAACAAGATGTTATTCGACAAGTGTTGGAGGAAAGTGCAGAGTATAAACTTGGAGGAGCCAAATCTTCTTCAAGAAAAACTACATCTGTTACAAATGTTTTAAATTTAATGGAAATGTATGGGGAGGAAGATAAATCATCTTCGGAAGGTGGTATTAAATTTACTGTGAATAAGCCACCACAATCAGTGGAACGAAAATATGGAGAAGAGGACGATGATGGCATATCATACAAGCCAAAATCAATGAGAGTTACAAAACAACAATCCACATTTTCAACCTCTGAACTTCGCAAACGAAAAAGACACACTAATATTTTGGATGTTATGGAAGGAGAGGAAAAATCAGGCTTTGAAGATAACAATGAGGTGACATCAAATATGGGACAGATTGTTGCCATTAAGCCCGAAGACACAGCTGTAGTTTTGCAGCCTCAGGATGACCATGCTACGAATGTCAATGCTGGAGGTGGCACTGTAATTCCTGACGATATTACAATACAGGCAATTAAGATGAAAAGAAAAAAGCTGAGAGAAGCAAGTTCTACTCAAATGCTAGAATCATCTGAGGCCACCTCAGATTACATTCCGCTCGATTCATCCATTCCTGAAAAGGCTGGACTAGGATATAAAGGTCAATCTGCTAAAGAAGAACCAGGATACACGAGGGCAATTGTGACAAAACACGGAGACGTGGTTCTTCATAAAATACAACAACCAACAAGTAGATTAGTGCGAGAGGATGATGAAGCAGAAGACGCAGTAGATGAAATTATTAACAAGGAAGAAGAAGTATTTGAAACTTGGAAAGATGCGAAGATAAAGTTTGGAGCACCAAATGATGATAGAAATAAGGGAGATGTTAAGGAATCCATTGGTAATATTGAAATTGAAGACGTCGACATGATTGACGAAGAGGACGACGAGAAAATGAAGGAATTTAGCCAATACGAACTCAATCAAATGAGAAACGCAGGATTATCGGTTCCTGAGCATAAGCAAAATATTATTACACAATCTAATTTATTCAAACCTAGTGAAGAAATTGAAAAGGAACAACGTGAGAAGGATATCGAAAAAAAGAAACTCATGGCCTCAATTTTGAAGTTTTCATCCAAGAAGGATGACAAGAGAGTTATTGAATCCTTTGAAACTGTTGAAAAACAATTACTCGAGAGAATGAAAGAGCTTGAAATTTCACATGACAAAATGCAGCAGGTGATCATTGAAACCAATACAGAAATTGAAAAGAGTGCTCGCATGCTCTCACAGCTCAATGAAGACGGCCAACAATATGAGGAACAATATACCTATTTCCAGGAAATGAACAAATTCGTGGATGAATTGGCTGATCTGTTGGACACTAAATTACCAGAAATTGAAATGCTTGAATCTCAAATATTTGAGTTGCAAGAACGATATTACCAACAACTGTTTGAAAAGTCCTTTCATGGCCATGTTACCTATATGCCATCGTACAGAGAAACACAATACGAGAGAGCCGTTGCATTTGGTGGAGATGGCGAAGCCGAAATGACCAATGATCGGTTTTTAAGCGAAATGAACACATTGGTTGAGAAGATGAAACAAGTGTTTGACGATGTCAATGAGGAGTACATTTCAATACCCTCGCTAAAGAAACGTTTTGAAGGTTGGAAAGAGAAGTATCCCTCCTTGTACAGAGACACCTATTGTAGTCTATGCCTGCACAATGTATTTGTAATCTTATTGAGATGGGAACTTTTCACTTCAGGGTGTTTAACAGAGTATAAGACATCTAATAACGACACTATCAACTTACCCGCATGGAGTGTCTCTCCGCTAGAGTGTACAGATTTCACAAAATTCACATTTTGGAAAGAATTATTTAATTACGGAGAAGTAACTATGGAGGCGGAACCAGAAAATTTACTTCCTGAAGTGATTCGAAAATCTATGATTTCCATCCTGTTGCATACCATTTCTAAAATCTACAATCCAATGGATGTTGAACAGTCACCCAAGCTCATGCAATTGATTAAGGAATACAAAATATATCTTGAAGGCTCTAACACCAAGGAAGAATCAAAAATATCTGAAGCAATTCAAAAGAGATTGAGCACTACAATCCATGAATTTAAATTTCCATCAATTGCGACACTGAATAACGAGCTTGTCACTCAAGCAATCCATCTAGTCATATCTATTTTATCTAAATCAGTGATACCTTGGATTGAATGGTATCCATCCCTTGAACACAGCGATGCTCTCAAAAATCAGATTGTCCTGCAATTCATTAATTTGAAATTGATGACCTTTATTGATTCATGCATTTCTCACAATATCATTACTAGGAAGGAAAAGATTAAGTTTGTCACACAACTCATGTCTCAATGTAAATTACCAAACAGTTGGAAGAGGGAATTGAATTTATCAATAGATTAAAACGTATAAAGGTCTAACAAGCAAGCATGTACCACCTTTTAATACAAAAGTGTAATTGAAAAAAATGACTAAATTACATCTCATTTCGAATTTGAGCTCGTTGGCCTCTCGAAACTATTCATCACGATTAATTTATCATCAAATCCGATGTTACTCATTGAATTCCTTTAATTTATATTCGAAGACAAGTTCAACACCAGAGACATTTGCCAATTCTCAATCATCATCGCCATCATCTCCATCGGAGCCATCCAATCAACAAAATCCCGAACACCCTTCAACACAAGCTACAGAACAACAAGAGCAAAATTCAACAATATTGGATACTTCAAATTTGCACACCCCAATCAATTTGGACACCCCAGAAACATTAAAACAAAAGAGAGAACAATTACAAAAGGAATTAGAAGCACGAAAAGATGCAGAAGTAATGTTGAAAAAAGTAATTTATAGAGGAATAAGGGCCTTTGGTGTCTTGTTTGTTGCTGTGTGTTTATTGATTTGGGCCGTGAAGAAGAAAAATTTGGAAGCAAAAGTTAAAAAGTTTAATGAGAAAATTAAAAAGAGTGAAGAAAAAGAGAAACAACTCGAGAAGGACCTTGAAGAGAATTTTTCTTACATTAGAAAAGATATTGAAACTCAATCAAAGAAAGAGTAAATATTCATTGTATTGAGCGCAACTACTCCTTAATTCGTTGTGATTGCCGAGAATTGTTGACAGATCGTCTAGTTATCTCATTTTCGTTGATTAAAACCTGAGGTTCCAAAACCTGATGATGACCCGAATGGATTGTTGTTGCTGTTGCTACCACCCAAAAACGAGAATGTGCCACCAGTGGAGAACGTATTTGGCTTGTTCACAGTGGTGCTGGTCAAAGCAGTGTTGTCACTTTCTTCCCCAAATGAAAAACGAGCATTGGCAAAGACGCTTCCAGTGCTTGGCTTTGAGGTGTTCACTGATGCAAAAGGATTGTTGGTGTTTGCAAAACTAGTTGAGAATGCGCTTTGACTGGCAGCTTGTGTTTTGAGTGCTGCAAATGGATTAGGAACTGTTGGAGCATTCTGCAGAGACAAACTTGGTTTTGATGGGTTAGAGGCAAACACGTTGGTTGAAGATGGCATGGAGGAGCCGCTCGTTACAGGGACTGTATGGGATGGGGTGGCGCCAGTCGAAGATATTGAGCTACTTGGTGCTTGAGTTGTTTGGTTCAAGGTTAATGAATTATTATTCGCACCAACGCTCGATGAACCAATGGTACTAGATCTCATGCTGGAAAATGGATTATTATTCAAAGTCGTTACGGGATTACTGCTCGTACTAGTTGCAGGTTGAGAGATTGAAGATGGAGTGCTACTAGTACCGCCTAACGTAAAAGAAGTACTCGTGGCAGATGACAAGGTCGTATGACTTGTGTTACTAATTGTAGCATTGGATGAAGAGGAAAATGGATTTGAGGGTATTGTCGTTGTTGTTGTGGTAGTAGTCGTGTTGATTGGACGTGTTTCAGGTACATTGTTTGTGGCACTGCTCGTGGAGGGATTTAATACTGACATAGAAAAAGGATTGCTTGTCGTCACATTGGTCGTGCTTCCTGCATTGAAATTAAAGTTTGAAGACATTGGTTTTTCTGGAGCAGTCATTGTGGTGCTCTGGGTTGGTGGGTTGCTTCTGGTTGTGGTTGACATGGTTGTATGGCTTGAGGAAAATGGATTGGTTGTAAGTTGAAAACTAGATGATGGTTGTTGAGCTAATTGAGAGCTAGCTGATGGTTGGGACATAAAATTGGGAGCTGTGATTGAAGGCATTGGATTCACAGAAGGTGTGGTCATACTAGTATTGTTGCTTACGTTACTAGGAGCTGTTGTCAATGTGGGTTTTGGTTGTGAAGGTTGGACATTACTGGATGTTGTTGTTGTTGATGGAAGAGTAGGTTTGGGAAGGTCAAACTTAATAGGGCCTCCAGCACTACTTGGCAACGAAGAAGGTATCTTGAACTGAGAAGTGTTAAGATTGGCAGTAGTAGTGGTGGCAGATGATGATACTGTGGAACTTTCGTTTTGAGTTGATGGAACTTGAGGTTTGAATTGAAAACCTGATGTTGTTGGTGCTGATGTGATAGTGGAGGCCTCAGATGGTTCAGAAACAGTGGCTGCGGTATTGCTGATTTTCACTGCTTGTGGTTCTGCTGGTTTGGAAGATGTCGGCAATGTCGCAAAGTTACTCTAAAGCCACCACCAGTACTGGGATTTGTGACAGCATCCGTGCTGCTTGTAGTTGGCTGTGCAGTGGTGACAACAGCTTTTGGAGCCTCGGTGGTTGTCGTTGCAGAACTTGTCTCAGCAGAAACACTAGAAGGTTTGTCTTCATTTTCATCCTTCTTTCTGGCTAAGCTGGATAAGTTGAATGATGACCCAAGATTATTGTCTGTCTTTTTAGTTTCCTCTGATTTTTCAGAAACTAAATTTTGATCTCCTCTCAATAATTGGAGCATTATTTCTTTTCGTAGCAAAATATCTTCTTTGCATGTCAATACTCGTTGTTTTTGAATTGTTTTTGGAGTAGTGAAACCAATTCTTCCTTTTGATTTTGGTTTTCTCTTTGGTTTTTCCTCTTTTTCTTCATACGAGGAATTAATAATACTGTCGTTTAAAATACTCTTATCAGCTTCTGTAACAAAGGAAGCTTCAGTTTTTTGTGGAGTTGTAGAAGTAGATGGTGGTGACATGTTAGCTTGATCCTGTCTTTGCTGATTCGTCTCAGTCATGATTAGATCATTGGTCTTGGTTCTCTTTTGTACATCTCTTGAAAAGCTAGTTTCAGATGGTGCGGGAACCACTCTGTCAAACCCTTTTGGTCGATCTCTTTTGATGCCCTTGCCTTCCATATTATTAAATCCAAAATCAACCTTCTTTTTTCTTAATAGAGCACTTGAATTGAGAACACTGTCATTGAGGTTCGATACATTGACAGAGAGGTCATGTTGTTTGGTTCCTGCTGTTCCTCGTACCTTAAGTATACCTTTGGGTGACTTTTTGGACATGTCACCAACAGAAATCATTGATAAATCGTTGATACCTGTTGTCTCTTCCTCTTTTTGATTGTTTTCATTGGCTTGCGTTTCTCTGTTAGGGTCAACTTTTTCCGAGAACTTCTCAGGAGAATCTTCAATCAGTATGGAGCCATTGTTAACAACCCAGCTAGTATTGGCAATCAGTGAATGAGTATTATCTTTAAGTGCTATTGGTGAGATTTCTAAATTTGTGAGTGTATCATTTAAAGTCCTGTATGATGTATTATGTTTTGGTGTGGCATTTGCAATTTTCGAATGCACGTTTAAGGTAGGACTCTTAGAAATACTAGAAATTGGCGATTTTTTGTTTTCAAATCTCTCAATTGGCTTTCGATAAATCATTGTGTTTGAGAATTCCTCTTCCGAAAGGGTGATTGGTTGATTCGATGGTGAATTTGGTGAAGTTGGCTCCAAGTTTAATTTCGAAGGAACCAATACTTTGGGCGTCGAATTTGCCTTGATGAAAGAATGTTGATTCATTGCCAAGTATTTTGGAGGGGAAGCTGTAAAGTAACTAGTCTGTAAAAAAGAACGGTTCTTTGGTCTTGAGCCTGAAAGATTAATATTATTGTTCACTACCACCATCCCATTCGTGTTTTGAAAAGGGCTTTGTTGATTGACACTTGTTGTCGAATTGGACCCTCCTCCAAAATTCATCGGAGACCATGCATTACTCGGTGATGATGCTGTATTGATGATGAATGAAGAAATCCTATTTCCCACAACCTTTTGTAATATTTGCTCCACTGTAAATTTATCCTTTTTATTCCAAAGCACTCGATTCGCTCGTGATGGCTGCGACATTCGGTATCGGAGGTAGGCCGTAGCCAATAACAGGACGCACACGAATAACAGCACGAGAAGCAAGAGACTCATTTTTTTTTGTTGGGTTCAAATTTTTCGAGCGCCACTTTTTTTTTTAACTGTTTGACTCAAGCTGAAGGAATTCTTGTATTTTGGGGAAATACTTGTAATTCCATCATTGGGAAATAATGCATTTCTAAGATCAAATTTACAGGTTTTTTTGGATTCTTTTTTCGAACGCCATTTACCCTATGTGGGTTTGTCGATATTTCATGTTTACTTGTTTCACTTGATTCTATGAACACAAAATAAACTTTCGTTGTCATTCTGGTTGACTTTGTTACAATTTGTGAAAGTCTGCAAATATGAACAATTTAAAGCTGCCAGTCCTGCGAACATGAACACTCATGTAAAGTTGAAAAAAATGATATACGGAAAAGACGAAGAACAGAACACCAGTCCTCGGGAGCAGGTTTATCATCATCACGATGTTTTTCCTGATGATATCTTGTATCAAATTTTTTCCTATTCATTACTTCCGATTATACAATTTCATTATTCCCTCGTTTGTAAGCAATGGTATCATCTCACCAACAATGAAACATTTTATAGAAATTATTACGACATTCATTCCACGAGCGGATTGAATGAATTTTTGAATCCCACCACCACTCATTCCGATCCAATGAACTATTTATTTGATTGGAGTGAATGTGTGAGTCATCTCTATCCAGAACAATATGAAGCCTTACAACAATTAAAGAAAAATATTCATGTAGAGGATGTGAATAATGAATGGTCGGATTCTCAGTTTAAATCATTGAAGAGAATTGTTATTATCATGGAAAATGGAAATAGGATTGTTTCGTTCTTTGTTGGGAGATCGTCGTGGCAAAGCGAAGATCTTACATTTTTTGCATCAGCAAAAGATAACCCAGTACTAATGGAAAGTACAGTCAAGCAAGAGAGTTACACAATGGAGGTCTCTCCCTACAGAACCTTGCACGGATATTATATGTCTTATGATAAGCAATGGTTTTTTGAGCAACTCAAAACGGTTATTTCCAATTTGGGAGAAGAGTTGTTTCTCAACCTTATGGAATTTATTGTCCCCAACGTTGGGGCTTCCAGAAACCATTATGTATGTGATTTTAATCCCTATATCGTGGGCCTTTCAAAATTTTGTGAGGATGCACACCGTATTAAGAGTTACATGATCAACGACACACTTCTTAAAAGAGTTTTACGAAATTGTCAAAAGGAAACAGGTGTGGAAAGAGTGTGGCATCGCCTGCTTCATTGTGGCTACAGATTTGTCAACGAGAATTCATTACATCAATTTTTCTTTCATGAGAGAGAAATATTGGGAAGTGCTTCACGCTTACAATTTCTCGTGCATTATTGCAAATATTGTAACATGGAACATGTGGCTGAAAAACTAATTAATAATCATATTGTGGAAATCGTCGAAGAGAGGGCTAATCTTTGCCCAATGTTGCTTCAAAATAATGTGATATTAAGGAAAGATATATATGAGAAAGGGGAGACCTGTATATCAACACCTCAAACGGTACAGGATGATGACTCAGTGATCGATATTCTGCAAGCAAGAAAGAAATTCTTTTCCAAAATTGACTTTTCACAAGATGTATTGAGACGAGCTTGTCTGGACGCAAATCGAGTTATTATGGTATACGACTCCAAGTCGGAACAGGAGAAATTCAAAACACTTTTCGATCAGTACTATCCATTTCTGCAAAATCGTCATTACTTGTTGTCAACGAAATCAAAAAAGAAGAAGAATGAGTTGGTGACACCTGAAATTCTCGAGAATTGTGATGCAGTTGTATTTAGTGTGTCTAGTATTCCTGATGAACAGTATGCTTCAAAATATCGTGAGGCTTTGAAAATGTTACATGGTACAAAGAAGAGAGTGGTGTTTGGATTCTGTAAACCATCAAATTTACTTACACGGGTGACTAGTGACTTTCTAGACATGGAAGTTGTTCGACTTAGAAAAGATCCAGTAAGCACTAAATTGTTACTGGACTATGCTGTTTTAGGCACGAGCGGTATTTAACAAGCTTGTGGGAATTGTTTATAAGCACAGCTCAGTAAATTATTATTGTTTCTGTATTTTGATTTTCACTCCCTGACATGTTACCAAAGTCGATAGTTTTCTGTAGGGATGTGATTGAAATGAAATCATACAAGGTTTGTCGATGAGTCCTCATTCGTTGAATCACTTTCTTCTCATTGCAAAATTAATCAATAATAAATCTGGTCTCTCCTCGGGGATGTAATCCTTTTTACCAGCTTCTATAAATACCATGAATGTTAAACAAATTACAATGTAGGGCAATCCCGCCCCACTTCTTGTCACGTGATCTCTCATATTTTTGAAGGAACTGGTCATGGATTATGGGCTTGATTTTGGCATGGCCATAATGATCTCTCGTTGCTTCCTTCAAATTTTCCGTAAAAGAAAATGTCACTGTTGCATGTATGAAGGCCTTAAAATTTTGGTCGATTTTTATTGTTGTGGATGAAAAGATGATCGATTGTGAAAAAACCTCACCAATAGTAATTCACGAATGGAATTAAAACCACGGTCAAGATGTGAATGGAAACACACACAACAAACACACCAATGAAAGTGAAAATGCTAAACATAAACAACAAACGACGTTTGGGTGTGTCACCTTTCGCATTCAGATATCTTCTCTCATAAAAGATCATTATTTTCGTCAACAGGTAGTTAAACAAGGTTTGATAGAACAATATATAGGACCAAGTAATGACCTTTCCAAGAGCCATAAGTGAAAATGCATACATTGTCCAAACAATCACTTGCAAGGAAACCATCACTACAACAAAGGTGAATTCGGTTGGTTTTGATTTTTCTTTGGTCATTTCTTCTTCTTTGTCTGTGCTGCTATGATTATTGAGATAGGTCAACTTTCTGACAAACCACATTTCACACAAAGATTTACCAAAACAACAAGCTTCAGTGCACAACTCTCCAGTCTGCGATTTTTCATACGAGTCAAATCTTGAAGTGGGAACTAGAGCTAAAATGGGTGGCATGACAAGAAACTCTAAAACCCATTGGACGAAAATGGCTGTCACAATACTTGACACGAGAACTGAAACGAGGTTTGGTGCTCCCAACAGAATTGAGTATTTGATGGCAACTGCAATAAATAGAGTCACGTAAAATAAGGCAAGCATTGCAACCGTGACCATTGCTGCCCCTAAACTGTTGATATGAGAAAAATTAAATAGGAATTTTCTGAAAAAGTTGAAAACGTTGAATATTAGAGAGGGTAGAATGGGTCTCAAGAAGTAGCTGAAAAGAATGGATCCACTAACATCATGATGCCGAAATATTTCATTGATACCTTGAATGTATAATGATGTCAGAGAAGCACAATAGTCAGAATTGGAGTTTAAACAAAATCTTTCGGTAATCGTAACATTTTCAGTCTTTTCCTCACACAATGTTGTCCATTGGATGCTGTCATTGGAACACAAAAGAGGGCACGTGAATTCAACCACATTTAAAAGAGTTCCATTAAAAGTCATGTTCAATACATTCGTGGGTGCAAGATTCAAAAACTTGTCAGGCCCAAAAGTGCTGCCTTTGATTTCCAAAGGAGGACCGCCATACTGTGTACAATTAAGTTGTCCTTGTTCGCACATGGAATGAACGACCTTTGCACTGAAACAATCGGCGTTGTTGATCACTGAAAGAGAGGTTGAATAAAAAGCAGAAGAAATCACGACCAGTGAGAAAATGATGAATGATCCTAGTAGAATACCAATAGTGTCCTTTCTGGAATTGTTATTGTGGCACAGAGAACAACAGAGACAACACAGAGTTCTTGAACACTCTTCTTTAGTCTTTTTCCATAATTTTCTAGAACTGCATTCCCAAGAGGAATCTCACTTCTAGAGTTATTGTTCATCTCTAGAGAAGGTGAATGTTGATATTGTTGCTGCTGCTGCTTGTCTAGTAACCTATATTCATTCTCATCATTGAGGGAAGAAGACGACTTGGGATCAGATATCAGTTCGATCATTTTTTAAGCACAGATATAGGATTGTAGCGTATTCATTAAGGAAGCTTGTTCATTGTTGTGAAAAGGAATAAGCACATTTTGGAACCTTATTCCTTTAAGAAGGAAAAAGGTTGAACATAAAAAAAGCGGCGGGAAAACAATAAGATTTAATAAGGGTATTCATGAAC